>NC_091027.1:17971180-18291680 GCF_041296385.1 Aphelocoma coerulescens
GCCTCGCCGCGCTCGCGAGAGCACGCCCGCCCGCTGCCCGCCCGCTCACGTGCCCGGCGGCGGCCGCCCCTCTCGGCTCCGGTATCGCCGGTGAGTCCGCGCCGCTCCCACCGCTGGCCGGGACCGCCCGCCCCGCCCGCCGAGAGGGATGTGGGATGGGGACGGGGAGGAGGCGCCGCCGGCACGGCTCTCGCGAGAGGTGGGGGCCGCTCACCCTGCTCTCGCGAGAGCGCCGCTGCACCGCGCGCCGCCAGCCCGCCGCCCGCGCCCCGCTCATTGTCCGCGCTCCCGCGGGGCAGCATGGGATGGCGCGGGGGGCGGGGCGCAGCGGCGGCCACGCCCCCTGGCGGGAGGGGTGCGGGCTCCGCCAGCGCGGGTTCGCGTCTCCCCTCAGCCTCTGCCGGGGAGCTGCGCCGCCGGCAGCGCTGCTGCGGGGTGTGTCCTGCGTATCCGAGGTATCCGGAGTATCCAGGGTGTCCAGGATATCCGGGGTGTCCGGGATATCCAGAGTATCCTCTGGTCCCCAGCGCCGTTCCCTGTGTCCCAGGGCACACTCACGGGCAGCCAGCCCCGCCCTGCCCAAGGCCGCTCTCCTCAGCACAACGCAGGTGTCACCATCGCTAAAATATTCAAAACTGGGCTCTCGCTGGCTGTGAGACTCGTTAGAAGATTCTGGCAGAAAGGCCCTGCGGCCGATGTGCGAGGCTGTGCTGCTCCTCTGATCCCACATTGCCACCTGGTGCTGGATGAGGAGCGGTCCCTGTGCCGCTGCCCGCCTGACGCCCAGGGCTGTGACCAAGGTACTCGTGCAACCCGGCAAGTACTATTCGTTATTTGGTTTGCTTTCATAGTCAACATCTTTCTTCCCTATTTAATTTTGTGCCTAAAGAGCCAGTCTCTCCATCAGCCTGGAAGCTGCTGTGTTCCAGCAGCTTTACAAAGGCGAGGGTGTGTACGTGAATTCAGGGAAAGCTCCGGGGGAAAGGGAAAATATGCCTGTACAATTCATCACAGGCTGATTTTTCTTCTCTAGAAGTGTGGAGAGCACAATGAAACAATCACACCTAAGGTATTTTTAAAAAATGGAAGTGGTGCAATATACATGTTGAAATAACATGGAAGTGCTCAGAGAACAATCACAAGAAATCAAGCTCTTAACAAGCTCAGGGTAAAAAACAATTAAGTGCTCAAAAACAAACTCATAAATCTCAGTTAACAATCCCCCGGTGCTGTGGTGCTGCAGAGCAGTAAAAGCAGAGCAAATGTGAAGCAATCCAGCCACTTTTGCCTGGTAAAACTCATATATAGATTGCAAAATGTATTGTGCTCCTAAACAGAACCATAAATCATGCTGACATTTCCCGAGCGTGAATGCAGGTCCTGCTCCATTTCCCAGCTTTATTTCACCGCCAGTCTTGGACTTCATGGGTTCTCTCCCAATTCCCTTTGCTGTCCTTCGCTCGAGGCACCAAAGTGGGGCCAAGGTGAATCATTTTGACCTTTATTGATTGCCTTTGTGCTGCACAGTGCTGGCTGTCCCCTTCCTGCCACAGGTGACACCCCGAGCTCCAGACCCCCGAGCCTGTGCTTGTGCTGACTACTTTAGGACATCCCTATTTTTTATTTTCCAGTTGTGCACAAAGCTGGAAGCTGGACCTGCCCCAGCACCCAGAACCCCCCTGCCCTGGGCAGATCCCGCAGTGTGGGCAGCAGGGCAGGGGGGATTCTGCCCCTGTGCCCCCTCAGGTGAGACCCCACCTGCAGAGCTGCCCCAGCCCTGGGGCCCAGCACAGGAAGGGCCTGGAGCTGCTGCAGCCAGGCCAGAGGAGGCTCCAGGATGATCCGAGGGATGGAGCAGCTCTGCTGGGAGGAAAGGCTGGGAGAGCTGGCATTGGTGAGCCCAGAGAGGAGAAGCTTTGGGGTGACCTCAGTGGGGCCTTGCAGAGCCTGAAGGAGCTGCAGGAAACATGGAGAGAGACAATTTTCAAGGGCTGGAGGGACAGGACATGGATGGGATAATGGGAAAAAATTCTTGGCTGTGAAGATGGTGAGATCCTGGCACAGGGTGCCCAGAGCAGCTGTGGCTGCCCCTGGATCCCTGGCAGTGCCCAAGGCCAGGCTGGACATTGGGGCTGGGAGCAGTCAGGGACAGTGGGAAGTGTCCCTGCCATGGCAGGGGTGGCACTGGATGCAATTTTAAGGTCCCTTGAAACCCAAGCCATTCTGGAATTCTGTGATTTGGGAAAAAAACGACATGCTGAGCTGCAGGGCCTCAGCAGAGCTCTCATGGTGAGGCATTCACTGAGCAGAGCTGCTCTGAGGGGAGAATTGCCACTGCCAACAGACTTTCTTCCCTGTTCTGCCTTTTCTGAGTCTTGGGTTCAGCCCTGAGATGAGTGTCATAGAGCTTTATTACAGAGACCTTTTTTTGAGGAAATAAGCCTGTCAACTTGTATTTGTTGTCCATATGGCACATGCTTTATGTGGCTGACAGAGCCCATATTCCCCATTTTTGCCACTTTTGGAAATACCTGATCCAGCAGCAGAGCCCCCTTCCACAGTGAGTGTTCCTTGGCTGCCAACAGGATCCCCCACCGTGAGGGCAACAGGCACCCAGCCCTGTGGCACCCATCTGGGAAAGAGGAAGATTGCTGGGCACAACATAAATCCACAGGGAAATCCTTGGTTAGTTTTGCAGGTAGGATTTGTTCCTACAGAAACAGAGAAACTCACAGGCTTCAACCAGGAAAAAAATTTCTCCCGATAATGTTGAGTATTTTAACAAGTATTTCCACATGCTGTATAAAAACTGCATTCAAAGCTCAGGATATTCAGGTGACAGAAGGGCTCATGGCTAAACAAGCAGTGTCAGGTACATTTATGGAGTTTGGATTATTTCACAAGCACAGGGGTCCTAAGAAGACTGCACAGAATCCAAAGGGATCTAAATCTCATCTTGGAGAGAGCAAAACACTCCTTTTGTTCCCACTTTTGCATTTAAACACTGCTGTTGTCTGAATCCCTGAGGGCCATCTTGCCCCTCCCCACCAGTTTAGATTATTTTACATATTCATTAGCCTTTTCCAACCTTTTGTGGACTCCCTTTCCCCCAGGCCCAGGGATGAGAGCTGGTGCCTCACTCACTCCAGTCTCCCATAAGAATTCAACACCACTCTCAAATCCTGCTGCACCCAACAGCCTTGTAAGATAATGAAAAACAAACTGAGCAAGCTTAAATATAAATATGTTTAATTGAGGTCATACAGAAATGTATGTTAAAAAAGCAGTGAGGAGATTAACAGTAAATTGTACATGTAATTCTTGTTGTACCTTGCCCCAAACCACCTTTGATGCTTCCAATTCCTACAGCCAGATCCTGAAAACAAGTCCTTCTCCAGCTGCCCCGTTTAAGCTGTGGGCTCCAGGTTTCCATCTTCCCAATACCTTTCAAACAAGGATCTTCAAAGCAGCATCGACAGCTTTTCTTCTGACCACTCCTGCTGCTCCAGCAAGCCCCACACCAACCACTTGCCTGCAATAAAAACCCAGGAAAGACAGTTAAAAGGAGGACCCCCATTCAACCTGTAGCACTGACCAGTTAATTAGGCGATATCCATTTTTATGTGAAAGATGCATATTAAAATATCTGCAGCAGATTTTTTCATTTTCTGTGTGTTGTCTGCATCCAATCTAGGCTCTAACTCCACGGGCAGGAGTTACTCCACTCTCGGGCATGCAGAGCACTGCCAAAACCTGGCACCACCGAGCGCCAGGACGGCCCCGCTGGTGCCAGGAGAACTCGGCAGCACCTTTCTCTCCCAGCAGCATAACACTGGCACAGGCACCGAGCAGCCACGGGCAGCTGACTACTGCTGGGAGAAAGAAAACAGAACTGGGGGCTTTACAGGGCAGAAAAACGTGATCTTCTAGTGATCATCTTTCTAGTGATGACTGCTCTCACCAAGGCTTCATCCAGCAAGAGGAACAGATAAGCTAAACCTATCACTGGATAAACCATATTATTTCCACCCCGAGGACCTGAGGCTAACACAGGAGCCAGCAGAAGCCTTTCAGTTAATTTAAGACAGCAAAACAAACATTTTTGCTCATTTCCCCTGCTTGGCTCATGGTCACACCTCACCCACGTTGCTCCAGAGCTTTTCCTGTGCCTCTCAGGCAGGCTGTCCCTTCACATCTCCTCTCCGCAGGCTCCAGTGCCCTCCCGGGGATGCCTCGTTTGGCCGTCCCAGCACAGCACGGCTCGGGGGTTTCGCACACGACGGTGTCGGGTCCCCTCAGGGCTGCTCCTTCGGGCGGCTCCCGGCCACCCACAGCTCCGGCTCACCTCGATCCCCCCCATCGCCTGAAGACCTACAGAGAGGACAGCAGAAATATCGCAAATAATCCATTAATTCAATCTGTATTCATAAAGCTCAACAGCAGCGGCCTGGCTTGTGGGAGAGGAAAAAAAGGCAGCAAATCGAGCAAAAGGTTGAGGAATTAGTGCTGAACGGCACAGCCGAGCAACACCCCCAGTCCCGGGGCACCGCGGGATGCAGAAACAAGTAAATAAAAAAATGGGAGTATTTCAGGTGGTGCTTTCCGTCCCCGGAGCCCCGGTCTGCAGCCCCATTGCCGCCGCCACCCCTCCCCGTCCCCCCTCACCTCATGGCGGCGGCCCCTCATGGCGGCGGCCCCTCATGGCGGCGGCCCCTCATGGCGGCGGCCCCTCATGGCGGCGAGCCGAGGGATCCCGGCCCGGCCAGAGCCGCTCCTCCTCCTCACGGGGGCGGAGGCAGAGAAGGACCGAGCCGTCCCGCGCTGCCGAGGTGATTCCACAGGCACCGCCCCGCTCGCTTCGGCCGCTCCCCCCGGGGCGGGGAAAACTCGGTAATCAGTCACAGAGCGGTATGGGCTGGGAGGGGTTTTTAAGATCGTTTCGTCCTACCCCTGCTATGGGCAGGGACACCTTGCACTGTCTCAGGCTGCTCCAAGCCCCAATGTCCAACCTGGCCTTGGACACTGCCAGGGATCCAGGGGCAGCCACAGCTGCTCTGGGCACCCTGTGCCAGGGCCTGCCCACCCTCCCAGGGAACAATTCCTGCCCAATATCCCATCCATCCCTGCCCTCTGGCACTGGGAAGCCATTCCCTGTGTCCTGTCCCTCCAGCCCTCATCCCAAGTCCCTCTCCAGCTCTCCTGGAGCCCCTTTAGGCCCTGGAAGGGGCTTTAAGTTTTGCCTGGAGCCTTCTCTTCTCCAGGTGAACACCCTCAGCTCTCCCAGCCTGGCTCCAGAGCAGAGGGGCTCCAGCCCTCAGGGCATCTGTGTGCCCTCCTCTGGACTCGCTCCGATAGCCCCAGACCCTTCTGATGCTGGGCCCCAAGGGCTGGAGCAGCTCCGCAGGGGGGTCTCACAAGGGCAAAGTAGAGGGGGACAATCCCCTCCCTCACCTGCTGCCCACTCCTCTGTGCAGCCCCGCACATGGGGGTTTCTGGGCTGCTGCTGCGCATTGTTGGCTCATGTCCAGCTTTTCATCCACGAGAACCTCCAAGTCCTGCTCTGCTGGTCAATGAGCTCCCAGTCTGTGCTCATGCCTGGGATTGCCCTGACCTAGGTGCAGCACCTCAAAGAGCGCTATATCTCCTAAAAGAGGAAAAGGCAGTGTTGAGGCCATGGCTGCCCCATCTCTGCTGTGTGGGAGCCGAGCAAGGCTGGTGTCTCTCATAGTGCAGTGCGGGTACAAACACCTGCAACGCGTCATCATCACAGTCCCCAGCCAGGACAGACACCGAGGGGACAAAAGTTCTTCTCACCAGAGCCTGAACCTGCTTGGCTGTGGGCCTGGAGGTGCCCACCACAGTAAATGATGAAGTACATCCACAAATCTTTTCTTCCATAGATTCACTGAATTTTCTTCCTCTTCCCACAGTACTACTCTGTCTTTTTCTCCGGTGACTGATGGTGTGGCTAAATGGCGTTGAGCCAAGATCTGATCAGTATGGAAGGATCACAGTACCAACCCTGCAGTGCCAGAGCTGGAGGTGAGTGGTGACATAGGGCAGGCAGTGAGCCCTGGGCATGGGTGTGTTCCAGGCTAAGGTGACAGTAAAGGATCTCTCTTGCTGCCCCAGGAGCTGCAGACATCGCCTACAGGGGGGAGATGTCCCATCCCAGGCTTGTAGCACATGTATTTTGAAGCATTACAGCTCCATGCCAGTGCAAATCTCTTGAGTGGATGCACTGTGCCAGCAGACAGTGCTCGTGTCCTGGTTTAACCCATCCTGCTAATTTATGGGAACAAAATCACTCAGATGTGATTCCTCCTTTATGCTGTAACTGAGCATTCACTCAACAGGGGTTACCCAGGCTTCTTGAACCTGTTGAGTTGCTTTGAACACAAGCTGCATGGCTGTGCTGGCATGCAGGGAGCTCAGGGGAGGCTGTGTCAAGACTAGAGGAGCTCTCCTGAAGGCTGGCTGGGCTTTTGTTCTGTAGTAACTCATATCTCTAATCTGGCTTGGAACAAAGCATCTCAGTCCCTTCAGCCCCTGCCACAACACTTGCGGGGAGTGCCGAGGAGAAAAGGAGGATCTGTTTAGCTGCCACCAAGCCAAGATGAACAACAGGGATTGGCTGCAGCTGATGTGCAGAGAGCACATTCCTGTGACAGAAAAGGGCTTCACTCCCATGGCAGAACCAGTGTGTTTCATTTGGTTTGACACCTTTCACCCAAAGTTCACAAGTGATGTGCAGGCCTTTGTTTGAGCCCCCCTCCAAGGCCAGCAAGCAGAGGAAAAGCTGTGCACACAGAGGGAATCTGCTGGGAAGTGAGAGGCTGGTCCTGGCACTGAGAGTTGCTGAGTTCTGGTATTTGGCATTCAGGAAGCTTTTGAAGTATCTCCCTGATCCTGCTGAAAATGTCTTATTAAAAGAGACAAATCATATTAATTTGGGCCCCATGATGCGCTAATGAAATAAACAGCTTCCAAACTGAAGCTGTGGCTTAGGGTCTTGGCAGAGCCATCATCCATTCCTGTCTGTGGGCACGTGCCCTCGGCCATGGGCAGTGAGACCTCCAGGAACAAGAGCCTGAAGTGCTCTGTGTCTGCTCTTACCTGTCCCTCCACCAGACAGCTTTTCCTGTGCTGCACTGGGCATAGCTGGCAAACCTGTTCCTCAGCAGGTTCGTCACCGACAGGGGAAGCACTGAACTCCTCCTGCTGCTCAGCACCAGCCTCTCTCCCTGCATGCAGCCGTGTCCTGGGCACAACAAGCCCAGAGCTGCCTGGGATGAGGCAGGATCAGGCTGAGCCAGGGAGGAGCACCCTACATCCAGGAAGAATAGCTGCCTGCCTTGGGCTGAAAATAGACCATGAAGCATTTGAAGAAGACAGAGCTGGAGTGGATGATTGCCTGAGGCAAGACACAGCTCCAGCTGAGCTCGTCCCTAAGCTCTGAGAGCATAAGCACATGAAGATCATGGGGGAGGGATGCCAGGTTTTCTGCAAAGGCCTTGACATGTCTCACTGGAGCACAAAGCCCAGAGAAAAACTTCCTTTGAATGGATCCCAAGTGAGAGAGGTCACAGTTACACTGCTGTGCCTGGACATGGATACACAGAGCACTGAGCTGATGTTAAGGCATCCAGTGGAGGCCAGGGAAGTTGTGGAATTGTGCTTCTCCCAGTGAGGCACTTGGCAGCACCACAACTTTTTTTCTGCTTATTTCAGGGCTGGATTTTTTGCTGCTGGCAGCTGTTTCTGAGCTGACACTTCTGCCTCGTGTGCCTGAAGTGGGACACATCAGGGGCAAGCAGAGAGGCAGCTCACTGGCCATCTGCTTCCCATGAGCTGGTGCTTGAGTTCAGTTTTCCCAGCTCCACAGATCCTGTGTTTCCTCCACGGGCTCTCCATGACCCTACATGTGCATCTCAGCATTGAGGTTGGTGTGGATGCTCACAGCTGAGGTGATCTTGCTGAATTCCCCAGCTTCAGTCCAGGAAGGAAAGTACCTTTACTGCTTGGATATGGCACCTTGAGCCAGAGGTCCTTCCCCTGCAGCTATTGGCATAGGTGGGACTCTGTCCCTCTGTTCTGAGAAGGAAATTCCTTCAGCACCCAAGGAGAGACATAGGTCAGATTCTTCAGCCTGGAATAAACTGCTTTTATAGCCACACAATCCACCTAGAGAGAGAAATGTTGATGGAATGAACCATTTGCACTCTCTCCAAGCAAGAATAGTCCGTGACTTTTCAATTGGAGGCAGATTTTCTCTTAGCCCCTGACTTGTGCTGGAGTGTGATGGGCTTCCTGTCCATCCAAACCAGAGGCACTCATCACATCCAGGGTGGACATTGACCTGTTGGAGTGAGTTCAAAGGAGGCACCGGGATGATCAGAGGCATGGGGCAGATGATCAGAGGAAAGGCTGAGAGAATTGGGATTGTTCAGCCTGGAGAAGAGAAGCTTTGGGGTGACCAAATTGTGGCCTTCCACTACCAAAAAAGATGGAGAGAGACAATTTCCAAGGGATGCAGTGCCAGGACACAGGGAATGGCTTCCCAGTGCCAGAGGGCAGGGATGGATGGGATATTGGGCAGGAATTGTTCCCTGGGAGGGTGGGCAGGCCCTGGCACAGGGTGCCCAGAGCAGCTGTGGCTGCCCCTGGATCCCTGGCAGTGTCCAAGGCCAGGCTGGACATTGGGGCTTGGAGCAGCCTGGGATAGTGGACAGTGTCCCTGCCCATGGCAAGGGGAGGAATAAAATTATTTTATGGTCTCTTCTAACGAAACTCATTCTGTAATTCCATGATGTCCTCTGACTCCACAGAGGGGCCATTTCCACTTCCCCACTGCCATCACAAGATGGCATTCCAGACCTAAAAGCTGAGCTGGCTCAGCTGATACTTGGAGATCTTTTCCAGACCCTGGGGTGTCCAACCCCAGAAGAAGCTGTGGATTTAACCCTGCCTGCTGAGCTCCGCTGCCAGGTCTCAGCCCCAGCACTACCTTTTAATCACATCCCTTAATGCCAGGGCTGTGCTTTAATCACCTGCACTGAAACACTGCTGCTGTTACTCCCTAACCTCTGAGCCATCTAATTGCACTGAGTTAAGCCAGTTATAGTTTTGACAGTGAATGGCATGCAGAGCACTTTAATCTTGACCTGCACCACCTCCAGCTCTTGCAGGCCCTCCTCTGCCCCTGAGGAGACCCTGCTAATCAGACCAAGCCATGAAGTAGTTTAAGACATGGACAAAGGGAGCCAAAGGCAAATCATGAGCAAAATTAATCTGACTCATTTTGTTACAAAGCACTGACGAAGGTAGAACTGCCTTTTCTTCGCCTGAGAATGGTTTGGGAGAGTAGTGAGAAATCTTTCAATGATTTATAACTTCAAAATAATAACAAAAAAAAGAGAAAAATCATTCTTCTTAGATACATTTTTAAAAAGAAAGTTTATTTTGATTTAGGAACATAAAGTCCTGGTGCAGTGTGTTATCCCTTTTGTGTCCCCCGTGCCCTCGTGGGGACAGGGCCTGCCCAGAGCCCCCTGCCCACCCACGGCACAACCCACAGCCAACAGCCAGGGCTCAGTGTAAGGAGCTTCCAGATCACTGACACCCCCCACCTACACGACAGGAGCCCCACTGAAGCTCAGCCCTGGAACTTCCCTCCTCCTGTGAGGGATGCTGCAGGAGCACCTTGCTCCTGGTCAGACCCTTGGCTCCTGGAAGGACCCTCAGACAGACACTGTAGCCATGCCTCTGGCTGTATTTCCCAGATTAACTTTGGATCCATTTTGTAGCTGTGCCTCCAGCCCTGTCCTTGGCTCATCTCAGGCTCCTGGGTCATCTGGGCTCTGGACTGGGGTCATTGCAAGCTGCACCTGAGATGGTGACCCTGTGACCAGCACCTGGCTGTGCTCAGACCCGGCGGGACTCTGCCTGCTGATGGGGACAGTATCTCTGCTGAAGTCATCTTGGCTCCCCTTCCCTTAGGGAACTGCTGACCTGTCCTGCTCTGCTGGACTCACCATTTTGTTGTAAGAGAGTGAGTACAAGCCCTGTTCACCTGCACATCAGCCTGCTCCTCTGTCACCCTCCCTGGGTGCCAGTGGGAGCTGCTGTCCTGCTGCACTATTCCGTGGCTATGTCAGGAGATGAAGGCGCAGGGCTGGGATAACACGAGGCTTGCTGCTCCCACGTGTGAGTGGGTGCTCCAGGCTTCATCCACCAGTTGCTCCCTGCAAGAAGAACCCATGATCCAACCATCTCCTTCCCTAGCCAAGGGCCTGCAGCCTCCCACCGGGGCTTGGTACGTGCCATGTCCTGGGTGACCGCTCTGCCAGCACAGCTCCCCAGGGATGGCAGCGAGGCAGGATCTGCTGCTCAGCTGTCTCGGAGGCTGAGGCTGGATGTGTCCCTCTGGGCAGCTCAAGGAAAGGCTGCTCAGCCTGTTCCCTTCACCATGGAGCTGGAGAGCAACCTTGCTTGGTCTGGAGGAAAGAGCAGTCAGAAAAGGTTACATAACCCCCAATCAGTCTGCCAGAGGGGTGGCTGCACCAGCAGCAAGAGCAGTGCCACTCGGGATGTGGCTGGGCAGGAGCGTGCCCTGCCTGCTGGGACCCTGCTGTGGGACCCTGCCTCCCCCGGGCCTGCAGCCCCTGTCCCCACTTCCCTCCTTCCACCCCGCCTGAGTCTCCTGTCCCTGTCAGAGCCTGGTCTTTTTGTTGTTCAAAATGCACTCGGGCAGCTCGAGGAGCCCGTGCAGCTCCCTCTGTTCTGGGCTGAAACTGCTGCACAGCAATTTATTTTCCCATTTCATCTCTGGCAGAGCCCTTGAGCTTTGCTCCCTTCCTCTTCCACCCTCCTCTCCTCCCTGGCTGACCTTCTCCCTGGCCCAGTCTCCTTCCCTGCTGTCCCTTTCTGCTCCCAGCTCCTATTTACCTCCCGTTTTTTCTGTCCTCTCCCTCCTTCAGTACTCCCACCCAGAAGACAGATCACAAACCACAAACTCCGCTGTTCATCTTACAGATCCTAAACCACTTTCTCAGTGTGATAAATGTGGCCTGCTAGTCCTGTGGAGAGGATCCCCTAGGATGCAAACCACTACTGGGATCTGTGGCAACCCCATGGCATCAAGCCACAGGGTCAAACATACAAGGGGTGTTGCAGCTGCCTTGCCCCGAGTGTGGGCACCACTACCTGCTCCCCTTAGGAAT
The DNA here is from genome assembly GCF_041296385.1 of Aphelocoma coerulescens. Lineage (NCBI taxonomy): Eukaryota > Metazoa > Chordata > Aves > Passeriformes > Corvidae > Aphelocoma > Aphelocoma coerulescens. Next base: position 17,982,403 of record NC_091027.1, read on the forward strand.
TCAGACCTGCACAAGGCCCGCCAAACACACTGTGTCCTTCCAGTGCCCCACCAGGTCTCTTGGCAGCAAGGAATTGGCTTTAATTCAGTGAGTTTTATAAAGCCTGACTCAAATCTCCAGGATTTTAGGCAGTGCTGACACCCAGAGCGGGGTGGTATGAGCACAGCCCTGGGGTCAGGTGCTGGGGACAAGATGGGTCAAGAAAAGCACCAACCCAGCGTTTTAGAGCAGAGCTAACTAGGAACAGCTTATTCCATTAAGAAAAAAGGAAAAGAAAATAATCATTCTTAATTAGGACAGAAACCCCCAGATAGGCTTTTTAAAAGAAAATGCCTAAAATACCATTTTTGCTTTGATTTGAAAACTATTTTTTGCTCTTCAGACTGTAAGATAAAACACATTTGAATTGATGATGCATTTCACAGCAAAAATACATCCCTTTTCATCTTCAAAATGCTGAAATGAGTTGTTACAAAATTTTCAACGTTTACCCTCTTTCTTAAAAACCAAAATTTTTCATTTAGATGAAATGTCTTATTTTTTTTTTTCTAATGGAAACTCTTGATTACATTTTTTCCCAACAGCTCTAATTAGAATTAACAATTACAGCTGATTCTTGGTGGGGTGATAAACAGCTGGACTGCGCAGCCCTCTCTGCTCTGGGACTTCCAAACAAGCCCCAGCCCTGGCAGTTTAGCCCTCTGCAACATTTTAGACTTGTCTAGTCACTGGAATTTATTTTTCTTTCCTTTTTTTCCCCACCCTTTCTCCTCTGAGGGTTAGTTTTTACCAGTGCAGCATCTCTAACAGTCAGGGAACTTCACAGTGAGTTGAGATCGCATTGATTTCTCGAGGAAGAAGCTGCATACTAATTTTTCCTATTTTTCTCCCTTGAGGAGCACAGGTAGCAGCTCCAGGAAGGCAGCTGGGTTTGTAGATATTATGTTCACCCGCTGGCTGACAGGAAAGTCTGAGGTCTGTGGGACCATCATGGGACATGAGGAGACTTTGGCTGGTCTGGTGCAATGCTGGCGTTGCTGGGAAAGCACCTGGGATTGAAGCAGAACAGGTTAAGCCTGAGAAAAGCATTAGGTGAGGATCAGGGGTGGATCGGTCCATGCCCTAGCATGCTATGCTGCCAGTGCTTCCCTCTGCATTCAGGATGATCCTCACACACCCTCCAGCTCTCTGGGGGCAAGGGAAGGAACGCTGGAGCAGTGTGAATGGAGAGGAAGGGACTGTGGTGGAGACGAAGGGAAGATGTCAGAGTCTGCTCTTAAACCCCTAAGCCTCTGTTCCAGGCACCCAGGCAGGTTTGTCCAGCCTTTGCAGGCAACCTCCAGAGAGCCAAGAGGCCCTGGGGCATCCTCCTTATGAAAGCAGCGTCCCCAGTGCCCACTGTGGCTCCTGGGCTGCCGTGTCCAGTGCTTTTCATCGCTGCTCATCCCTGTGCTGGCTCCACGCTGTTAAGGGCTGATCTTCCCTCCCTGGAAACAAGCCCATGGCTTCAGCCTGTCCCACCTCGCTCCTCCCACTCCCCTGCCAAACAGTTATTGCCTTCTTGGACAAACCTGAGATAGTATTAAGCGAGAGGGAGGTTTTCATACACAAATGTCCCTGTGATTAATGGATTAAGAGACTCTGTGCAAATTAAAGCCTTTCTTCATGCTTCACACAATGAGCTCTTCAGCTGTTGCTCTTTCCCTTTGAGTCCTTTACAGAAATTCCTGTGGGCCTTGCTTGCCCCATCCCTTTTGCTGCTGTTTTCTCCCCACAGTGACCCAGGGATGTGGCTGACACTCATTTTCCCCAAAGCCTTCACCCCGCTGAGTCCTGGGCAGACCCTGCTGCTCCTGAGCCAGCACTGTGGAGAGGAGGATGCTGTGAGCACAGCTTGTTTATACACAAAACCAACCCAGGAGAGGGGCTGTAAATGCCACTTTATTTCCACATTTATCATTGCAGCTCAGATGGATGAGGAACCCAATGGAAAGTTTAGATGAAACAGAGGAGAAATGAAAAAGTGTTGGCAAGCGCCAGCTCAGCTGAGAGACTGGCAGCCTCAAGGGCTTCCAGAAGGAAAAAGGCTTTCAGTTACTGCACTGCTGCTCCATAACATCCTGCCACGCCAGGAGGGGTGGGGCAGCTGGGGAGCCCTGCCCTCCTGTGATCCCACCCTGGGGAGATGGACCTGGGACCCTAAGGCAGCATGTTTGGTCTTGTTGGTGTTTTACAGGGCTGATTTCTTCCCGGACGTTGGTACCAGGAGCAGCAGCAGAGTGTGGATGTGGAGGCTCCATAAGTATCTGCAGGTGATGGAGATACTTATGACTGTGGTCACCCGTGCCATGGTGGAAAGGAGCCACAAGGGCTTTGCCAGACACCTTCAGAACATCCAGTGCTGGGTGTTGGTGATGGATGATGATTTAAAGCCCGTTTTTGCAGGGAATAATGGCTCAAAACCATCCCCTGTCCCTTAATGATACAACACTGCTGAGATGGATGGTCTCCTTGTTTCCACCTCAGGGGAGGTGTTTTATTAATTGTCCCTGCCCTTGCTCCTGAGCCCACATGTGCTGTGATGTGGAGGTGCTTCAAATACAGCGAAGAGGAGGTGGCAGCTGGGATGTGACTCCTGGGGGAGGCAGCCAGAGAGGCAGGGATGGGCGCTGCCCATGGGCTGTTCCAGATCTGAATCCTTCAGCCCTGGGAGGGACTGACTGCCCCCAGGCCAAGGGAGTCTGGCTCTGCTGAGGGATAACCAGGACTGTGTGTCTGTGACCAGGGTCTGTTCCATAGGGAGGAGGCAGGGGGTTGAACTGTCCCCTTGCTGCCTGCATGGCCCTCTCTGCTGGTGACTTTATTTTTCACCCAAATCCCTGCTTGGGCACCCATAAAGGCCCCTGCCCAGGTCATCTGGGGTGACGGCTTCTAGAAAGGGTCCGTGGGGTTGCTGTCCCTGCCTGGTCACAGCTGAGCTGGTGGCACTGAAAACTTGAGGTTCCCTTCACAGCCCTTCTGTACCTACAGGTCCCTGAGCCCTCACCACAGGCTTTATTCTCCTCCCTGCTTCCCACTCCTTTGTGCCCGGCTCCGGAGCAAAGCGCTGGGAATTGATCACTGTGTCACCTTCGCTAATTTAATCCAAGGCCGGTATCAGGCAGGAGCGAGCGGGGGAACCTGCGGAGGGCAAAGCACTTGGTGGTGATGAACGGCGCCGTTAATAACCCGGAATGAAACGCTGCAGCCACCTGGCACCGCCGCCTCCCGAACCAGGCACAGCCCTCCCTCTGTCCCGCAGCTGAAGTCCCACGAGGGCAGAGCTGTCCTGTGGATTCGGCCCAGAGGGAGAAGAACCATCAGGGGCTGTCACTCAGCGGGATCCTGGCCCCGAGCTGTGCCGCGGCTGCACGGGCAGCAGCTCACCCGTAAACCTCGTGCTTCATCCCCGCTGGCACAGCCCTCCCGAGAGCAGGGATGGCCCCTGGGCTCATCGCATCCTGCTTACCACTCCGGAGCCCCCAAGGGACTGAAGGCAAAAGCCCTTGCATGAGTAATTTTTTTGGCAGTGAATGAAATAGGATTTGTGCTGGTGCTGATAAGAGGCTGCAAGTTGGAGCCATCTGATCCTCGTGGCAATTTGGAGTGGCTGATGCTGACATGGCAGAACAGGTCCTGCAATAGCCTTCATGTCCCAGCACACAAAATGGGTGAGGAAAAGCATTTTTAAAAGGGACTGGGGTAACTCCACAGCTGTGATGCCATCCTATCTCAAGCCCGGGGTTCCCCTCTGGCCTCTCTGGAGTCACATGTACTGCAAAAACCCTCTGGTCTGAGCTCGGGCTGGGTCATGACTCACTTCTTGGGCTGTAAAAATGCATTTCATTGTGTCAGCGTGGAAAGTGGCCGTGGGCAGCTCTCCAGCAGCGGTGAGGCTGGCTGGGGCAGGCTGTTCAACAATTACACCCACTGGAGCCCAATTTCCATCTCATATTTTGCTACAGCACAACAAAAAAGGTTGAGGGGAAGGAAAGGCTGGAGAGGAAAAGTGTTTCTGGCCACAAATCCATCTATTTTGCTGCAATTGGGAAGTGCAAAGCCTGGACCTGCCACCTGGAAATGTGACCTCAGGAGTCTCCTGCAGCCTGTGGAGTCTGCTTCATATCCAGGAGAGACACCTCTCGTGCTGGTCCTGGCATCCTTCCAGAGGGAAAAGGGCAACTGAACCCTCTGAATGTCTCTGCCTTGCTGTGTTAAACAGCATCCATGGCTTTTCTCTGGGTCTGCCTCCAACCAAAACTACCTGCAGGCACTTTTAGTATGAAAAAATCACTAAAAAACTAGGAGTTACCTGTCAAGGGGCAGCACTGTGAGGCTTCGCAGCGATGGCACCTTGTCACTTAATTTTGCTTTTGGACTTAAATGTCCACTTATGTGTCTAGGGGTGTCTAGCACCAGTCATGTAATTTGATTTGTGACCAAATTTGGGACACATTGCCACAACTTAGCTACTGGAGAAGCCAGACAGCCTTGAGGAGAGGAGCCTGGTGGCTCCAGATGAGCATGGGGCAGTCCTGGGCACAAACCCACACACCTTTTCCTGAAGAAAATCTGAATTCCTTAAAGGATGGGGTTTAACCAGGAGGGATCAATTCATGAACTGCAGTTGCCCTGTTGTCACTGTGGTCCAGGACAGAGCGATGCTGTGGGACCGGGAGAGGGGCTCTGTGCTCATTAACGCCCTGGGGACTAACGAAGCCCAGGAGCAGCTGCAAACAGAGCCAGCTGAAGGATTCCTGCTGCCTCCCACCAAGGCGGCCCGTGATTCATCAATTACCTATCTGCTTAGTCCTCTTCTCCGTCCTTTTACAATCTAAATAGCACATTTTATAGTCGCTGCTAAGTGATGTGATCAACATCAATTACCTACTAAAAGAGAATCAAGTCTTGATTTAAAATTAAGTGCTGCATTTTCCCATGTTCTTTATATGTAGCCAACAGAATAATTGCAGTGACATAAAAGCTAATTACACAACTCCACAATTAGGCCTCCCTCCTAGTGCTGTGATTGTCTTTAAGTATACTGATGAAAAATTACTCCCAGTCCCAAATTACTCTCTCACACCCATCTTCCCTAATACCTTTGGAAAAAGCCGTCCACCCCATCAGACCAAAGAGAGGAACTCGAGATGCAGAAGGCGTACATGCAGAGTTTATTTTCCTATCTCTTTGATGTGGGAGTGGTTTCAGATGTGGGATTCAGCTGGGATTGCCCAGGGATGCAGCAGTACTCCTCTCTGGATGGACTGAGCATCTCAGTGAGGCTTCCCAAACTGCCTGGTAGCTGGTGTGCCAGCACCCTGAGACAACCAGGGAGAAAATCCTCTTCCCAGTACCCCAGTTGACATTTTGCTCCTGGGCTGCAAGCAAAGAGACCAGTCCTGCCTGGCTGTCAGCCTTGGGATTGGTGTCTGGAGGGGTTTTATTGCTGTGCCTGAAAGAGGGGGATCACCTGGCTTCAGAGAGATGGGGGATCATCCCCTTAGTGCTGTTCCACCTGGCAGAAAGAAGGGGTAGAGCTGGATCCAGCTCACCTGCCCCACTGGTGAGGGTTTGGGCAGAGACGGTGCCATGTCCCGAGCTGTGGCAATGCTGCTCCAGGAGCAGAGAGCACCCAGAGCCCAAAAGGAGAAGGAAGAGGCTGGAGTACAGCAGTGCTTTCACCCATCCAAAGGCCAGGAGTTACACCCAGCCAGCAATCACGTAGCTGCCTGAGAGACCATAAGCCCCAACAAAAATCATAAACATCAATAAAGCTCTGGTGCACTCCTGATGGGCTTTGAGGGATTTGATTCCAGATTATGTTTTTGAGATGTTTACAACCAACCTGGAAAGACTGAAAATATTCAATTACTGGCAAGGAGAGCTGAGATTTGCTTACAGTCAATCTCCTGCCTCCAGGACCTCTGTGGGTGCCAGCAGCGAAATACAGAGCACGGGTGTGTGGAGCCGTGGGGACAGTGGCCCAGGGACAGGTCCCCCTGCTGTCACTGAGCATCTTTCACAGGATAATTATGCATTGAAGGTTTAATTTTGGGGCTGGCAGGGTGGTTTTCCATGGCCTGTTCCTCAGCCACAGCCCAGCCCTTGCCAGGGAGGGTTGCACAGCTCGTGGCTGTCGATTTTCCATCATTTCTGCAATGCCATCACTCGGTTGCAGTCGGGAGAGGAGTGGGAAATGCTTTGGCAGGATTTTAATCAGCAGAATTTAATCAGCAGAATCAGAGTGAACGAGGTGAAGGGACCAGCGAGCTCACACCTGTGGCAACCTGGCATTCCCTGTGCCTTCTCTGACTTTCTCACCTCATTTCAGCATCAGCCAGGGGTGCCAAGGCTGAGAATTTACACCCTTGATTTTACCTGAAACCTCACTACCTTCCTCAAAACCTGTGAAAAATAAAGGAGGTGGTGAAGTAGCCTGCAGCAGGGATGATGTGATGCGTAAGGCCAGCATTCCCTCCTGACCCCCAGCACCCATCCCAGGTATCCCCACCTTGTCCCCAGCCCAGAGCACCGAGTGCCACCTCCAGGCCTTCCCTGGACACCTCCAGGGATGGGCACTCCAAACCAGCCCCTGCCAAGGCCTGAGCACCCTTTCCATGGGGAAATTCCTGCTAATGTCCAACCTAACACGATGCGGAGAGGGGCCCCTCGCCAGCCAGTCCCGTCAGTCCCTTCCTGAGGGACACATCCTGCAGGGCGGGGCTGCTGCCCGCTGCCCGCTGCCCGTTGGTTCGCACAGCCAGGGAGGCTCCTGCTCCAGCGCAGCCCCGAGGCCCGAGCCGGGACACGGCTCAGCCCGGCCCGGGACGGGGCGGGGCCGGGGCAGCGCCGCCGCCTCACGGAGCAGGGGCGGGCCCGGGCGGGGCCGAGGACGGAGCTGATTGGGCGGGGCGGGCCCGGGGGCGGGGCCAGGGGCAGGAGCAGGGCCAAGGCCGGTGCTGATTGGGCGGGGCGGGCCCGGGGGCGGGGCCAGGGGCAGGAGCAGGGCCAAGGCCGGTGCTGATTGGGCGGGGCGGGCCCGGGGGCGGAGCGGCTGGGGCCGGGCGGAGCGTGCGCAGTGCGGAGCGGTGAGTCGGGGTGGGGGGTCCCGGAGGGCGGCGCTGCCGCGGCCCCGTGAGGGCCGGGCCGCAGCTCCGGGTGCGGGACGCGGGGTCCCGGCCGCAGCCCTGGTCCCGGCCGGGTGGGCACGGCGCCGCTGCTTCCCCTGCGCTGCTGTCGCTCAAGCGGAGGCGGCGATGAGGCCTTGCTGGCGTGGGCGCTGCCCGCCGCCCCGCTTCGCTTCAGAGCCGTGAGAAACGGCGTGTGCCCGGCCCCGGGGGCTCGGGCAGGGCTGGCGGGACAGGCCGCTGCTGCGGCTGGAGTGTAGCAGCCGTGACCGAAAAGGCCGGGCCCTCTGACGCGCACTTAGGGGCACAATGGGGGCAGGACAGGGATCCCTTACACTGAGGGGTTTTAAACATAAGTATTTACACGTAAGTTTCTCCCGACGGGCACAGTTTGGATCCTACCGGGAGCGCGAGGCCGGGCTGGGTGACCTCTGGCCTGCTGAGTGCCTAGGCGCTGCAGAATAAAAATGTGCTGGAACCACTGGAATAGCTTTGGGATACTAAAATGAATTTTTCTCCAAGGTGTGTGCTCTGTAACACGAGGCCAGAATTTTAAAACTGCTTCAATTATTTTGGTGCAAGCCTGCATATGGCTCCCTGGCTGCAGAACTGGTAAAATGACACGTTGCACAAGGCCAGGAAGGGAGCGCTGTGCAAATGGGATTTTGTATATAAACACTGTTTGGAATGTTGCCTTGAAATGTTTAAGTTCAGTGGTTGACTAACACTTGCATTGGGAGTGATCTTTGACAGAGCGCTGACGCTGCCCGCCTTCGGGAGGGTCCGGGTTTACACCAACAAGTTCTGTAGATAAAATTTCTTAGGGCCAAGTTATTTATTCTGCAGTGTTTTTCTGCTAGAACTAACCCAGTCCGAGTGTGGCGCAGAGGCAGAGCTGCCTGCACCGGTACTGTTCAGCTTGCCTGCCAAAGGAGGATAATCTGCAGAGGCATTTCTGTGGTGGAGCTGTCTGTGGGAGAGGCTGCTCCGTGCACAGCCCCGGCAGGAACCTTTTAAGTGTAGATAAGTCTCCAGAGGACGTTAGAAGACGATGACACCCTGTCATTTACCCGACGTGCTGCCGCAGTGTTCCTGCTCCCTGTGATCTTTTGAATTCATTTGTTCTCAGGGAGTAGCATTGTTAAGGGATGGACTTCCATTTTTCTCTCTTTTCTTTCCCCCAACCCTGCCTTAAAATGACCCAGTCTGGTCCACGTTGTTTTTCAGCAGCCTCTAGGGAATTTCTGTGGTGGAAGTATCCAAAATATTGTCCCAGAAACTTTTTTTGTAGAAGTCCAGCTACCAGAGGTGAGAGCAGTGTTGCGAGTTCTGGAGGCTGCTGTCTGTGCGACCATGAATTTACTGAATTTGAAGGGATGCAAATATGATTCTTTGGAAGAAGTCAGCTGGAAACAATTCCTAATGAATTGTCAGAATAGCTTTTGAACCCACGGCGTTGTCCCTGTGTCTTGAAGCAGCACAAGAGCAGTGCTGGTGCTACTGCCACCACCTTCTCCCTTTTTACAGTGGAGAATTTCTTCAGCCTGAGCAATAAAACACCTGGAAAACTCCAGCACCCCCAAACCTGTCTCTGCTCCTGCTTGGGCTGGGCAGGTGTGGTTGAAAGCACAGCAGCCGTACCTTGAGACTTTGCAAGGCAGTGGATTATTGGGATAAATTTAGGGATAATAGTCAGCCTTTCTATGTGCTAATCCTCTGTGCTACTGACTCCCTCCGTGGCTTTTATAACCCACCTCAGCTCTTACCACTCAGCGTTCTCCTCTGAGAAACAGCGTTCAACTCGGGCTCGTGAGGGTGGTGAATCAGCTTTAATTAAGATTTGTCGGGCGCTTTGTTGATAAGTTCTCAGTAGCTAGTTGCTATTTTTTATGAGCACGCAGATATTCTTAGCACCTGAAGTGAGAAGTGACACAACACTGGGGATCTCTGGGAAGCAGCCCTGCGAAGGGAGACGGCGCCTGCTCACCGAGGCTTTGTCAAATCCATTTTGGCTGCGGTTCATGAGGCAGCTCAGCAGAACCCCAAATCCCTCAGAGTCTTTGGGAAATCTGAAATGTTCCTGAGAGTTAAACCCTGCTTTTGCGTGAGATTTGTAGCTCTTGTGCCCTTGTTGCATTTCTCCCAAGCTGCTGATTGGGTTTGGTGCAGCTGTCCACTGGTGGCATCAGCTGCTGTCGCCTGCTTTGTAACACCTTGTGGCAATGACTTCAATGGCTTTCAACAACTGTCCCCTCACATTAAGGTGTCTGGGGGGGCTGCGTGATGGCCCCTTTGGGCTTCGGGCAGTTGCAGAGGTCGGTGGGGCTGTGTGGGGTGAGAGGGGAGGAGGGAAGCTGGAAAGCCATGCCCTTCCCCAGGGCAGCATCCCATTCCCTGCTGGCGTCTCTGGCTGCAGCGGTGAGGTGGCAAATGAAGCTTGAAGAGCTTTGTTTGTGAAAGATACGGAAGGCGAGAATGGGAGCGGTGGTTGTGTGTGGGTGCCCCTCAGCAGGATGAGGATTGTATTTTGAGGAAGAGAAGGCTGTTCATTTGGCTTTGTCACTGCTGTAGGAGTAGCCAGATGGAGGATGATAAAATGAAATACAGGGCTGGAACAGCCTCCTTGTCCATGGCCCCATCCTGAGCCAGGTGAGGGATACTCGGCTCCAGGCTGGACAGTGGTGGATGGTAGTGCAGATCTGGACAGGGCCCAGTTCCCTCTGGGCCTTAATGGAATCCCAGTCTCAGAGAGCCTGACAGCTCATCTAACTTGCCCTTGCAGCAAACTTAGCAGCCAGTTTGTCTCTTTCCTTCGTAGAATGGGGAGCATTTATTTATAAGGCTGGTTGTCCTTATAAGTAAAGCCTGTTAAAATCTGAGAGCTGGTACCAGCCCTGGAGAGAGCAGGGATGGAGAAACCCCTCCACAGCTGGTATGGGGCAGCGTGTTTTGTACTGCTGACTGCTCTACTGGTTGCCCAGACCCTCTGGTTTGTCTGTGACTAGAGGTGATCCCCAGCACAGAGCCCAGAATTGGGTATTTTATGTTCCTAGATCACAGAGCGATGTTTAGCTCTTTGGAGCTGTGGTTGTCACAGCGCTGGCACACTTAGTCTGGTCCCCGGTTTTCCCCAGCATTCCCTCTGTCTGAAGAGCTTTCCCCTGGTTTCTATTTGTGTGCCTGATCTCTGTTTGTGCTGTTTCCAGGTGCGGTTCTTTGCATTGTTTTCCTTGCTTTTCTTTCTATTGATTTGTGGGTGTTTTGGGAACTTTTCTTCAGTTTATCAATTCCGATCATGACCTCCAGAGTGCTTTCAGCTCTTAACTCTGGGCATCCTTTCAGGTTTTATGTAAGTGCTTTCTCTTTTGTTGTTCAGGCCATTAATGGAAAGGATGAACAGAAGCAGACCTGGGCTGAGCTCCCAGGGCCCATACACAAGGATTTCTCCTGTGCTGACAGGGAATTGCTGATAGCTACCCCTCAAGTGTGTGGGGTTGAGTTGCTTTGGTTGGTCTTTTTTTTCTTAGTTAGTTATGAGCACTGGGCCTCATTAAGGTGAGCTCACCCTGACCCAGCTCCTCTGGCTTTTGAAAGCATCAGATGGATAGAGTGAAAAGCCTGCTTTGTGCTGGTCAGAGGTGTGATGGGCAGGTCTCTGTAGTGGGGGATTTGTGCTCTCTTTCTGAAGGCTTAGGTGATTTTTAAGGGCTTTCATGAACTTCATTTACCTGGGGCTTCTTGCCGACTGCTCCTCAGCAGTCCTCAGCCCTGCTTTCCACTCAGAGCTGCCTGAGCAGTGGGGTGTGCATGGGGCGAAGTTGTGTCCAGCATCTCTCGTTCCCCTTTGTTTCCCCATAGGTCTCCTCAGTGAGAGTTGGGCTTGTCTGTTTGTGACTAAGGTAGCAAATGTACATTTTTCTCCTCAAGCAATTCCAAGTTCCTTGTGTGGTTACTCTTCTCTGGAAAAAATAAAATTACTTGCTCTGGAGAAATTAATGACACTCATTTTTATTCCTAAATAGTGTGTCACTGTGGGAGTGGTTGCAGGATACCTCAATGCACCAGGGCTCTGCTGTCACCTCAGTGCCGACTGCTTAAGGAAGAGGATTTGCTTGAGCTGAAATAGATTTCACTGGAGCAAACATCACTGCCCAAGCAGGACCGAGTTCCGTGAGTACTGAGCTGCTGGGCACAGCTGTCTGAAGTTTAAGAATGGGTCCTTTTCTGAAGTGCTCTTCCACACACTGTTCCATCTTTCTTTGCACATCGGTGTAACTGTGGGGTGAAATTTGGGCCCCACTGAATCTAAGGACAACATGGGATTCCTCTGTGGTGTTCATTTCTTCCTCCTCTCCAGGTTGGTAACTTGTGGTACCCAGCTGTTCCCTCCAGCTGTGCTTCAGGGACACCCTCAACAGGATGGAGACACGGTGCCCTCTTTGCTCTCCTGTATTGGTCCATGGCTGATGGTAGAGTCATAGAATCATGGAATATTCTCAGTTGGAAGGCACCCACAAGCATCACTGAGTACAACTCAGTGGGTGCCCTGACCAAAGTTCAGTTCCAGGGGAGAAAATTCAGTCTCCCTAAAACATTCCTGTGGCTTCTGTTGGATTCTTCCTCACTTTTCTCCAGGGGGCTGTGTGCTGTAGTTAAATATGGATAGAAAGGTTGTGTTCCACTCTGGATTACAGCTGAATCTCAGTGGTGGATAAATTGCATCCTGAGTCTAGTTTGCAAAGCCCTTTGGGCTTCATGGGCTGCAAGAAGCTGTATTTTATTCTAGATGTGTGTTTGCTGATAATTCTATAGGATTTGCAGACAGCAGGTTGTAAGAGCCCTGATTATACTGGTTCACTGTGCAGTCAGACTCTGCCCAAATAATTCAAGTGCCTGCTGCAGAGAGAGGGAAAGGAAGATGGAAGGATGATTTAGAAATCTCTGGAGTAGATGGGAAGAAGATGCATATGTTGATCTGAAGGAGATACCAAGCCATGTAAATGCCTTTAAACATCTAAACAAAATTCAGGATTTTTTAATGGTTGTCTACTTTAAACCCAAATAATTCCTTTAACGAGAGGTTTTAAAGGTTTAACTTAATTTTAGAATTTTTATTTCAAGCGTACTTCCATAAAATTAACTTTTTGAATGCAGAATGCTTTAATGTCTTCCGTGTTGGTGCTCATTTGCAAGAAATCTCTGCACAGTTATTTCTTATGTACCAGTTAAATCTATCAGCCAACAGATGTCAAGTGTAGCAAAAATGCTATAATAATATTATGGTCTAATAATAGTTATAATGATTCTAATTACCTGGTGCAGCTTTAGAGAGAGGCAGATTCAGAAATTGGTGCAAAGGAGGTGTTTAACCTTGAACTGCAGAAACAGGGCACTTCCAGAGGTGCCTGTGCTGTGCCCCCTCCTCCCTATCAGACATCCCACTCCCTTTATTTCCTCCAGCAAGCTGGGAGCAGCAGTCTGGTCTGTTTTAAATGATCAGACCTCATTCTGGCTGTGTTCAGAAGAGGAGAGGAGTGCTGGTGAGCTGAGGATGAGCACATTTCCTGGAATACCTGGGAGTGTGAAGCCTGCTCAGTTTTAACCTCTGTCTGCCCTGCTCTTGGCACGCTCCCACTGCCTGATGATTGTGGCACTCACAGATCGCTCCCGCCTCGGGATGGCTGCGGAGCCTCAGCAATCTCCATCCTTTATGCAAGCTGGTTGTGCTGCTTTTAGGTGTCACGGGAGCCTTTGCCACAGCCTGGGAAGCACAAAGCCAGAATCTCCTGATTCTGGAGCGTTTGGGGGTGTGCAGGTGAGCGGCTGTGTGCTGCTGATCCCCATGGAGGCTTTGGTGTGCGGGTGAGGAGAGCACTGGGCTGGCGCCCTGCCTTGGCCAGTCTGGCCCCACAGAGCCTGGTCAGTCTCCTTCCCCAGCTGCTCCATGTGCCAGCTCTCTTACATCACTCCCAATGCCCCTTGACCACCATATTTTTCCTTCAGGAAGGATCCTGGGCTCCATTTTCTGTATTCCTGTGCTTTTTGCCTGATGTTGCTGTGTGCTGTTAGTGCTGTGGAGTCCCAGTGCTCGTTGTTGCTGCAAGACCGATAAGGCAATGTGTAATAGATCCCCTCTTGCCACAGCTGCTCGTTTTAATCCTGTGACATGCAGGCGTGAGCAGTCCCTGGTTCACAGAGCAGGAGCCTTTCCACAGAGGAAGCTCTGCGTAGGCTGGAAGTTGACAGTTTTCAATAATTATATGCTGAACCTTCTTCCTATAAATAATAGATACACAGGCTGATGAGAACTACAGGAACTTGTCTCTCGTTGCTGCTCCCTGGCATGGACAGCAGCTGGGAATCTTCTACTGTTTTCCTGTAAAATGGATCCAGAGGTGCCCTTGCAAGGTTTTCTTAATTTCCAGCCTGCTTGTAGGCTGACATGCTCTGCTTCTCTGGAAAGCCCTGCCTGCCAACACCTGCAGCACACCTTACCCCAGGGCTTGTGCTGAGGAGAGCTCTGAACCTCGGGGAGGTTCAGCCTTTCCCTCGGGGAGGTTCAGCCTTTCCCTCGGGGAGGTTCAGCCTTTCCCTCGGGGAGGTTCAGCCTTTCCTTTGGGGAGGTTCAGCCTTTCCTTTGGGGAGGTTTGCCTTCTTGCTGGAGTCAGTGTGTGTTGGTGCATCACCATGGAGATGAGGCCACAGGAGCTGCAGGGCACAGCCTTTTCCAGGCTCACGTGAAGAAGGATGCGGTAATGGGCTCCGCTTATTTAGGGAAAATGATTTCTTGGAGTAAATAAATCGTCAGAGAAAACTTGGCATCACCCCAGGTGCCATTAAGGAAAAGATCTCTTGAAGCCAGAGCTGTGAGGCTCACACAATATTCACTTGCTTTGAGCACTCTGCTCTGCGGTGTCCCCCGTCAGGCGTTGCCGCTGTGCCCAGCGCTGACTCACTGACCCGCTTGTGCTTCTGCTCACCCCGAGATAACAAAGCTCCTGTTGCTTTTCTCCTCCCTGGGTTTGTATTTCTCATCCTGCCACAACAGCACCTTCCTGCATCCCTGTCCTTGGCCACTGAGTGTCCAGGCTCGCACTGCTTCCAGTGGTTACAAGGCTTCACTTGCCGTGACTGCTGCTGCTTTGGCCGGGTTTCCAGGGGACGTGGAGGGTGTGTGGCTGCACTGAGCTCTGCTCCGTGCAGAAACACCTCTCTGCGTTGACAGATTGTGCCAGCACACCCCAAAACCCTGTCTGCTCATGCTGACACTCTTGGGGGATTGGGGACACTGCCCTTTCCACATGCCTGGCCCTGGCACACTCTTTCCTTGTCTAGTTTCTGGTACACAGAACCCTCCCAACACGGTGTGGAAGAGCCCTGTGGCACCTCTCTGCCTCATTGCCTCCACGTCTCATCCCAGACTTCATCTGTAAACATCTCTTTGCCCTTGCTGAAAACTCTGTCTCTTAATTTCTCTCTGCAGGAGTATTATTTAATTTGTAACAGTTTTAGGACGTTATTTGAAAAATCCGATATGAAGCTGTATTTCATTTACTGTAATGATCCACTAATGCAGGCATATTTCAAAGGCAGGCGATGCAGTACTGTGGGGTTTAATTAAATTTTGTTTTTCAAGTAAGCATCAATAGACAGACAATAACAAATGGTGGACAATATGCATACAGAACAAAGTCTCTTCATTTTCCTTTTGAAGACTGTGGAAGTGAAAATGTATAGCCCTTAAAATGGACCTGGCCTGCCCACAACTGCTGCTTTAGTGTCGTTAACTCACTTCACAGGGAGTTTTTTCTTCTTACTCTGCCTTAATTAATTTTCTTGCTCTCTTCCTGCCCACAAAATAAACTGTTACACTGTGGAAAATTTCCAGCAGGAGCCATGGGTGATCTAAGTGCTTCTGCAAGTTCTGGAAGTAGTTTGGAATACCATGTTGTTACCTAATATGTGATGGCTCCTCCAGATGGGCCCTCCTCAGGGTGACAGAACAGAAGGGCTGGGTGTGAGGTTCCTGTCTCTGGGAACTGGACATGGCACGTGCCAACCTTGGAAAGGGAGGGAAAGATGGTGTTGCTGCCTGCAGCATGGTTGTACTCAACTCAGCAATCAGCAAGTGTCTCTGGAATGCATTTTGTTCCTTTTCTCCCAGCGAGTGTGGGGTAATGAAGTACCCAGTGTATGTGGGGAGGCTCAGGAAGGGTGTTCCACGTCAGCAGGAGGCTTCTGGGAATCATCCCAGTACTCACAGCGTGGCACTTGGGCACGTGTTCTTGGGGAAAAGGAATTCATCAGTGGTGCTGTAAATGGGCTCCTTTGTTCAGATTTGAGGAGCAGGGTGAGATGGGATGGCTGAGGCAGATTTGGTTTTCTCCACGTGTCTGGAGAATTTCCCATTGTTTAGGAACAGAACCAGAGTTAGCTGAGGAGCCCGGTGCAGGTGCTTTGGACTCCCACAGCACTCCAGCCCTTTGATTCTCTCTGAAATCTCTCACGGTCAGAGAGCTGAAAAAAGCATGAATTTTTCAGAGGAAGTTTCCATTCAGAGATGTGAGTTCAAGCCACGTCCTAGGTTGATGCCTAAAGCTTTGCCTGCTTAACCTGCCTTCAAAGGCTGGGGGCAAGGGCTGTGCACTGCTCTCCACCACTGAGCTGGGCTGGGTCACAGTCCAGAGAGCTGTTGGCTGGAAACCGGAGTATGCAAAGGCTGGGAATCTGTGGGAACCTGACTCCTGATGTCTGCGCAGCTGTAAGTGCCTGAAAAGCATCGCTGTAAATGACAGACTTGTGTCTGTAACCTCCTCCTCCTCCCCGGGATCTCGGTGTAACACTTCCCGCGTTCCAGGAACAGCCTGTGTTTTGCTCCTTGCTGGAAGCAGCGCCGCGAGTCCTTTACAGCTCTCCTGGTGCCTGGGGCGCCTGAGTGTTGTGTTCTGAGAGGCTCCTGGGAACAATGATCCTGGCCAAGGCTGCAGGATGGGGTCCTGTGCTCCATGCCAGTCCGTGTGGCTGGAGAGGAGTCCTGGTACAGATAGGAGGGTGTCTAAATATAGCTTGTCATCAGGCATCAGATGCTCTTTAAATAAACTGGAAAAACCCCAGACAGCTGAGGTTTGTACTGGCCCTGCTGATGCCAGGGGGAATGCCCCGTGCCTGATTCCTTGTTCTTCCCTTGTTCCTTGCTTTAGGCTGCCAGATTTCCCATTTTCTCACTTCATTTTGTTGATAGGCAGTGTCGAGGTTCTGCTGCTGGAGTTTGGGGCAGGAGGTTGCTTTCTGGTGACTTGAAGCAACATCTCCAGCTTCTCCTGTCCTTCCTTTGGATCTCCTGCCTTTCTCTGTGGCTGCTCTCACTTTGCCATAAACTAACCTCCTTCCAGCCAGGAACCTCAGGCCTCTTGCAGACTCACTTTTATGGGGCCATTATCCATCTTCTATCGAAGGAGTGGCTTTCCTGGCTATGGCAGGGCTCAGGTGGCTGCTCCCAGACGGAGCCCACTGGAGCATCTGGAGCCAGTGGCTGAGCCCTGGGCTGAGGGATGTGCCCTCTGTGCAGACCAGGGAGTGCTTGAGCTTGGTCTTTGCAGGAGCAGGTGAGTGATTTGAGATCCTCACAGTACTGCTGGCATAATTTATTCTTATAAAGAATAAATAAATAAAAAGACGTGCCCAGAGCAGTTTTAGGGGTTTTTCTGCCCAGCAGGATCACAGAGAAGGATATGTCTGAGTCCTGTGCTTTAGTGGTTCTTCTAGGACTGTGCAGCAAACGGGACCTGCGAGGGGCCTCAACACAAGGGCACAAGCCCAAAGCATGAGAAACTGCAGTGGTGCTTGGGAATGAACAAAAGAAAAGGGCTCTAGGACTATTTAAAAGGAAAAATGAGTAATATGTAATTCAGTTTTGAGGGAATTCTTGTAGCAAGAGATCATGTGCTGGCTGGGAGGGAGGAAGCACTTGCTCAGACAAGTGATAATCCATTGCAGCACATTCCAGACACTTGACAGATATTAGCCTTCCTCAGGCCTCACTGGGATGAGCGAGGTGCTGTGCCACTGGATGAGGAATGTGGAGTTTCTGGACTATGCAGAGTGATAATTTAAACACCAAATCCTTGTTCAGCATGGGTACTGCTGCTGGCTCCTGACCTGGGGTGCTGCACGGGAGCGGATGGTGCGCTGTGAGAAGAGTGCTGGGCTCCGCAAGCACTCGGGGCTGACGCCGGCCGGCTCGCTTTCTTGGATTTCTGCTTTGGAGTTTGGCAGCCGTCTGCTTCAGGGAGCACAGTGGCCTCATAAGAGTTTATTTGATCTGACACATGACAAATTGTTTCTGCTGGCGGCTACTTGAGGCGCAGTCTGTTCGCTGGCAGCCGTGGCTCTGCGGGCACTGGGAAGTGGAGGAAGGCAGGCCTGCCTCCTCCTCTTAGGAAACATCAGCGCAGGAAGCGTTGCTGTAACCCCCCTGCCATCCCAGCCTCCTTTTGCTGGTGGATAATTGTGCTGTTGGCATGGATTATTAATGATGTTTGTGTGCTGGGTGTGTCTGCAGGTGCTGGTTGTGGCTCCTGTGGCGTGCTGGCTGCGGGGCAGAGGAGAGCCTGTGTTCTGGAACCAGACCCACTTGCCATTAAAAACGCTTTGTTAAGTTGCTTTTTTTAGGACACCCTTTTAGCTCTGCAATGAGGAGCAGAATATTACATTCCTCAGCAGAATAAAAAGTACATGTCCCCTGTGAGATAGTGTAAATACATTTTATCTGTTCTATTACCTGCAGTTTTCTGAATATGTCCCCTAAGCATTTTAATCTTGTTTTCCAGAGTTGTCTCAGAGTGAGGAATCGCTCCTATTTGCAACTTTGGGAATGATTACTTGTTCATTAATTTCTTCCCTTTCCTGCTGTCCATCTATTATTGCTTCCAGGAGAAAAAAGCCTCTCCGTAAATCTCGCCCACAACAGGGCTGAGTGCCTGATTAGACAGAGAGTTATGTGTGCTGGGAATGTGTTCCTGAGAGCTCATCCTGGAGCTGTGGATGGAGCCCTGGGTGTGCTCTGGCTCCTCTGTCCCTGTTCAACGCCCTTGGGCACGCAGAGCCCGCCAGGTGCCCGAGCTGGCTCCCTGCTCCTGGCCCTGGGATGAACGAGCCCAGCAGGCAGCACTTGCCAGGCCAGCCGGGCACACCTGGAGCACACCTGGAGCACACCTGGAGCCACCTGGAGCACACCTGGAGCCACCTGGAGCACGGTGCCGAGGCAGGAGGCTGGAGGTCAGGGCAGCTCCAGCACCCGGGCAGGGCTTTGCTCCTGCCGCGCTTTGCCTGCAGTGCCGGGCTGCGGTTACGAAACGGGAACGAGACGGGACAATGAGGAGCAGTTGCTGCTGCCACGCTTTTGTCCAGCAGCTAAAAGCCAGTTCAGAGGGTTCTGTGGAAGCGTTGCTTGCTTTGGTCTTTTTTTGCTCTTTCTTTAAGTACAGACTTAAAAGAGCTGGAGACTGGAGGCCACTGTAATTATTATTTCTTCCTGAATAGCACAATAAGTGTGCCATTTGTTCCATAAATGACAGGGTCCTTGCCTCAGAAAACATATGCGGCCTGTTCCCACTGCTGTTCCCTTTGACATGTGAGTAACTGCCCCTGCCTGCCTCTGGGTGCATGGAGATTTCTCACTCCCTCATTGGGGTCAGTGCCAAAACTTGTCTTGACATGTGATGTGTGTGGTCACTGGAAGTCACTGTGGAGGCTGTCACTGAAACAGCCTGGATTCACAGAGCAGCCTCATTTAGATGGCAGCTGATGGAGGAACTCTGCAGAATAGTTGGGGATGAAATCTGTGTGCAGGAGGGGACAGCTGAGGTCTGTGGTTGTGGATACAGATATGCTGCTAGCAATAATTTTTCTTGCTTCTTTCCAGTCCCGTGAGATATTTTTCTCTCTCACGGAAGATATTTGTAGAGTTCTATAAACTATGAACACCTGCGACCTTGCAGAGCTTTGTTTATAGTACAGAAAATAGAAAAATATTTTGACAGTGGATGTTTTAGGATTTTAGCCAATCACATCAAGGGGTGGCTGATCCTGATCCTTTGACCAATTAGACTATGCAGAAAAAAGTCTATAAAAGAGTTGTAAAATAATTAAATAAAGGAATCTTGCTGCACAACTCCTGCCTGCTGGATCTCTCTTCTCCCTACCCCTGTGGGATACTGTGACATGTGGTCATCGTGGGAGAAGCTCAGACATGCACAGACAGGGTCTGGCAGACCTGTGGTGGACGTGCCACGTCCCCACCTGCCGTGGCACCACCAGGATGCAGAGGCAGCTGCTCAGGATGTTCTGGTGTCCCACAGCAGAGAGGAAGGTGCTGCAGCTGCATCTTTGATCAGAGCTGAGGGTGTGCACAGTAACAGCCTGCTGCTCACTTCGAGCTCTTGGCTTTGCCAATCACCTTACAGCAAACACCAAGACATGGAGAGTGAAAATCTGTGTCCTTTGGCTGCTGCTTGGGTGTTTGCAGAGCCAGCAGATGCCGTGACAGCCGGGGCTGCCAAAGGAAGAACCCTTTGTGGACCAGTGCTGCTCAGCTATTGAGATATGCCAGTCCATGAAGTGGCTCTTTATAGGGTATCTCACCAAAAGGAGTTTCCTTTTGAGTGTCTGCATCTCCTGCTGTTGGTCTGAGCTCCAGATGAGAAGCAGTGCACTGACTGGAAGGTGCTGTGGTTACAAACAGAGTAATTGTCCCTTGGAAGAGAAAATTGTGGAGGAAACCCACTCAGTTCTGGTCACATCTCTGTTCTCCTCCTTCCGCAGTGCAGGTTTTAGACTGGTGTGGCTGAGGGGCAGTGGCACGGAGTTAAGGTACTGCTTCTGAGTGAACCCCACAGCTCTGAGGAGCAGGGAGTGTGGTTGTGGAGCTCAGGAGGGACCTGTGGACCGGGAGCTTTACTACCTCATTTCTCTCTCCATAACCCGTCAGTTCAAATATCCATGGGGCAGCTGAGCCTCCCCTGCGGTGGCTGCTGCGATTCCAGCGGCACGCGCGGGGTCCCATGGCGGCGCAGGCATGCGCAGGAATGCTGTTTCATAACCTCTGCTGGCATCATGAGACGTTCAGAGACAGGTTCTCCACTTAGTCAACATTTTCTAAGGATGTAGGGCTGAGGGGCTCTTTGAAGCACCGATGCAGCTTCTTCTGCCATGACAAGGTGGAGATGAACGCCGGCGTGGCTTCCATTCCCCAAGGAAAATGCTCTTTTGCATGGATCGCAAGCTGTGGCTCTGCTGCTGTTTGAGGAGACCAGAGGAATCTCAGAGCCAGGCGCTCTGTGCCACATCAAAGCCTTCCCGTCTGAAACTGCAGTGCTGGGGAGCTCCAGCTCCATGTCCTTCGTGTTTGGGCAGCAGAAGGAAAGATCCCTGAACCAGGAGTCATTTGAGGGATCAAAGCTCTGCTTAGCAGAGGCTGACGAGGCAAAAAGCCAGGATGGCAGCAGGAAGGACGCAAAGCCTGCGGAAGATCTGGGCCACCTGATAACAGACCTCCAGAGGGGCCTGTGAGACCTTCTGCTCTGCTGGAGGAGCGGGGCCAGCATCTCCCCCCGAGGAGGCAGGCCTGCAGTGTCCTGGGCTTGACTGGAGCCATTCTGTTGTGCCTGAGGGATTGTTTAATTAAAAAGAATGCTGCACCATCACATTTCAACTGTTTTCTCCATACATTGCTGCAAGTAACATCTAAAATAGCTCTAAAAGGCAACAAACCATTCCCCAAAGTAGGGGTGGCAGACAAAGAACAGGAGAGGGAAGGAATTATGTTCTCTTTCAGCTTTCTGTGTCTGTGCATTTGCTTCTGCATTTGCAGCCCTTGGGGCTCTTTTTAATTTAAATTTCCTTAGGAAAAGCCCTGCTGAAGGAATGCTGCCTGCAGTGGCTGGCTGTTCTGCTTTGGCTTTGGCCTGGAGAAGCTTTGATGGTTGGGGAGCAAGACTTGCTTTTCAGTCTTTGTGTGAAATGCTGGGGCCTTATTCCAGGTCCTTGTGCCAGTCTGGCAGCTCCTGAGTGGGTTTGACCCACGAGGTGGATCCCACGGGGAGCTTTCCACGAAACTGGAAGCACGTGGGAGCCCAGCCAGGGCTGGACATCCAACCAGGCCCCCCATGCAATTAACCCACAGGCTGCTATGCCATGTGATTCCTGGCCACGTATCCGGAGCACGCAGGGGGTGAGCCCCACGCTTGCTGCCCGTGTGCCATCCTGCTCCCTGCTGCTCCCTGTCCCCTGGGTTGTCACGGGGAGTCAGAGCTGTCACCACTGCCTGGCGCTCTGTGGAGAGGTGAGAAAATGCATTTTTCATAAACCTCACAGCTCGCCGCTCCTGGCAGATCGATAGGGCAGCTGGAGCAGTCCTTGGCATGCCCGCTGTCGGGGCACCTCTGTGCCACGTGCTCTGCAGGGCGGTCCTTGGCTTGGCAATCCCCATGGGAAACCTCCAGGCTGAGCTGGGGCTGGCAGGGAGGGTCCTGGCTGGGACAGGCTGAGATAGGGCCATGGGGATGGATGGTTGTACTGGGCTGGCGGTGTGGTGCTGCTGTGGGAGTCGTATGCCGGATCCATCACCGCTGGGTTTCTAGAACACTGAGCAGGAATTTTGCATGGTTTCTTAACCTCTTAATTGAGCCTCTTTATAGGGAAGCCAGCATCTGACAGGGGAAGGAGGCTGTTATTCCCTGTGAGAGCCACGGGTGAACAGCAGGAACTTGGGAAACACAAAAAGCTGTTTCCAGAGAGGCTGGGAATAAGCCAGTTAAATCTCTGGCAATTCATGGGCCCAGCTGCAGTGGGACATCAGGGTTCTCTGGGACCTGGTTAGTGCAGCATGTGCTTTCTTTCCTGTTAGATTCTCCAAGCTTGGGAAAGCAGAGAGGGTAAAAAACCATGCTGAATGCTGGCAGACTCCTGGGTTAGTGCGAGCAAGGTGTCACCTTGCAAATAGAAACTGATGAAAAAGGTAGATCTGAGTGGGGGGAGAAAACATCACTTATTCTATGTGCTGTGCGTGGGAAATGGCAGCAAGGAATGGGAGAAGGGCAGGAGGAGAGGTGTTTTTGGCTGGGCTTTGGGGTGGTGGGGAGGTGAGGAGGAAGGGGAAAGCTGTTTCAGGCGGTTGAGGTCAGGCAATGTGACAGCTTTCAGAAAGATGTTTGTCCTGAAGGTCCCTGTGCATCTCTCATCTCCTGGCAAGTCCTAAAGTCTTAAATTGGTGCAAATCAGCACCAGCGCTCGGGTGGGGACTTGAAGGTCCCTGCCAGTCCCAGAGCTCTGTGGAGCGGGAGTGTCATGTGGAGTGCAGACAGCCACAGAGCCCTGTGAGAGCAGCTGCCAGAAATTCAGATAGATGCACTGCTTATAAATAATAAATGATAAATTCAGCCTCTGATCTCCGAGGCACGCTCTGCTTCTGTACACTCCATCCTGGCAGAGAAGATCCCCCATCCCGGACTCAGCGCTCTCTCTCTGGCGTGGAGGCTCTGAGGGGTGCTGGGGATGCACGGGCTGCAGCTCCTGGAACTGGGGTCGTGCTGAGCCACGGTGGAGCGTGGCCCCTTGTGCCACCAGCACTAATGAGTGTGGCCCCTCGTGCCACGGTTGCTAACGAGGGTGGGGAGGCCAGCCTTGCTCAAGCTTCAAACCACCGAAGTACAAAGCTGTGCTCCTGCCCTCTGGAGAGCAGCGTTTTGTGTGAATGCTGCTTGCTGAACGAGTTAATTAAGTCAATTAAAATGATAGACTAAACGATGCTTAGTGTTAAACTGTGCGACTTTATAAACAGCAGGGTCAGGGCTGCTGTGGCCGGGTAGAAGGGGCGATTCTGGCTTTATCCAAGCCATGCACAGCAACCCCCTCCTCTGCTCTTGGGGGAGCTGTGGCAGTGCTGGTGAAGCTGCCGGTGCCGAGAGCTGCCCCTGCCGTGCCCGGGCACCGCTGTGCTGTCTCCTGCTGCTGGACACATCCCTGTCCTGCTCCCGCTTGTGCCGGCACCTGGCAGGGCTGTTGGAGCTGCGTTGGGCGGTGTCATGGCCAAGCTGCTGCTCGTGGGGCTGATGTGAGCTGATGGATGCACAGGGAGCCTGGAGGGGTTATTAATATTTATTGTTGTTATTTGTTAGCAGCAGTTACAAAGGTGGCACAACCGCTCGGTAGATGCCGGGCTCTGTAAACACGTGTTTGTGCCATGGTTATCCTGCTCCTCCCACCCTGTGCCCGTGCCACAATTCCCTCCTGTGTGCTGGGCCCAGTTTGGAGCGAGGCTTCTGCTGCAGGTGGGAGCAGGACCTGCTGCCTGTGCTCAGGCTGGGCCCAGCCAGCCCAGTTTGTTCCTGTGAACCTCAAAGCGTGGCTTCCTTGCTGCGTGGGTCCTCTGTAGGCAGCAAGAAGGTGTTCCCACAACTTTTCCCTTTGTGTAGGAGTGTTTTTAACATGCCAGAGCAGAGTCCTGGTAGGAGTAAATGATGAGGAGCAAGCAAGAAGAATAAATGGGGTTTTTTAAAGCAATTTCATAAGCAACATGAATGGAATGGTCTGCATGGCAGCTACACCCTCTCCACTGAGATCCTGGACGTGTGAGGGTGCTTGCAAACGAGTGCTGCTGCTCGCTGGGCTGTCTTTTACCTCTCTGGGGCTTTGTGCACAGGTGGGACCCTCTGGCAGGGCTTGGGGCTCTCACTGTAGTGGGCTCCTCTGTGGGGGTGGAGGAACAGGGGTGCTTTCCTGAGGACAGGATGCCTGGAGGAGCAGAGCTGCTGAGATCATCCCAGGCATGCCGGTGTAGCTGTGCAGTCATCGAGCAGGAGGGACAGCTGGCCACAGGGTGCTCCCGAGGAGCACCAGCAAACATGAGTGCTCCTCACAGACCTGGGGACCCTCTTGCTCAGAGGAGGATTATTTCAGGTCAGGTCAGCTAAATTTCCTTCTCTTTCTCCATGGCACTGCACATCACTTAGCCCGTCACGATGGGCTCAGCTGTGGATGCCACCCATTAAAAGGACATTGTGTGTGAAGGGGATCTCAGCTCGCTGTGATTGCACTCTGTGTCCTGAGAGCCCTCTCCAATCCCTCAGCCCCTGGGCACAGCTGGCTGGAGAACACTCCCTGAGCTGCTGTTGCCCAGGAAACTTTCCCTTCAGCCGCAGAGGCTGTGAGTGCCGGCAGGTCTTTGTGCCATGGTTCAGCTGGAGAGTGCTTGGGTCGTGTTCCTCGAGGTTTTCCATCCTTGGCTGGCTCTGCCCTGCATTCACTGAGGGAGCTCTGGCAGTGGTTTGTGCTGGGAGACACACGATGTGCTGGTGGTGCTCCCATCAGCGCCGGCCATCTCGGCGAGGGGTGGCTGGATGGAAACCTGGCCTGAAGTAGTTAATCTGCAGGCAGTTTTGCAAGACTGCAATACCCATCCTGCTCCCTCAGTTCATCCCTAGATGGGAACAAGGATTAGCTTATTGCTATTGTTTATTCTTAGAGGTAATTGGTATTTTTGTATGAGCACTGGTGTGGCAGCAGGACCAGGGCAGTGCCCGTCCCCTGTGCTGGCCCTGCTGAGGCACCTCCAATCTTGTGTCCCGTTCTGAGCTCTCATGGAAAGAAGAACATTGAGGGGCTGGAGCATGTCCAGGGAAGGGAATGGAGCTGGGGAAGGGGCTGGAGAGTCCGTGCTGTGAGGAGCAACTGGGGGGGCTCAGCCTGGAGAAAAGGAGGCTCAGGGGGACCTTCTCCAGGAGGGGGCAGCCAGGTTGGAGTTGGGCTCTGCTCCTAGGGGACAAGGGACAAGACAAGAGGAAATGGCCTCTAGCTGTGCCAGGGGAGGGTCAGCTTGGACATCAGAAGGAATTTTTCCATGGAAAAGCCATTGGAACTACCCAGGGAGGTTTGGAGTGCCCATCCCTGGAGGTGTCCAAGGAAGGGCTGGAGGTGGCACTCAGTGCTCTGGGCTGGGGACGAGGTGGGGATCAGGCACAGCTTGGACTTGGGTCTTGGAGGTCTCTTCCAACATAAATGATCCAGTCATTCTGCGTCCATTTGGCTGCAAAGCCAGAGGCTGATGACCGGGCTGAGGAGCTCCAGGATGTCTGTGTGCTCTCCTGGAGCAGCAGATCAGAATTCAGATGAGGCTTCAGGCGGATGTGTTGGAGTGGCACAGGACAGGCAGCGTGGGCCCTGTGCCGGGACATGAAAGCGTGGAGCGCTGGCAGCCGCAGGAGGCATTAATGAAATCCTCTCCTCTCGCTGGCTGCCTTTGAGCTGTCACCTGTGACTGCAGGAGCTGCATTCCCGGGGCTGTGCAGGCTCCCTGATGCACAGCTCGTGCAATCAGTGGAAATGTCCCTGCTAATGGGCAGCACAACTCCGGGGCTGTTGTTTCTGCCGCCGCTGCTGCAGACAGGGATTTCTGGAGCTGTGGAGCAGAACCTCCCAGCCAGCAACATCTCCTCCTCTGACAGGAGGATTACACACAGGAATGGAGACTTTTTGGAGTCTGACCCTTTGCTCTTTTCCTAGTACCTGGTTTGCTTTGACAAAAGAGGATTATTAGGAAAAAATCAGCCCCTCCACTCTGCACAAGGGGAATTTGTGGCCTTCCTGATGCGGTTTTGGTGCTGCCCAGCTGCTGTACATGAGTGCTGCTGGATCCCCAGAGATGCCCTCAAATCCAAGCAAACATTCCCTGTGCAGGGGGGGTCACCATGACCACCCTTCCTGCTTTGCAGGCTGCAAGGGTTCTTTCTGAAAATGCATTGTTTGCACAGAACATTCCGTGTGGAAATCCTCCCGTGCCCTCTGCGTGCGTCTGTCTGTAAGGAGGTGTCAGCCTGTGCAGGCTTCTCTCCAGGAGCTTCAGAGCCCCGTGTTGCACATGTTGGCTCCTCCTGCCTACCTGGGACCGAAGCACGCTGCTAATTGTTGTGCAGATGTCATCTGCCAGGCAGGCAGGAGGCTGGAGGCTTGGAAGAGGCTGTGCTGTCATTTGCTACCAGCCTCCTCGGTACACGTGAGCTCTATTTTTATTGGGAGTGTGCGTTTGCTTTCAGCCACTGCTTTGTTGAATTTATTTTTCTTTTTTTTTTTTCTTTTTATTTCCAGGCTTGCAGATAAAGTTTGAGGGATACATCTATTTTTCATTATTCCAGTTTTGCTGTTTGTTTCATAACTGACAAAAACCCAACCAAACCTAAAAACCTGTTTCCTGTGTGAAAGGCAGCAGTTTGTTCTGAGGTGAGAGGGAACTGTGTGTTGTGGTCACCCCGAGACTGAGGTCATGACTGTGGCACTGTCCAGAAGGACATAAAGATCTTCTGGGAGCAGATGGAGTTTGAGCCTGTGCATTGTGCTCTGGGAGTTCCAGCTCAGGAGCCTGGGTGTTGGCTGTAGCCTGGTTTTGCTTGGCCATGTCCCAGGAGAGAGATGGAGGCTCTGGCCACAGGTTGTCTCTGCCTGTCTTACGAAAACAGGGAGCTTTTCTTCTACTCCAGTTCAGGTTAATAAGGACTTGTGGGTCCTTGAGGTGGTTCTTTGACCCTTCAGAAAAGAGGAGACTCTGAAGGAGGAAATGGGAGGTGATGCTTTCCTGCCTTTTGTGAGTTAAGCAGGGGAACTCATTGCTCAGGGATGCTGTGGGTGTCAGAAATCCAGATCTGCTCCAAAACCAATTAATGGGGAAAATCCAGTTGATGTGGTGGAGGTGCCTCAGAGGTTGAGGAAGACCCTGGCTCAGGAGTTTTTGGAAGATGCAGAAGTACATCAGATGTATTGTTACCTCTGCTCCCTGCTCTGTCCCTCTCCTGTCCACCACTGACCAGTGTGATGTGGTGGGCTGTCTTTTTTTTTTCTGGCAAAAACCAAGCAGGAAGAGGAGGAAGTAACATAATGGAGTGGAGAGCCAAGGTACCAGTGAAGGGGTGGAAGGAGAGGAGCCTTCCCTCCACGTCCCTGAAGGCTTCTGGGAGCAGAGGCTCTTTGGTGGCAGGAGCTGGTGTTGGGTGCTCCTGAGAGCAGGTTTTCTGCTTTGTGGGACAGAAAGTGGTTGCTTCAAGGAAGGAGAACTCTGTGGTGTGCTGTGCCATCCTGATGGACAGCAGAGAGAAAGCAAGATATTTCAGACTGCATGTATGGGAGGAAATTCTTTAAAACCTGGATAGGAGTAGGAGCAGACTTGATGGAGGGATGAGTAATGAAGGAGTGTTTGAACGGAACTAATCAGTCCCATCTTCTTTCAAAAGACCTCATTTAGTTTAATTTAGCAGCGTGTAAATTTAGAGCCAATCAAAGGAAATACTTGTGCAGCCTGTGTGCTGGCAGGCTGCTCCACTCCCTACCCCAGCAGCGAGCTGAAGGCTGTAGGTGGATCCAGAGCCTCGTGTGGCGAGGCAGTGGGGGCACACGTGTGCGTGGTTACACACGTAGGGTGGGCACACGAGCTCCGTGCCTGGGCACTGGCACCCACAACAGCAGAACCCTTCATTTTTCCCCCTCTCTAGTTCAGCAGGAGCTCTGTGGTCGATCAGGGTGGCTCTGTGCCATGGCACTGCTCCCTGGTCCCCTTGAGCGTGGTCAGAGCCAGCTCCTGTCCCCACGGCTCGGGTGAGCCGCTGCTCTGAGCATCAGGGAAAGCCTTGTGCTGTAGGAACCACCAAGCAAACCTTGTTGACCTCTGCAAAATGTTGTTTTCCTCAAGAAAAACCTACATATGGATTAGATAAACCCCTGATCCTTGGACAGCTGGTCGTTTTGTTTAATTTAAATTACAGCAGCTACTTCTGTGCTTAAAATGAGGCATAAAAAGCCTTCATGGGATTGCACTGCTTTTTATTTTTCCCTGTAGTTGTCATCCACGGCACTAACACAATGATTTTAAACAAATCTTGCAGGTCTCCTCATATTTTCCAGGAGAGATTTTATCCCCTGCAGGGTCAGTATAAGGTACTTTGCATTACCTGTCACAAACCCCATTAGCAGTGAGACCGGCTGCCCCCCATGAGCCCCGTGTGCTCACACCTCGAGGTGTTGTGCTTCCTGTGGTGTCGCACCCCTGATCCCATGCTGTGTTGCAAAGTGTTGTGTAAAGAGTCCTGAA
Source organism: Aphelocoma coerulescens (assembly GCF_041296385.1). Taxonomy (NCBI): domain Eukaryota; kingdom Metazoa; phylum Chordata; class Aves; order Passeriformes; family Corvidae; genus Aphelocoma; species Aphelocoma coerulescens. Next base: position 18,010,702 of record NC_091027.1, read on the forward strand.
ACCTGTGAAAATGGAAAAAAACACTGTTGGGTTTGTTTTCCTTTGCATTGCAGGCTGGTGGCAATGTCTCGCTGGGCCGCTCTCCTCTCCCCCGCTGCCAGAGTCAGCCTGCTGGTGCTGCTGCTGTCTGTGCTCTTCTCCTGGTCCAGCCTGAGTGACAGAGTTCCCGTAAGTTTTGGCTGCTCCAGCTGGGAGCCCTGCTCACTAAGGGCTGTCCAGCCACCAGGGTCTCTGCTGGGGTGACAGCCTTTCCTCATCCCCCTCCAGAGCCAGGGAGGGTGTTGGTGAGACCTCTTCTCAACAGCAGGACTTCAGCAACAGAATTTCAGAAGGGCTTCTTAAGACTGTCTGCCTCACCCCAGGAAATCCAGAATGTGCTCAATCCAGAGGGTTTCCAGCAGGAACAGTGCCACTGGGGCAGCTCTCTTGTTGGCTTAGATGTTTTATTTGGAGTTGTCACACATGCTCCCCTGGCAAGAGGCACAGCTAATTGTGTGGTCTACGGGCAAGCAGAGGGGAAGGGGTGGCCTCAGTAGGTTTCTGGCTGTGCATCTCTTGAGTGACCACAGGTGAGTCAGGCTTAGGAGAGAATCCTTTCAGGTCCCTGGGTCCCACCTGCATGGATTTTGCTGCTTGCAGTGGTTTTTGGAAGCTGCAGTTGAGGCAGTCTGTCTCCCCTTAGCACAGGTACAGCTGTGCAGAACTCCCCGGGATGGATCCTGCTGCAGAGCCCTCGGTGCCAGGCCCACAGAAAACTTCCTTGAGGAAGCTTGAGCAGTAGAGGATGGTGGCTTTTTGTCTAATAAAGGGATCCCAGCCACACTGGCACAGGGGACCACCAGACTCCATGTGCCTGGACCCTCCTGCCTTTGCAGTGCACCTTGCTGGGCTGCTGGTTTGGGATGCAGCTGTCTGGGGGCTGCACTGTCACCCAGAGCCAATCCAAGGACAGATCATGGTATAAGCACTGTAATGTCAGTGCCTTGGGCCCACCTGGAGCCATGTAGGGACTTTTGTATCAGCACTGGGATGGCAGCAGGGCCAGGGCAGTGCCCGTCCCCTGTGCTGGCACTGCTGAGGGACCTCGAGGGCTGTGTCCAGTTCTGGGCCCTCACTTCAAGAAGGCCCTTGAGGGGCTGGAGCATGTCCAGGGCAGGGAACGGAGCTGGGAAGGGGCTGGAGAGCCCCAGGAGTGGCTGAGGGAGCTGGGAAAGGGGCTCAGCCTGGAGCAAAGGAGGCTCAGGGGGGACCTTGTGGCTCTGCACAAGTCCCTGACAGGAGGGGGCAGCCAGGGGGGTCGGGCTCTGCTGCCAGGGAACAGGGACAGGAGGAGAGGGAACGGCCTCAGGCTGGGCCAGGGGAGGCTCAGGGTGGACAGCAGCAGGAATTTCCCCATGGAAAGGGTGCTCAGGCCTTGGCAGGGGCTGCCCAGGGAGGTTTGGAGTGCCCATCCCTGGAGGTGTCCAAGGAAGGGCTGGAGGTGGCACTCGGTGCTCTGGGCTGGGAACAAGGTGGGGACCAGGCACAGCTTGGACTTGATGGGCTGGGAGGGCTTTTCCAATCTGTGATTCTGTGAAACATGAGATAATACATCTTTATTTCAGGGAGGGAGGGGAGGAAGGAGGCTGGAGGTAGAGCCCAGTCATCCCAGCTGGAGACTGAGCACTGGGACAGCCACCCAGTCATAGGTGTGGGAATGGGCAGCAGCCCAAGGTCCAGGCAGGATTAATGGGGTTTCTCTCCCATCATCTTTTCCTGCACTCCCCTCCAAAGGCTCCACATCAGTCACATCCCTCCTGTAGCACAAGCAGGCTGCAGAGTGTCCCAGACCCTCCCTGCTCAGGCTTTTGACCTTCCTGCCCTCCATTTCAGACTGATGAAACAAGGATGCCTTTTGCCTCTAAGGAAATGCCCACTGTTCTTTAGGAAACCTCTTTCTCCTGCTTGAATTATGAAAAGAAACCAAAAAGAATTCGACTGATTTCTGTGTAAATGAAGAATCGCTTGTGTGGTGCTGCCCATTTTTGCTAGAAATGCTAATGAAAATGGGGTATTGCAAAGCAACTGTGGCCAGGCAGTGACAGCAACACTTAAATGAACCAAGTCACATCCTTTTCTCCTTACTGAGCATTTAAACCCCAGCACTTTTCCTAAGCAGAGCCAGTAAACATCAGCTGTCTCCATTATGTGTTTGAACAGATCCAGCACTGGGCAGCCTGGTGGTAAATTTACAATAGCCTGTATCGCTAACTCCCTCTTGGATAATCACAGAGCTGTGGAAATAAGCTAAGTAATAACTGCTCCACTCACTCCTTTTTAGTCCTGTTGAGTCTTGGCTCAGAAAATATTAACATTGATTTTCATCTGCACAACCTGGGTTTTTATGGCTCTGATTGTTCCTGAGCTTTAACCATTTGCTATAATTTGAACAATCCCAAGCCCCTGCTGCACTCAGCAAAAGCAGGAGTTAAGATCTGGTTTCTCATGCATTTCTGGAAGGGCAGTCCCTTTCGACAGCTAAAATAAAAACACTATAGGTTTGTCAGCCATCTTTGTGTGCTACCACAGTCGTGGAATTGTGGAATTGTTTAGGTTGGGAGAGACCTTTATGATCACTGAGCACAACCATTAACCCAGCACTGCCAAGGCCACCACCAGCCCGTGTCCCTGAGTGCCACATCCACGCTGCCATTGCTACTGGAGGTGTTTTGATCAGATTGACATTTCTGTTGCTCAGAAAGACTCTTTTAGGCTGGAAATGGACATTTATATGCAGAGCATCCAAATTCTGAGAGAAAATGTGCATGCATTTTTTCCCAAAGAGTGGAAGAACTGAAGGCAGAATGCGTCCCAAAATTTACAGTTAACCTCTGAATTTACTTATGTTTTTTCCTGTGAAAACATCCTAAGGATTGATATCCAAACCCTTCATGAAGTGAGCTGTAACTCTATTCTGATGGCCAACAATCAGGACTAATCATTTGTGTAGGGTGGTTACCTCAAATTCTTCAGTGGTGACTGAACTGGTGATCTCAGAAGCTGAAAATATTCCCTTCAGCGGGCACTGAGCTGTCGGGATGATGAACCTGGACCAGTTCATCTGTTCCTGTTCGAACCAGACCAGCACAGACCCAGGAGTCGGTGCCTGGTGTGGGAGTACAGGGTTACTATGCACTCTCCAGAGTTTTATGTGACTCCCACCATCTCCCTGGGGAGGCTTTCCATTGAACAGCAACGTTTCCCTCACAGCAAGGATTTTTTTCCCTGCTGTTCTTCCCTGTTCTTCCCTTGGTGTAATGTCGAACCACTCATGCTGGCTGCTGTCCCACACCTCTGCCATCCTCGTGCTGCACTTGCCATGGAGGTGGTGATTAAATCCCTGCCTCATTGTTTTAAAAGACTTGGAGAACACTGGGAGCGGGTGGAGAAGAGGATCCTCACATTTGTATCATGTGGGCAACTCGGTGTGTTTTTTCCCCGTGTCCTATTTTGGAAATAGCTGAACTATTTTAGCTGAAATCTTCTCCAAGCCTGAAATAAGTGCATTTAAGAAAAAAAAAAAAACAACAAACCAACCAACAAGCCTTGAGGCGTTCCACTCGTGTGGAAAATTTCAGCTGAAAAAGTTAAAAGTTTGACATATTTTTAGGGAAGGGAAAATGGGGTCTTACAACGTTACACAACCCTAATAATAGCCAGGGCTCCTGTGTCTGACTGAAATACAGGTGAGGCTCTGTGCAAGCTGGTTTGAAACCTGCAACCTGCTCTGGAATAGGAAATAAGCTGCATTGCTTTGTTCAGCACAAATGTCATGCTAGTTATGCATGTTTAACCTTTAATATACTTTAAATCTAAATTTAACCATGTGGAAAGAATCTCGGATGTCAAAAAAAAAAAAAATCTGCTGGCGAGGGAAAAAATTTTGTATTCTCAGCCAGCACTAAATTACCCAGATGCAATTGCTAATGAGCTGAATCTCTTCTCTCCAAAAGGAGTTTGCCCTTACGAAAATAGAAGAGAGCGACATAAAAGATGACAGTGGGAACGAGCCGGTGACAGAGGATGACGCTGATCCTGAAGACCTGGAAGTGTTTTACCCCACAGATCAGTGGCAAACCCTGCGCCCAGGTAACTGCTGCTGGCTAATTATAGCATCCCTCTGGAACCCCACCTGTCAGCACTGACAGGAGCCTTGCAGACTCTCCAACACCTGTTTGTTCCCATGACAATGTGTGCTTTTGCTGATGTGCAGATAAAGAGAGGAGGACTCGGTGACCCCGCGCAGGGACTGGAGGCCAAGGGCAAAGTGTCCCACAAGGGGAGCAGTTGCTCAAGTGCTTTCAGGTCACTGGGGCAGGAGGAGTGGGCTGCCAGCTCCGTAGGGGGTGGGGGGCTGTCTCTGTCACTGGCTCCACAGCCCTTTCTCTCTTCATTTGTCAAGGGATGGGTTTTATAACATTTGCTGGCACGTGGATTCCCAGGTCTGCTGTGCTCTGGTGTGGAGCTGCTCAGTGGCAAGCTGATTAGGAGCTGTCACTGGAGCACTGCACAGCTTTTTAACAATGGGCTTTCTGTTCCTTGGCTGTTTGAAAGCCAGCTTTTATTTCTATCTGTGCAAACCACAAAAAAATCTCTTCCTTTTCTTTGGGTTGGTGTCTTTCATTAGACGTGCCTGGGACTCTGTGGTGAGAGGAGCCCAGCGGAGCAGCTTGGCCTCTGTGTGCTGGGAAGGCTCTGGAGGGGCCAAACCCATTCAAACACACACAGATGCATGTGTGCATACATATTTCAACAATTAGCCTGTCTCTGGGGTCCTGGACAAGCTGTTTAATCCATTGGTGCCTTGGTGTCCTCATGTATATGCAGGTGTAATACCTTCCCACCTCACAAGGGTGAACTAAGTAGTAATTAATTTTTGTAAAGTGCTCTGAATTTAAGAGCTTTATCCTGTGCTTGGTGTTATCATTGAATGAATAAGTATGGGTTCCATTTGTCTTGCGATTTCTGCCAGATATAGCGGAATGACTTTTCCAAATGTAAATCTTTGTATAACATAAATGGCTACAAAAGCCCCTACGTTCCACAGAGCCGCAGTATATACTTATATTCCATTTCTGCACCATTATGTATGGCAGGCGTGTGGTGTCCCTGCTCATTATTCAGCCTGGCAGCTCCCCACCAGCTTTGTTGGAGCAGAACATGTACATACTTGCAATCATTAGAAACCTCATTGCAGGGTTTGTTCTCAAGCACCTTCGCCACTGCCCAGGTGCCTTATTCCACTTCATTTCCGTAGGTATTCCGTGTTGGGCACATGCAGTGAAGGGCTTGTGGAAGTGGGGAGCTTGTCAGTCTTCACAGAGGAGAGCGATTGTGGTTACTCTTGCAGAGACTTAAGTGGTGTCCTGCCTCATGCTCTAACTGCTGCAGATCCCAGCGTTGGGGACGTGGCACAAAGAGGAGCCTGCCTTGGTTTCCCGCTGCCAGCCTTGGTTTCTGTCTCCTGGGGGCTCCTCTGAAGTCAAATCTCTGTGGGCTGGCACTCAAACTTTCAGCACGTGTGTTACCCAAGGCTGGGGACGCTGCTGCCAGCACGAGCCCGTCCCTGAAGCCCCTGGCCTCGAGGCTTTCCCAGTGTGAGCACAGCTCTGTGCTGGGCAGGGAGCTGACCCTGGCACGAGGGAAGCTGCTGATATGGCTGCACAAGGATGCACCCTTTGGTCCTTCAGCAGAGCCCTGCACCTTGGCAGTGTGTCTAATCCACTGGTTCTGCATCTTCCTGTGCTTTCCGATGCGGTTCCACGCACTGGCAGCCCAGCAGAGCCTGGCCGGGCTGGCTGGGCTGTGCTCAGGAGTTTGCCTTCTGCTGCCCATCTCTCCAGGACACTCCCACTCCCTCTCCTGTTGTATCCCTGTGGCAAACTGGGCCAGTCTCTCTGGGGGAAGCAAATGTTTCAAATAAATTTGGATTTCAGTTCTGAGCACGGGGAGGGAGCTTGGAGTTGCGTTTCCTCCGTCTCCCTCCTGCTTCAACTTGTTCTGTTGTGAGCTCATGCAGGATTTTTGTGCTTCTCTACAATGGTGCAGCAGCTCATCTTTTATAGATGTATTCCCAGTTTTCCTCTGCTGAGTTTCTAGTTCCCTGTTGCTAATTGCATCAATCCACATTTCTGCCGAGACTGCAGCAGTGTCATCAACCTGTAATCTGTCAAATCCCCCCCCAATTCAATTGTTATTGTATCTGTAACGCTTTGGGCGCTTGTTCCTCGCTGTCTACAGTGTGAGCTGGATTTTGATCAAGTGCTTTCTTGCACTTTGAGCACGCTTCAAGCTGCTGGAGGTAGCTGGATGCAGACAGAGAGATACAGTTGCCCTAAGAGCTGTGCCTCCTGTAATCTGGAAGCAAAATCAGTTGTCTCTTCTGCCAGGCAGCCGGAGCTGAGGGCTCTGGAAAGGTTGGTGAAACTTCACAAAGTCCTTTAACACTTTGTTAGGCATTGCTTCTTTCTCACTTGGCACTAAATAATGCACCAGGTGCAGCGGGCTCAGCCCGAAGGGAGACGTGTGCCCTGGAAAGGCTTCCAGCACCTCTGCTACTGCTTTGGCATCATCTGGGGGGCCTTTCCTTCTGTCCGTGGTTGGAGTCCACAGGAACCTGCAGGTTTTTTGGGGTTTAGTGAGTGGGATTGCAGTGTCCTCTGAATGAAGGTTCACACCCCTGCTCAGACTCCTTGTGGCCAGGTAACTGCTCCACCGCAGTCACAGAATTTGTTTGAAGTTGTGCTTCCTCTGCTGTCTTTTTCCTTTCAGAATACACTTTCTCCAGGTGATAGTACCCTTGGGAGCTGGGACCTCTCTGGAGAAACCTGGCAGAGGTGACTTGCTTTTGTTGCTGTGTGCATTAAGCTGTGCCAGGCTCGTGGAGGTGAGTCTGTCTGCACACAGAAGCACCTGCTGCCTCTCAAGGTGATCCTGCCTGATGGTTGTGGCAACCAGAGGCTGATCCTCAGTCATTGGGATGGCACAGATGAATGGAAGTGTTCAAAAAAGGTGTAGATGTGGTGCTTAGGTACATGGCAGTGCTGGGTTAAGGGTTGGACTTCACCTGAGAGGTCTTTTCTAACATTCCATGATTCTGTGGTGGTTTTTTCCATCAATTTGACAGTTTTCTTGGAGGTTCTGTGTATAACAGCATTTCCTTCACCTTTCTGGTGTCCTCAAATCTGCCATGCAGCATCCCAGAGTACACAAATGTTTGTTTCCTGGGAATTACCTACTTTTGTTATTTGGGCACCATATTTCCCAGTATTTTGTTTAGTGATCCTGATGATGATTGAAGGTTGGATTGCTCTGTCCATCTAGTCCTATCACTGAGCAGCAGATTTTCCACCCAGCATTAGGGTGGGAAAGTTTCCACTCAGCAGTGGGAAGGCTTTGCTGTGAAGATTCAGAAAAAGGATACAAGAGGCAAGGGTTTAATTGGGAAAGGAAAAGAGGGTTAATTACCCCCCCAGCAGTGGTGAGTGGAGAGCTGGAGCTGCACAGGGCCTCTGCTCTGCCCACCCCTGTGGCAGCAGCACTTTTTTGCTCCCTGATGTGGCAGAAAGCCTCTGGCAGGTTTTCCAGCTGACAGTTGGGAGTTAATGAGTCCAGTTTCCAATCCAGATGGACAAGTGAGAACCTCCGCTGCCCAAAAGATCAACATATTTACAGTCTGCTCTGCAGACAGCCAGCAGTGGGGCAGAGAGGCTGCCTTTGCTCCAGAGCAGCTCCTTGCAGACTGGAGAGATGGAGCAAAGCCTGGCACTGGCGACTGGCATGGTGCAGCATGGATCTCTCTGGGGTTTGGATGGAATGTCTCAGGGCAGAGCAGGGAGCTTGGCTGGCCTGCACCTTCAGCCATGGTTAAAGCTCTGCAAGGCAGAGCTGAACCTGCAGTGACTCCCCAGTGTTTGTGCTGCCCAGAGTCATTTTCTGAAGTGTCTGATTATATCACATTAAGGAGCCATAGCTGCTGCTGTTGATCAGGCTGCCAGAGTGAAGCTGATGTGAACGTGCTGTTGGTGCTGCTTCTGCAAAGATGAAATGGTCTTATGTTCAGTGGGGAGCCAGTGATAGCGTTGCTTGGCATTTAAATATCCATGGCTGCAGCTTCCAAGGATCCTCAGGCTATCTTTGCTGATCCTACTTGTCACGGGCCTTCTCCCGTCTCATTTGCTGCACAAACAGGGTTTCACACCTATGGAAACACAGTTCTCAAGGCAGCCACGTTGGGGAGGTATTTCCAGAGGCTGCTGTGAAGGACTTGCTTTGGTTTTGGAAAGAACAGGACTCAGCATGGGGAACAACTCGGTCCAGTCTCATTGCCAGTCTCTCTCTTTCAGGAGATTTCGGTGGCCAAGTGAGCCAGCGCTGCTTTAAGCTGAGGTTTGTAAAGCTGGGAGAGAGAGGAAGGAGGCAGGAGCAATGCCTTTGGCCCAGGAGTCCTGTGCTGGCCTGTCCCACAGCCCATGGTGGGGCTGTGGTGGCTGCTGAGGCTCCCCTCCCACCTTGTCTGTGGGTATCTTGCTCCTGCTGCTCACTGGGATGTCCTGAGCTGCAGCAGCTCTTGCTAATTGCTTTGCTGAATTAATGACTGTCCAAACCACTGGCTTCTCGCTGACCTGGACCTAACTCAGACAGTGGTGGACAGGTCTCTGAAATATTTCTGGCAGCATTGTCAAGAGAGGGCTGTGAAATGCAGGGTGAAACCACCAGGGTATGCTCGTTTTTGCAAAGTTTGACGTGTCTAATCCAGGAAATAGGAGCCTCATCAGATCAGCACAGATTTGCATATAGAGGGAAGGCAAATGGAATTTTAAAAACCTTATCTATACTAGATGAAATGCTTCTTACTAGATGAAATGCTTCTTCTACGGGTTTCTTTATAAAATGACTTGTTACTGATGTGCAGAGGGGAAAAATCTCAACTGTGGAGTTGTTATGATTTTGTCTGGCCAGCAACAGGAGAGCTGGAGGGTGATTCCAGCAGGTAGGAAAGGCCTGGCTGACTTGAGAGCAAATCTTCAGTGCTTGGAAGCGGAGTTATGGTCTCTGGTAGCTCTCCCTCTGCTTGTTTTCAATCTGACCTCTTGCACAGGAGGCTTTTCATATCCTAAATGTATCTTGTGCCTGTCCTTTTTATTGCCAGCTGCCTTCATGGGCTCCTCTCTCAGCTTCCTCACCCTCGTGGGCTTTCCTTTGCCTCTCACCTCCACATCACAGGAAGCACAGAGTCCCTATCCCTGGATTGTGCCTAATTCCAAGTCCATGGCAGAAGTGCCAGGGCCGAAGCCCCAGGTGCAGCTCCTGCCTCGGGTGTGGGGCAGTGCCAGGCAGATGTGTCACACCAAGCATGTCCTCCATGCCTTGGTCCTGGGCTGGGTGAGAGGGATAGTGGTGTTTCCCTGCCTGCTGTTGGTAAAAGGACAGGGCTGGGGCTCAGGAGATGCTCGGACAGGGAGCAGGCAGGTGGTTCCCAGCCCTCTGCTCGAGCAGGGAGTGTTTGAAGGATGCCAGCTCTGGACAGGGTGACACTGCACAAGTGTCCTTCCCTGTGGCTCAGCTGAGGGCAGTGCTGTTCCCCAGGGCAGCCCCCTCACAGGAATGGGAGGGACACCAAGGTGCACTCACTGGGACACCTCCAGTGTGGCCAGGTACAGTCCCACCCACAGGCTTGTTCCCTGTGTTTTCTATCTGCTTTTCCTTCACCTGGGAGGTTTGGCAGTCAGTGTTTCCCCAGCACATCCATGAGGGTATTGGTTTCAGTGTTTCTGTAATGAATTGGTTTTTTCCCCCCAAATGCAGGTAAAATTTGTCTTCTGTCATTTCCAGAAGCTCCAGTATCCCAGCAGCACCGGTGGGGTGAGAAAAAGCCCTACACGTACTGCTTGGGGTGCTCAGGTTCAGGAGCAAAGTGGGGTGGGTTTTTGGGGTGGGTTTTTGGGGTGGGTTTTTGGCATGTCAGGTCAGTCCTGTCCCTTACTGGCCGTGAGGCTACTGGTTTCATTAAACAAACTGGTTACAAAAGTCTTTTGCAGTGATGCTCATTCTGCCAAAAACTAATTGTGCTTCTGAGCAGCCAGAATACAAGCCTGCAGCTTCTGTGACCCACAGCCACGGGCTAGGCTGTGGGGCATTGCCAAAACAAGGGTGCAGTGCTGTGTGTTCGTGAGCCGAGCCATGACTGCTGCTAGTGGTTTGTGGAATTCCGAGCTCTGCAGGGTATTCCAGGTGATCTGGAGTGGTCATAAACCAGGGGATGAGGTGCTGAGAGTCAAGCAGTGGTTTCAGTGCAACAGGAGGAGGTTAAGCTGCAGCTTTCAGAATCATTTCAGACTTAGCTTTAATGATGCTCAGGCTGGTGCTGGTACAGTAGCAGTAGACATCAGCAGTGGGAATCATTCCCGTGGTTAAATTTACATTGTTTGGTGGGGGAAAAGTGCTTTGAAAGAAGAGAGATTGTTTCCCAGAGAAGACATCTCTCATTCCTTCCTTTTATCTCCTCCCTGCCAAGCTGGGGATGCTGTGAGCGTGTGAGCTGCTGAGAGGTGCTTAAATGTGTGCTGGGTGATGAGGAATATCTTGCTCTGGTTTTTATGTGCAAGCAGGCTGTATTTTCTGCAATAACTCAAATAACCTTCGCACGGCTGTTTAGAAGGATGAACCTCATTAAAGAAGAGGTATTTAATAACAGGCCTATTTTTATCTCTGTCTTTATCTAACAGTCTGCACATTTATTTCAAGCTTGTAACAGTGCTTTGGAAGAAAAATGTTTTCCCTCCTCTAAAATGTTTTGGCAGTGCCTCCAGCCTTGGTTATCTTGAATTTCCAATTTGGCTATCATCCCTCGTCCTTCCAAAGCCAGCAAGCCACACCAGGCCCACGGCTCTGACAGTTTCCTTGGGTATTATGGGAATGTGGTTTCAAAACGTGGGACTTGGGTGCCAGGGTCACTGAAACAGTTCCGAAGGTTTGATCAAATATAATCACAGCAACTCCCTCAGGCTTCAAATGTGTGATCTTGTGTGGGACAAGCATTCCAGGCATTGCAGTGTTTGCTGCAGGATGTGATTGACCACACGCTCTGGGAGAGGCTGGCAGCTCTGGGGGTCAGACATTCCTGCAGAGTTTTGGTTTTTTTTCCCTACATTTGCAACTTTATTCTGTAATTTCATAAATTAAACCCTGACCCATAAATATCTTGCAGACACTGTGTTTTCAGCCCACTCTCCTGTTTTGCTGTCATTTGCTGGTGGTGATGGAGGCAGCTGCCCCAGCCCTGAGGGGATGCACCATCTTTCCAGCTCCTTCCACATCCATCCCTTTGGCAGCGCTGGCTCTGTATTCAGACTCCCTGCCCTGACTGAAGGTTTCCTGGAGTAGAAGTGCCTGGCAGCCCGTGGCCAGGATCACCATTTCTGAGCCCTTTTCCCAGGATACATGTGGCCATATGCTCCAGGAGCTGCTGGATTTGGGCCCTGGGATGTGTGTGGCATTTGTTACAAAAGAACTTGGCTCTGGAAGCTAATCTCTGTTTTTTCCTTCCTGTTCAGTCTGGATCATGTACATTGCTAAACCATGGTTTAGCAGCATTATCTTTTTCCATAATTAGGGAGTATTTTCCATGGTCTTGCTCAGGCCCTTCCTCCCTGCAGTTTCCCCCATGGACTAAGGCCTGACTTACTGAAACTTCCACAAAACTGACTCTGGGTGGCCAAGGACAAGATCAGAGGGATTCCAGGCAGTCAGCACAGTCAGATGGCTCCTGTGAGGAATATTTCCCCTGGTCCTTCACAGCTCATGCCTGCAAATTGTGCTCTTGCTCAGATGGGGCTCCAGCTTTTTTTTCCTAAGTAAGTTACTCAATTTTCTGTACATTTATTTAGAGGGTCACACAAGCAACAGGTCTGCATTTCCCACAGATCCTTCCAGAGCCATGTGCTGTACCTGCTCCATTCTGGTGTGAAAGCACCTTGCTCCTCTGAGGAAAACTCCAAATATCCATCCAGCTGTCTTGATTGAGCGAGACATTTTCTCTGAACCCTGCCCTCTGTTCATTTTAGAATCTGCAGGGAATTTGGGACATAAATTAAAAAGCTATTTGATGTTCCTTGAGGTCTAGAAGCTGGTTTTGCATTTGCTCTTACTCGAACGCACACTGAGACAAATGGCTCTGCTTTACTGAAGCTGCTTCCTTTAGCATCCTGAGGAAGCGTCTGAGTTCAAAAATAAATATGGCTCTGTTCTTCCAGCCCTGCTTTACCAGCAAAAGCTTGGGAAAGAAATGTAATCTCCTTGGGTCTGTCCTGATGTTCTGTAGAACTAATTCCCATTTATTGGAAGAACTCTTCTGCGCTAGATTCACGTTTAATTTTTTATTATGTGTTTACATTTTGGAAGGAGTAAATGTGGTGGTGTTGGAAATTCTAATGAGGGATAACATTTCTGATTCAAAAGATCTTTCTTCAGTCCAGAGATTCTTTTTCCTCTCTCCTGATTTTTCTGCCTGCTCCTTAAGACTGCAGGAAGTTTTGCTTGGGTCATTCACTTGCAACAGGATGTTATCTGAATACAGAGTTAATGTATGCAGCCTGTCACTTGGAATTGCTGCTGTTCTGCTGCTGGAGAGCTCCCAGGGCTGCAAAGCCCTTGCAAGTGGCAATAACAGGAATGTGCCTGTGATCCTGCAGAGTGAGAGAAGGAACATGGAGCTGCAAGTCTCTCCCATCACTGCAGAGTGTGAATAAATAGCTCTAATCAACAATTTACATGTTAGCCCCAGACCAGGTTTTATTTTTAGGATGTCATTCAGCCCAAGTGAAATCTCTGCATTTCAGGCTGGTGCTGTTTCTAAAAGCACCTCTAAGTGATCACCAAGGCTGTATTTTAAGCTGCATTTACATTTTGATAGAATCTGCTGCTTTTCTTATCTGAAACAAAGCCCACCTGATCTTCATTAATTACACTATCATTCCACCTGCTAACCAGGGTGCTGCTAATTACAGTTATCTCCCTGTTCTCCACCAGATAGTACACAAAAAATTGTTATCCCTGGCTGTATCTGGATTAGCTGGAGCTGTAAGGAGGTGGCACATGGTGATGGGTTTTACAGGTGTAGTGAAGGTATTTATAGACTGTCTGAGGTAAAGCTGGAGGAGTGGCTGCTGTCCCGTTGGCTGTGCTGCTCTTCCAAGACACCTCCATGGCAAAATATACAGAAAACATTGTTTAAACATAGAAAAATCTGGTTACTGCAGGGTCACTGGAGCAGGTCAACTCCATGTGAGAGGTGGTGGAGTCCTGGGAGACATTCCAGGTGTTCAGACCCTCCTGAACACAGGCCTAGGGCTGGAGGTGACACTGCTTGAGCAGGGGTTGATCCCAGAGGTGTTTCCAGCCTCAGCTATCAGGGACTGTCTGGCAGTGCCTTTTTTAAGACAGAAGATCTCATGGTGGCTTCACAGAGAGCTGCAAGCCCTGGTGGCAGTGCTGACTGCTCCCCCACTAATATCAGCTTCAGTCTGAATGGGGCAAACACAGAAGGGTCTTCCTTGAAAAGGGGCAGCAGAAAGTGATGTCTGAGCTGCTGGGGAGTTGTGGGTCCAGAGGGCTGGAGCCAGGAGCCAGAGGCTGCAGCCAAGGCACCCTGTGGGAGCAGAGCCTTCACTGCAAGAGAAGTCAAGAGGCTTTTCACTTGACTCCTGTTTCATCATCTTTCCACACACTGATCTCTTCAGATGCTCTCTAAACCTTTGGATTACTTTCTGAAGGGGAAAGGACTTGTCCTGGAGGAGGAGCAGAGCCAGGCTGCCCAGGAGAGCTTGTACCTGTCAGCTGGCAAGAGAGGAGGAGACCCGAGGCTCCTCCAGAGCAGGCTGTGGTCAGAGGTGTGAACACTGGATGAGGAGGAGATGTACCCACCCTCCTCCATCCACTGCGAGCATCCTCGGGTCAGACACCTGCACTGCCTGTTTGTACTGTTTGCTATACCTGATACACTTCCATACGTGAGTTTGGGGGTTTTTGTTGTCTTTTTTTTTATTCTGAAGAGGACTAGAGATGGTTCACGTGATTTCTTCTGTGTCCTCTGCAGTGCAGGTGATGCAGACCGGGATGGGGCAGTAGCACCTTTACACTTGTCAAGTTTCCATCCACACCCAAGGCGCTGCCTGAAGCTCAAAGGTGATTTTCTTGCAGGCCTAGGACTACTACACCGACAGGGAGAACAAGAAGCTCAGTGGAGACCATGCTCAAGAAAGATTGTATCCATGGTCTAACAGCTAAATCTGGAGCCGTGGAAGCGCACACTGCAGTGGTAGCAGAGCTGGGAATGCTGAATGGGGAGGTTTCCTGCAGCTCTGGCACGAGGAACCAAGGGTCCTCTGGTTCTCCCTGAGGGTCTCTGGTGCTCTGTGGTCCTCCATGAGGGCCTCTGGTTCTCCATGTTTCTCCACAAGGGTGTCCTGATGCCTGGCACAGAGCTTGCCGTGACAGCAGGCAGGAGTTTGCCGCTGGGGCTGCTCTGCTGGCAGGGCCATGGTGTTCCCAGGAGGGCAGGGCAGGGATGCTCGGCCCTGCTCGCTGTGCTCCTGTCCCAGCAGGTCCCTGTGCGTGAGGCACCATCCTACAACAGCTGCTCCTCCTCTGCATCACTTCCAGGGACAAAACTCCCGTCCTGCTGCGTGGCAGGGAGCCCTGCGGAGCCAGCACAGAGGGGACAGGCTGGGCAGCACTGGTTTAATCGTTTATCCCTGCTCGTGCCACTGAAGCTGTGTGCTGGGTGCAGATGTGTGTGTTTGGGGCAGGGCTGGCCCGACCATTCGCTTGTCAGGGTTTGCAACACTGGCAGCGGAGGAGAAAAGTGTTTTAGGTGTAACGTGGCACCTTGGATACGGAAGCATGGGGAGACAATAACTCCAGCCTTCTGTAATGCCATTTTATTGTGTCACTCTTCAGAATTTATTGAGAGTTAGTTGCAGCCATGCCTGCAGCTTCCCGTGCTTGAATCAGTAAATTGTGTTCATTATCTCTGGCGCTCGCTTTGACCTGCTGTGTTTTGCAAGGGAGGAGACACTGGAGGCGTGGGGACACCCCGGTGCTGTCGCTGCCAGCCGTTTCCTTGGTGCAAATCCAGCTTCTCTGGGGTTTGCTGTGACAGCCCAGGCAGTGCTCGGCTGCGTGGATGGACCCCAAGTGTGACGCGGTGGTTGATGAGAGCGCTGAGGGACTCGGGCACCGAGGACCTGCCAAAACCACCACGGTTCCACGGGGAGCAGGGAAGGAGCTGGGCGAGGAGGGATGCCATGGGCACCTTGGAGCACATTGGCACATTTGTCACCCCACTGGGGGACCACTCCAGCATCGGGGCAGTCTTGGACGTGCTGAGGATGCTGGAGGTGGCAAAGGGTTCATAAGAGCTTCCTGAACTGCAGGCAGGGAGTTGCTACACCCCTGTTTGGTGTTCCCTTGCTGTGGCTGTCCCCATGGGTTGGCTGTTGGCAGCTCGCTCCTGAGAATGGCACCAGCATTTTCAAATGAAAACGCAAATGAAACTGTGCTCCTTTCTCCCACTTTTTGTCAGGACAAATCCCAGCAGCAGCGTGTTTGTGTACCTTCACTCCCATCCTCAGCATTTCGGTCCAGGATGGAGGAAAACAAGTTCAAGCCCAACCCTCTGATAATTTATTATGTTCCTTGTGCTTAAGGGCAAAATTTAAGTTGCCAAAAGCAGATGTTTGCATGCTCTTTTTTTAGCTCTCAAAGTACTTTCTGTGTGCTTGATTGATGGACGTCCCTGTTACATTAATAGCTGGGCTTTGCAGAAAGCTGTTATTACCAGGAGAATCTGGTGTGGGTTTCAGTTTTTCTTCTTGCATTGAAAATCCATTATTAATCCTAAAGCCCTAACAAATGTCTTTTTGAGGAAAAAAAAAAAAAAGGCTTCAGTTCAGGAATTTTGCTTTGCTTTCTCAGGCTTCTTCTGAACTGTCTTCACCAAGGTGCTTTTAAAATCAATATTACAAGCGTTCTTTATATTTGACTGTGTGGTTGAGGGTTTCTGCGTCTTGCTATTGATTTCTGATTGTACTGCAGGACGTTTAGGTGCACACAGGTTGCTCTGTGATGGGTAACTCCATATGTGTCTTCCTAATCATCACTGAGTTGGCTTTCTGCATGTTCCCTCTTGCTGGATGCTGCTGCTGATGCTGGAAGGCACCAGGAGAGCTCTGAGGGCAATCCTGAGACACCAAACTTGTGACCATTCATTTAATTTGGGTTTGGTTTTCAATCAGACACAGGGGTCATGTGAGGCTTGTGAGGTCTCCTCTTTTGTGTTGTCTTTGCAGAGTTTGTCTGCCCTGGCTTCTCAGGCAGCTTCGTGTTCTGCATCGTAGGAGCATAACAAGTTGTCCTGGCTTTGTGTGGGGTGGTCATAATGCACCTTCAGCTTTGAGCACTGACCTTGTCCCTTGGGTCAGCTCTGCTGGCAGATCTCAGCATTTCCGAGGTGCAGAGTCATTGCATCCCAGAATGGTTTGGGTTGGAAGGGGCCTCAAAGCTCATCCAATTCCAATCCCCTGCCATAGGCAGGGACACCTTCCACTGTCCCAGGCTGCTCCAAGCCTTGTCCAGCCTGGCCTTGGACACTTCCAGGGGCAGCCACAGCTGCTCTGGGCACCCTGTGCCAGGGCCTGCCCACCCTCCCAGGGAACAATTCCTTCCCAATATCCCATCCATCCCTGCCCTCTGGCACTGGGAAGCCATTCCCTGTGTCCTGTCCCTCCAGGCCCTTGTAAAAGTCCAAGTCTCAATGAAGTAATACAGAAGCACAGACTGCATTTGTAGCTGCTGTAAAGTTGGATTTACAGCCAGAGGCTCTTGGAGCACATCAGCACTGATGGCACAATCTGTGTGAGAGCTTGTTGGCACCAGAGGAGCCTGTGAGGAGTGGCACGACTGTGGCCAGCACAGGTGCTCCAGAGTGCTTCCATGGCTCCAGGTGGGCTGTACCAGGGGAAGAGCTCTGTGTGTGCACACTCCTTCCCAGCCCTCCATGCACTGGCACGGCTCCATGTCTGCCAGGGGCTTTGGCTGTGCCGACAGGCAGTCTGCAGTGGTCTGGGTGTACAGGAGTCTCTGCTGGCTGGATTGGGCAGTTTGCTCACCAGCCTTATCCTGAACAGGGCCCTGGACCTTCAGACATGGAGGCTGCAGTTGGCTTCTAAGGAATTGGTTGTTGTGGTTTGTCCATCTGTGCTGGGGACCAGAGCGAAGAGCTGGCAGAGGAGCCGGGCCGTGTCCCCGGGAGCAGCAGGACAGGGTGGTGGGAGCCGCTGGCACAGGGCACGGCAGCCCAGCCCGCCCTGCCAAGCCGGGAAGGGACGGGGCTGGCATGCATAACAATGGGCAGGCTCTGACCTTGCCGCTGGAACTCACTTAGCAATTCTGTTGATGTTCTGGAAACGAAAATATAATTCAGGCCACCTTCTCCTCCAAGCTGACCCTGAGAATCTGGGAGAAGAGCTACGGAATAATTAGGGGCCTTTTTTTTTTCTTTTCTTTTTGCTAGAGGTACTGCTCAGTGTTGAACTGTGCTCTAAAGTGTCATTAGTTCCCTTGAACTTACTGGTCTGAGTGTACTTTGCATGAATATAATTACGTAAATTGCAGTCTCATTAATCACCGGGGGCTGCGGTGCATCCCTGTGGAGCTGTTTTGTGGGTGGCTTGGCTGGGGGGAACCCCTGGCCAGGGGTGGAGGCTGTGGCTGGAGCACTCCCCCTCTGCTCCAGTGCCTGGTTTAGTTGTGCTCTGTGTGTGTCTCACCCTGTGGGATCTGGAGCGTTTGCCAGCACTGCCATGATTTCAGGGAGCAGCCTTGCTGCTGCGGAGGAGGAGAAAAGGGAAAGGTGGGTTTGTCCCAAGGGAGTTTTGCTGGACCACATCCCTGCTGCCAGCACTCTGATTTGGGTCTTTGGGGTCCCAAAGTGCAGAACCCAGACTCGTGGCTTTGCAGTGAATACCCAGAGCCCGAGCTCTGGCACAGGGTCTGCTGCAGGGCTGTTTGATGATGCTGTGGCTCTGTCTCTGTGGCAGAGCCCTCAGCCTTCCTGGCAATGTAAATTCTCCTGGCTGCGTGCTAAAATTACACTGAGTTATTGATTTATCTTTGAGAGGATTTCCTTCCCGAGGGACATTTCTGGCTGTTGTAGTGATTTAGTTCTTCTGCAAGTGCAGAATCTGTAGCAGAGCAGAGCCACCCTCCTGCCCTCGAGTCTGCAGCTCAGGGTCGCGCTCCCTCAGGCTTCCTCTGCAAGCTGATTTCTGTTCCAAGGCTGGGACAAGGTTACACGGCTGTTATTTCCCTGTAACGACTGTGAATAAAAGGGCATTTTCAGCTTTTCACTGCAGAAGCTGCAAGTCTGGGACAAGCCTTTGTGCCATGGCACCAGCACTATCTTGGGCATGTCTCAAACCCAGCTCCAAGGCTGGCACGTGAGATGTGTGAAGTCATGCCAGCGTTAATACATTTGGGCTCCTGGGAATGTTTTAGTGCCTCAAAGTGGAGTGTGATGGGAGCAGGATCATGCTAACACTTCTTTCCTAAAGCTGCAGGGTACAGTCTCTCTTTTCCTTGCTTTCTACTGACTCGCCATGGAGCATCTCTAAAAACCAGGCCAGGCAAGTTCCAGCTGGTGGTCCTGAGGAGGCAAAGCCAGTCCTCTTCTTCTACCAGCAGTTTTCTGCCCTTGGCCCTGAAATCCCACCCCACTAGTTGTGGCCAGGAAAGCCACTGGCTTTGGGGGGAAGCACCCAGCTCGCCCCTCGCTTTGCCCCTGAGCACGTTCGTGTCTGCTGAGGAGGGGATTGTCCTCCTGCTTCCGTGTCCTTGGCACGCGATGGCATTTGATCCTACAACAGCTTGGCTTGGAAGGGACCTTAAAGCTCATCTCGTTCCACCTCCCTGCCGTGGGCAGGGACATCTTCCACTAGAGCAGGTTATCATTTGCAGTGTTTTGCTTGCTGACAGAGCCCTGTCTCGCTGTCTCCTGAACCAGCGACAGGAGATGTGGTGTTGCCCTTTTCATGGAGATCCTAGAAACTCCTTTCTGACCAGCACGTCCCAGCTCCACCACCAGCGTGGGGCACAGCTCGGCAATGGCACCCAATTCCTGCAGAGCCCGCCTTCTCAGCGTGGGAGGATGCCCCCACAGACAGACAGAGATTAAAGGTCCCGTCTATCACAAGTTAAAGGAGCGGGAGGAGGTTGGCATCGGTGCATGGAAAGCATTCCAAGCATGGAGGAGGCACATCTAACCTGCCCTCCCATCGTTTAGGATGGGAGGATAATCACATCTGTCCTCTCACATATCCAACCAATGCAACTTCCATTGGGCAGGACTGATGGGCAGAAAGAGGCTCTACCAGAAATGCAAACCTTGTTTAAATAGGAGATCCTCCAAGATGGATTTTCCTGGTTTCTCTGAATGTGTTTATACCTGCTGGATGGCTACAGGCTTTGAAATGTTTCTGTCTGAATGGTGACAAACATCCCAGTCTTATGTAGGAAGCAGCAGGTCCTTTGATCAGGGAAATGTCTCTTTGAACAGGGAGGGATCAATCCACTTGTTCCTGAGACCAGAGCTTTTTGTCTTTGAGTGCATGTATTTGTTGTACAAAATAATTTCCCTTGTCTTCACTTCCCTTTGGCAGGAGATGCTCCCTGTCTCCTGCATGCTGTTATTCTGTCCCAGGCATCTTTTTAGGTAAAAGGAGAGAGAGAAAGGAAAGGCTGCATAGGGAATCCTCCTCAGGAGGGAGGAGGGTGAGCAGCTGTGGTCTGTCTGTCCATCTGTGAGCAGCTCTGGAGCTGCTCAGCTGCAGCCTTGCTGTCCTGGGCAGGCAGATTTCCCGCATTAACAGAAGAAGTGGTGCCATCAAGAAGTAGCAACCAAATATTGCCTCCTCTCCAACCCAGTGCTGGGCTGGCCATCGAGATGTGCTCGTGGAGAACTGTGACCAAGGAAAAACACTCTGAATTTCCTATCTTTTCTGCATTTAAAACTGAAGCTTAATGTATTTTGGCAGATAGTAGTGATCATAAATTCCTTTTAATACAGTATTTCCACACCACCACAGCCTTGATGTGCAGCGTACCTGGCTGTACTCTGCAGGATGCTTTGATTTCCCTTTGGCAGCCACATTTTTATTCTGTCTGCCCCAATCAGCAACCAATTCCCCTTTCTCCATGGAGCCTCCAGATCCACTCTTGATGAGGAGTTTTAGTGCTCTCCTAGGAACTGGGCTGCGAGGGAGGAAGGAACCAGTGTCTGCTGGGCTCAGGGTTCCACCTCCACTGTAGATCCGAGCCAGCCTGGCAGCCCAGGGACACCTTTGGTGGCTCGGGGTGGCATTTCTGGAGGGTAAAGCAGCACTTTAGGGGCTCCGCTGGAGGGGACGGGGGTCCTCACTGTGTGGGATGAAGGTTTTCTCCCCTTCTCTCAGGCAGGAGCATGTACCTTCAGCTCCCAGTTCCTCCCAAAGCTGGAACTGGGCACATGCTCTGAAATAACGTGACCTTTGTTTGTAGGTCAGGCCGTTCCTGCAGGGTCACACGTGCGGCTGAACCTGCAGACAGGAGAGAGAGAAGCCAAGCTCCCAGACAGCGAAAACGGGGCAAGTGATGCGAGAGGAGAGAGGAGGAGGAAAAGGTACAGACATGCAAGGCATCGGGTTGGCTGGGCTGTGGGCTTCATGCCCTTTATTAGAGGCCAGGTTCTCTGGTGCACTCAATTACTGTCTCTTCCTGAGACTTAATTGCTGGGTTAGGAGCTCAGCAGTGCTGAAAGCAGAGCCCTGTCCTTTGTGCTCCCTTCGGGATGGTGCTGGAAGTGCCCTGAGTGCACATTCAGAGGCACCTTCGTGGCTTCTCATGCCATGACACCGAAACTAAATTGGCAACGTGGCTTCTTTGAATAACATTTAGTCCTTTGAAATATCTGCAGCAACTGGTCTGAAATGGCTTTCTGAGCCCACTCCCTGGGAACAGCCGTGAGGGGCTGAGGGTGGCCTGAGCCAGGTGCTGTGTCCCGGCTGGGAGCAGCCCCAGAGCCTCACCTGCACGCCAGGCACTGCCACAGTCCGCGGAGCTCACACCACCTTCCCTGCACCCCCCTTTTTAAACGTGCTTTAACCGCCAGCTGATGCTGACTTTCGCCTCGGAAGCCTCTGAACAAAGGCTGCTTCAGTTCCTATGGGGAGTTTCTTTCCTGAAGCGCGGGGGTTTCCCACTGCCACCCGGCCCGGGGCTGCTCGGGGAGCGCGGGGCTGCGGGGCGCAGGGGCTGAGCTCGGGGCCCAGTTGGGCCCACAGGCCCCGGCACCAGCACCCCTGCCCCGCACAGCCTGCGCTGCCCCTCCAGGCATCCCCCGAGGGGGCACAGGGGCCAGTGGCTGCTGCCAGCAGCAGGAATCCGGGCGGGGCGACGATCCCCTCACTTGGCTTTTGTCTCTTGGAGAATCCGGGCACAGGGCGATGCAGTGCGGGGGCGGGGGGGGGCGGGGGGAGCGAAGCCCGGAGCCTTTGGAGGCTCCAAGCCTCCACCAGCCCCTGCAGCACCCCAGATCTGTTTCCCACATTTCCCAAGGCTGTCATGGCCTTCAGAGCACGAACGGGGATTTTTCCTCCCTGGGGCCCGATGCCGGCTCTCGGCCCAGGAGTCCCGCTGGCTCCAGCAGGAAGGGGGGCAGAAGGTTTCCTGCCTGCTGTGGTGCCATCGCTGCAGGGGCTGCTCCTGTCAGAGCCCCCTCTCTGCTGGTGACAGCTTTGCTCTTGGGGCCACCAGCAGGGCCCAGTGCCGGGAGCGGCGTCAGTGGAACCCCCTGTGCACAGGGAACCCCAGCCCCAGGGCGGCCGTGCCAGCACCCCCAGGGACCTCCAGCCCTGGAAACCTGCAGCAAGTAGAAGCCACAACAATTCTCAAAGGCTGCCGGTGCCCAAAGGAATTGCAAAGAGAAGCGGGCTTTTAAAAATAAACAGTATTTAAAAGATCAGCAACAGAACATCCTTGTAACAACAACAATCTATAGAACGTATTTACATGGGAGCCTATAGGGTTAACGATCCTCAAAACGTATTTACATGGGAGCCTATAAAGTTAACAATCTTCAAAACGTATTTACAGAAAACTTCTAACATCTAGAACGTATTTACAGAAAACTTCTAACGTCCAGATCTGTGGCCAGAGTCGTTGTCAGTCGTGGTATAAAGGAAGCAGCAGGGACACTGAGGGCTGTTCTCTGTGCCCTCAGGCTGGCACACACTGGCAGAGCAGGACTCCCCTGAGCACTGAGCCTGGCTGGGGCTGGGAGATGGGCCCCAAGCACTGGGATAGGGCTGGCGTGGTCCAAAGCAAGTGCAGGGTGGGCTGGAGGTGGTGCTTGTCCCCCCTGGGCACTGTGTCCCTGAGCGGGGCCAGCCAGCCCAGCCCCAGCCTGGCGGCAGGGGACCCACTCTGCCTGTGGGCAGTGCATGGTGACCGTCTGCCTGTCCTGCTGCTGGAGGGTGCATCTTCATCCGAGGATCATGGGCTGCTCCTTGTCTTTCTCATTGACCTTCACGTCCTTGGTGTTGTCCTCCTCGTCAACCTCCATGTCCTCGATTTCATCCTCCTCGTCAACCTCCATGTCCTCGATTTCATCCTTCTCGTCAACTTCCATGTCCTCGATTTCATCCTTCTCGTCAACCTCCATGTCCTCGATTTCATCCTTCTCGTCAACCTCCATGTCCTCGATTTCATCCTTCTCGTCAACCTCCATGTCTTCGATGTCATCCTCCATATCAACATCCATGTCCTCAACAGATTCTTTCACGTCCACCTCCATCATTTCTTCTGTATCTACCACCATGGCCACTTCCGTGTCCTCTGCGCTGCGTCTGGCACGCTGCATCAGGGAGCACAAGGTCTCAGTGGGGTCCCTGTCCCACACCATCCCCACAGGGCTGCAGTCCACCCACCCGGTCAGGGGGTTTCCACCTCCCTGGAATGGCACTGTACCTTTGCTGGGACAGGAGCGGACATCCTGCTGCAATTGGTGTTTCAGTGCGGGCAGGAGAAATCTAGGCAGCAGGAACAGCTCAGCACTGCTGACGTAGCGAAGAGCAAGTGCCAAGTGACCACTGTCAACGTGGATTGCCCACTGGGTTCGTTTCTAGGGCCTGGATGTTCCATGTGGAACTGTCTGTGATGTCACAGAAGTTTCCGGGCCACTCAACGGTGGGACATGGAGATCATAGAATGATCAAATCCTTGAATGGTTTGGCTTGGAAGGGACCCTAAAGATCATCTGCTTCCAAGCTGAACAACCTCCCACCTGAGCAGGTTGCTGCGGAGCTTGTCCAGCCTGGCCTTGGATGTTCCCAGGGATGGGGCGTCCACAGCCTCTCTGCACAGCCCGTGCCAGGGACCACCACCCTCGTAGTAAAGAACTTCTTCCCATCATCAAATCTATTCCAAGTCTCATTTTTATCCCATTACTCCTTGTCCTGTCACTACAGTTCCTGAGGAAGAGTCGCTCTCCCGCTTCCCTGTAGCCCCCTCACACACTGGGAAGGGGCTCTGAGCTCTCCACACAACCTTCTCTTCTCTGGCCTCAACAGCCCCAACTTGCTCAGCCTTTCCCCACAAGGGAGGTGCTCCAGTGCCCTCAGCAACTTCAGGGCCCCCTCTGGCACTCAGCAGCTTCCCTGGGAACAACAGGGGCATCAGCCATGGGGGTGTCCAACAAGCCATGGAAGGCACTGGCCTTGGGATTGCCTGGGAGCTCTGCGCTTGCCACAGTTCTGGAGAGAGGAGGAGGACATGAACAGGAGCAGTGCAGGGAGCCTGAATGCCAAAGAAGGAAAGCTGATGATCCTGGGTGCCTGTGCAGTGTTTGTGGAGGCTTTAATGATGCCCCTGGAATCTCTTCCAGGGCTGTGGGCATGTTTCTGGTGGAGGAAGTCCAGAGGAACATTTCTGATCAGCAGTGTGTAGAAAATGATCTTGGGTAGAGGTTGAATTGTCTCGGGAAGGAGATGGTTGCGTTTCTGGAAAGGGCAGCTGAGCAAAGTGCTGCCAGATCTGGGTGTTCCTGGGGGTGCTGGCACGGCCGCCCCGGGCTGGGGGTCCCTGTGCACAGAGGGCCCCACTGGTGCCAGTCCCAGCACTGGGCCCTGCTGGTGTTGCTGGGCTGGGGCAGAGCAGTGTCCCCAAAGCTGTCACCAGCAGAGGGGGGGTTGGACATGAGTGGCCCCTGCAGCAATGCCACCAAAGCCTGCTCAGTGACTCCTGCTCAGGCCATGGAGATGCTCTTTAGCTTCACAATGCCTCAGCAGCTGCATTTCCTTTTTTTTCTGTGCAAGAGTGATTGTGGCCCAGATAAACACTTCTTGAACCAAGAAGAGAGGTATAAAGATCAACACAACGTGTTTTTTAGAATGTCTGTGTAATTTCTGTGTGGATTTACCCTTGCCCTGACTCTGTGTACAGTGCTCATCAGACCTTCAGCTGAAATCTCCAGGTTAAAGCTTGTAAGCCCTAGGCAATGATTCAGTGGCACAGGGGTGCTTTCTGTATTGCTACATGAAATTCTGAGGTATCAATTAATCAGCTGCTTTTATTGTGGTAGGACTTGAGATTTTGGGTCAGCAGGCTGATTGCAGAGCCCTTGACTGTCAGGGTGAGCTGTCTGCAAACCCCACGCAGAATACAGCACTCAGACCAATCTTTTCTTGAGCATGGTGGGTTTTTCATTCCTTTCCTCCTGCCCTTGGCCATTGCTCGAATGTCACAGTGAAAACAGAATAGAGGCAGTTGTTCACTCATAACATGTTCTGGTTTGTTTGGTTTCTTCTGCAAGGCTGGGCAAGGTCGACGTCAATGCAAATTCATTCACATCTGAGGAGCTCAAAAAGGCCTTGGCTAAAATGAAGGAAAGTGAGAAGGCCGAAAGGAAGGTGAGTTTCCTGTTTCTAAAGCAATGCACAGTGCAGGGCTGAGAACACACCCTGTTGCACACTGCAGAAATACAGTGGTTAAAATGATTGCTTGGAAAACACTGTGCAAACGAATCTTGTGCTGAATATGGACCTAAAATACCTTTGCTAACCTGTTAGTGATAGTGTTCCCTGGATTTTCTGTAGGAGTCTATGGTTCTGTGAATGGTTTGGGTTGGAAAGGACCTTAAAGCCCACCTCATGCCACTCCCTGCGGTGGGCAGAGACACCTTCCACTATCCCAGGTTGCTCCACGCCCCATCCAACCTGGCCTTGAGCTCTTCCCAGGGCTGGGGCAGCCACAGCTGCTCTGAACAGTGTAATTTATCTGTTCCACTACTGCTCAATTCACAAAAATGTCTGCAGGCCCCAAAGGGGGCTTGATTGCAGCTGATGGTATTTACAAAGGGAGTTACATTCCCTTTCACTGCCCTCCTTGCTTTCTGTTTCCAGCCTCATGCCCTGGATAGAAAAACCCAAATGGCCATGGTGAAGCAGGGGCTGAAGTTTCCTTACACAAGCTCCAAGTTGTCCATTTAGTTACAAACAATCCTCAACCCAAAGTAAATAGGTAGGACGAAGTGTGACTCAGCAGGTGCATCACAGCCTCTTTCCCCTCTCCCCCTCAGCAGCGTTTCCTCAACCCTCTCTCCTCCTGCTGCCCTGGTGTTGGCTCAGTCAAAGGAAAACTGAAAGAGCAGTCAAGGCCCTGAAGTTTTGCTGTCGCAGAAAGGCTTCTTCTCCCCTTATGTGGCAGCAGGGCATGGTTTCGTTTGCTGTGCAATTATTTCCATAGCAGCATTGCAGATTGATTGCAGGGCTGCTGGAAAGGGCTGCTGGAAATGAGGATCATTGAAATGCAAAAATTAGCGATCCTCTATTAGGTGAAAATAAGCCATATTTTAAAATCCCCTGTTAGAATAGCTTTTGTCCCAGCAACTGGGCTAAAAGCAGCTACATCTAATGGACCTAAAGTGTTCCATCTGCAGTCCCTCCTGCAGAGAGGAGGTGGGTGGCTTGGCTGGGGGGAACCCCTGGCCAGGGGTGGAGGCTGTGGCTGGAGCACTCCCCCTCTGCTCCAGTGCCTGGTTTAGTTGTGCTCTGTGTGTGTCTCACCCTGTGGGATCTGGAGAGTTTGCCAGCACTGCCATGATTTCAGGGAGCAGCCTTGCTGCGGAGGAGGAGGAGAAAAGGGAAAGGTGGGTTTGTCCCAAGGGAGTTTTGCTGGACCACATCCCTGCTGCCAGCACTCTGATTTGGGTCTTTGGGGTCCCAAAGTGCAGAACCCAGACTCGTGGCTTTGCAGTGAATACCCAGAGCCCGAGCTCTGGCACAGGGTCTGCTGCAGGGCTGTTTGATGATGCTGTGGCTCTGTCTCTGTGGCAGAGCCCTCAGCCTTCCTGGCAATGTAAATTCTCCTGGCTGCGTGCTAAAATTACACTGAGTTATTGATTTATCTTTGAGAGGATTTCCTTCCCGAGGGACATTTCTGGCTGTTGTAGTGATTTAGTTCTTCTGCAAGTGCAGAATCTGTAGCAGAGCAGAGCCACCCTCCTGCCCTCGAGTCTGCAGCTCAGGGTCGCGCTCCCTCAGGCTTCCTCTGCAAGCTGATTTCTGTTCCAAGGCTGGGACAAGGTTACACTGCTGTTATTTCCCTGTAACGACTGTGAATAAAAGGGCATTTTCAGCTTTTCACTGCAGAAGCTGCAAGTCTGGGACAAGCCTTTGTGCCATGGCACCAGCACTATCTTGGGCATGTCTCAAACCCAGCTCCAAGGCTGGCACGTGAGATGTGTGAAGTCATGCCAGCGTTAATACATTTGGGCTCCTGGGAATGTTTTAGTGCCTCAAAGTGGAGTGTGATGGGAGCAGGATCATGCTAACACTTCTTTCCTAAAGCTGCAGGGTACAGTCTCTCTTTTCCTTGCTTTCTACTGACTCGCCATGGAGCATCTCTAAAAACCAGGCCAGGCAAGTTCCAGCTGGTGGTCCTGAGGAGGTAAAGCCAGTCCTCTTCTTCTACCAGCAGTTTTCTGCCCTTGGCCCTGAAATCCCACCCCACTAGTTGTGGCCAGGAAAGCCACTGGCTTTGGGGGGAAGCACCCAGCTCGCCCCTCGCTTTGCCCCTGAGCACGTTCGTGTCTGCTGAGGAGGGGATTGTCCTCCTGCCTCCGTGTCCTTGGCACGCGATGGCATTTGATCCTACAACAGCTTGGCTTGGAAGGGACCTTAAAGCTCATCTCGTTCCACCTCCCTGCCGTGGGCAGGGACATCTTCCACTAGAGCAGGTTATCATTTGCAGTGTTTTGCTTGCTGACAGAGCCCTGTCTCGCTGTCTCCTGAACCAGCGACAGGAGATGTGGTGTTGCCCTTTTCATGGAGATCCTAGAAACTCCTTTCTGACCAGCACGTCCCAGCTCCACCACCAGCGTGGGGCACAGCTCGGCAATGGCACCCAATTCCTGCAGAGCCCGCCTTCTCAGCGTGGGAGGATGCCCCCACAGACAGACAGAGATTAAAGGTCCCGTCTATCACAAGTTAAAGGAGCGGGAGGAGGTTGGCATCGGTGCATGGAAAGCATTCCAAGCATGGAGGAGGCACATCTAACCTGCCCTCCCATCGTTTAGGATGGGAGGATAATCACATCTGTCCTCTCACATATCCAAGCAATGCAACTTCCATTGGGCAGGACTGATGGGCAGAAAGAGGCTCTACCAGAAATGCAAACCTTGTTTAAATAGGAGATCCTCCAAGATGGATTTTCCTGGTTTCTCTGAATGTGTTTATACCTGCTGGATGGCTACAGGCTTTGAAATGTTTCTGTCTGAATGGTGACAAACATCCCAGTCTTATGTAGGAAGCAGCAGGTCCTTTGATCAGGGAAATGTCTCTTTGAACAGGGAGGGATCAATCCACTTGTTCCTGAGACCAGAGCTTTTTGTCTTTGAGTGCATGTATTTGTTGTACAAAATAATTTCCCTTGTCTTCACTTCCCTTTGGCAGGAGATGCTCCCTGTCTCCTGCATGCTGTTATTCTGTCCCAGGCATCTTTTTAGGTAAAAGGAGAGAGAGAAAGGAAAGGCTGCATAGGGAATCCTCCTCAGGAGGGAGGAGGGTGAGCAGCTGTGGTCTGTCTGTCCATCTGTGAGCAGCTCTGGAGCTGCTCAGCTGCAGCCTTGCTGTCCTGGGCAGGCAGATTTCCCGCATTAACAGAAGAAGTGGTGCCATCAAGAAGTAGCAACCAAATATTGCCTCCTCTCCAACCCAGTGCTGGGCTGGCCATCGAGATGTGCTCGTGGAGAACTGTGACCAAGGAAAAACACTCTGAATTTCCTATCTTTTCTGCATTTAAAACTGAAGCTTAATGTATTTTGGCAGATAGTAGTGATCATAAATTCCTTTTAATACAGTATTTCCACACCACCACAGCCTTGATGTGCAGCGTACCTGGCTGTACTCTGCAGGATGCTTTGATTTCCCTTTGGCAGCCACATTTTTATTCTGTCTGCCCCAATCAGCAACCAATTCCCCTTTCTCCATGGAGCCTCCAGATCCACTCTTGATGAGGAGTTTTAGTGCTCTCCTAGGAACTGGGCTGCGAGGGAGGAAGGAACCAGTGTCTGCTGGGCTCAGGGTTCCACCTCCACTGTAGATCCGAGCCAGCCTGGCAGCCCAGGGACACCTTTGGTGGCTCGGGGTGGCATTTCTGGAGGGTAAAGCAGCACTTTAGGGGCTCCGCTGGAGGGGACGGGGGTCCTCACTGTGTGGGATGAAGGTTTTCTCCCCTTCTCTCAGGCAGGAGCATGTACCTTCAGCTCCCAGTTCCTCCCAAAGCTGGAACTGGGCACATGCTCTGAAATAACGTGACCTTTGTTTGTAGGTCAGGCCGTTCCTGCAGGGTCACACGTGCGGCTGAACCTGCAGACAGGAGAGAGAGAAGCCAAGCTCCCAGACAGGGAAAACGGGGCAAGTGATGCGAGAGGAGAGAGAAGGAGGAAAAGGTACAGACATGCAAGGCATCGGGTTGGCTGGGCTGTGGGCTTCATGCCCTTTATTAGAGGCCAGGTTCTCTGGTGCACTCAATTACTGTCTCTTCCTGAGACTTAATTGCTGGGTTAGGAGCTCAGCAGTGCTGAAAGCAGAGCCCTGTCCTTTGTGCTCCCTTCGGGATGGTGCTGGAAGTGCCCTGAGTGCACATTCAGAGGCACCTTCGTGGCTTCTCATGCCATGACACCGAAACTAAATTGGCAACGTGGCTTCTTTGAATAACATTTAGTCCTTTGAAATATCTGCAGCAACTGGTCTGAAATGGCTTTCTGAGCCCACTCCCTGGGAACAGCCGTGAGGGGCTGAGGGTGGCCTGAGCCAGGTGCTGTGTCCCGGCTGGGAGCAGCCCCAGAGCCTCACCTGCACGCCAGGCACTGCCACAGTCCGCGGAGCTCACACCACCTTCCCTGCACCCCCCTTTTTAAACGTGCTTTAACCGCCAGCTGATGCTGACTTTCGCCTCGGAAGCCTCTGAACAAAGGCTGCTTCAGTTCCTATGGGGAGTTTCTTTCCTGAAGCGCGGGGGTTTCCCACTGCCACCCGGCCCGGGGCTGCTCGGGGAGCGCGGGGCTGCGGGGCGCAGGGGCTGAGCTCGGGGCCCAGTTGGGCCCACAGGCCCCGGCACCAGCACCCCTGCCCCGCACAGCCTGCGCTGCCCCTCCAGGCATCCCCCGAGGGGGCACAGGGGCCAGTGGCTGCTGCCAGCAGCAGGAATCCGGGCGGGGCGACGATCCCCTCACTTGGCTTTTGTCTCTTGGAGAATCCGGGCACAGGGCGATGCAGTGCGGGGGCGGGGGGGGGGCGGGGGGAGCGAAGCCCGGAGCCTTTGGAGGCTCCAAGCCTCCACCAGCCCCTGCAGCACCCCAGATCTGTTTCCCACATTTCCCAAGGCTGTCATGGCCTTCAGAGCACGAACGGGGATTTTTCCTCCCTGGGGCCCGATGCCGGCTCTCGGCCCAGGAGTCCCGCTGGCTCCAGCAGGAAGGGGGGCAGAAGGTTTCCTGCCTGCTGTGGTGCCATCGCTGCAGGGGCTGCTCCTGTCAGAGCCCCCTCTCTGCTGGTGACAGCTTTGCTCTTGGGGCCACCAGCAGGGCCCAGTGCCGGGAGCGGCGTCAGTGGAACCCCCTGTGCACAGGGACCCCCAGCCCCAGGGCGGCCGTGCCAGCACCCCCAGGGACCTCCAGCCCTGGAAACCTGCAGCAAGTAGAAGCCACAACAATTCTCAAAGGCTGCCGGTGCCCAAAGGAATTGCAAAGAGAAGCGGGCTTTTAAAAATAAACAGTGTTTAATAGATCAGCAACAGAACATCCTTGTAACAACAACAATCTATAGAACGTATTTACATGGGAGCCTATAGGGTTAACAATCTTCAAAACGTATTTACAGAAAACTTCTAACATCTAGAACATATTTACAGAAAACTTCTAACGTCCAGATCTGTGGCCAGAGTCGTTGTCAGTCGTGGTATAAAGGAAGCAGCAGGGACACTGAGGGCTGTTCTCTGTGCCCTCAGGCTGGCACACACTGGCAGAGCAGGACTCCCCTGAGCACTGAGCCTGGCTGGGGCTGGGAGATGGGCCCCAAGCACTGGGATAGGGCTGGCGTGGTCCAAAGCAAGTGCAGGGTGGGCTGGAGGTGGTGCTTGTCCCCCCTGGGCACTGTGTCCCTGAGCGGGGCCAGCCAGCCCAGCCCCAGCCTGGCGGCAGGGGACCCACTCTGCCTGTGGGCAGTGCATGGTGACCGTCTGCCTGTCCTGCTGCTGGAGGGTGCATCTTCATCCGAGGATCATGGGCTGCTCCTTGTCTTTCTCATTGACCTTCACGTCCTTGGTGTTGTCCTCCTCGTCAACCTCCATGTCCTCGATTTCATCCTCCTCGTCAACCTCCATGTCCTCGATTTCATCCTTCTCGTCAACTTCCATGTCCTCAATTTCATCCTTCTCGTCAACCTCCATGTCCTCGATTTCATCCTTCTCGTCAACCTCCATGTCCTCGATTTCATCCTTCTCGTCAACCTCCATGTCCTCGATTTCATCCTTCTCGTCAACCTCCATGTCTTCGATGTCATCCTCCATATCAACATCCATGTCCTCAACAGATTCTTTCACGTCCACCTCCATCATTTCTTCTGTATCTACCACCATGGCCACTTCCGTGTCCTCTGCGCTGCGTCTGGCACGCTGCATCAGGGAGCACAAGGTCTCAGTGGGGTCCCTGTCCCACACCATCCCCACAGGGCTGCAGTCCACCCACCCGGTCAGGGGGTTTCCACCTCCCTGGAATGGCACTGTACCTTTGCTGGGACAGGAGCGGACATCCTGCTGCAATTGGTGTTTCAGTGCGGGCAGGAGAAATCTAGGCAGCAGGAACAGCTCAGCACTGCTGACGTAGCGAAGAGCAAGTGCCAAGTGACCACTGTCAACGTGGATTGCCCACTGGGTTCGTTTCTAGGGCCTGGATGTTCCATGTGGAACTGTCTGTGATGTCACAGAAGTTTCCGGGCCACTCAACGGTGGGACATGGAGATCATAGAATGATCAAATCCTTGAATGGTTTGGCTTGGAAGGGACCCTAAAGATCATCTGCTTCCAAGCTGAACAACCTCCCACCTGAGCAGGTTGCTGCGGAGCTTGTCCAGCCTGGCCTTGGATGTTCCCAGGGATGGGGCGTCCACAGCCTCTCTGCACAGCCCGTGCCAGGGACCACCACCCTCGTAGTAAAGAACTTCTTCCCATCATCAAATCTATTCCAAGTCTCATTTTTATCCCATTACTCCTTGTCCTGTCACTACAGTTCCTGAGGAAGAGTCGCTCTCCCGCTTCCCTGTAGCCCCCTCACACACTGGGAAGGGGCTCTGAGCTCTCCACACAACCTTCTCTTCTCTGGCCTCAACAGCCCCAACTTGCTCAGCCTTTCCCCACAAGGGAGGTGCTCCAGTGCCCTCAGCAACTTCAGGGCCCCCTCTGGCACTCAGCAGCTTCCCTGGGAACAACAGGGGCATCAGCCATGGGGGTGTCCAACAAGCCATGGAAGGCACTGGCCTTGGGATTGCCTGGGAGCTCTGCGCTTGCCACAGTTCTGGAGAGAGGAGGAGGACATGAACAGGAGCAGTGCAGGGAGCCTGAATGCCAAAGAAGGAAAGCTGATGATCCTGGGTGCCTGTGCAGTGTTTGTGGAGGCTTTAATGATGCCCCTGGAATCTCTTCCAGGGCTGTGGGCATGTTTCTGGTGGAGGAAGTCCAGAGGAACATTTCTGATCAGCAGTGTGTAGAAAATGATCTTGGGTAGAGGTTGAATTGTCTCGGGAAGGAGATGGTTGCGTTTCTGGAAAGGGCAGCTGAGCAAAGTGCTGCCAGATCTGGGTGTTCCTGGGGGTGCTGGCACGGCCGCCCCGGGCTGGGGGTCCCTGTGCACAGAGGGCCCCACTGGTGCCAGTCCCAGCACTGGGCCCTGCTGGTGTTGCTGGGCTGGGGCAGAGCAGTGTCCCCAAAGCTGTCACCAGCAGAGGGGGGGTTGGACATGAGTGGCCCCTGCAGCAATGCCACCAAAGCCTGCTCAGTGACTCCTGCTCAGGCCATGGAGATGCTCTTTAGCTTCACAATGCCTCAGCAGCTGCATTTCCTTTTTTTTCTGTGCAAGAGTGATTGTGGCCCAGATAAACACTTCTTGAACCAAGAAGAGAGGTATAAAGATCAACACAACGTGTTTTTTAGAATGTCTGTGTAATTTCTGTGTGGATTTACCCTTGCCCTGACTCTGTGTACAGTGCTCATCAGACCTTCAGCTGAAATCTCCAGGTTAAAGCTTGTAAGCCCTAGGCAATGATTCAGTGGCACAGGGGTGCTTTCTGTATTGCTACATGAAATTCTGAGGTATCAATTAATCAGCTGCTTTTATTGTGGTAGGACTTGAGATTTTGGGTCAGCAGGCTGATTGCAGAGCCCTTGACTGTCAGGGTGAGCTGTCTGCAAACCCCACGCAGAATACAGCACTCAGACCAATCTTTTCTTGAGCATGGTGGGTTTTTCATTCCTTTCCTCCTGCCCTTGGCCATTGCTCGAATGTCACAGTGAAAACAGAATAGAGGCAGTTGTTCACT
This sequence comes from Aphelocoma coerulescens, assembly GCF_041296385.1. NCBI lineage: Eukaryota > Metazoa > Chordata > Aves > Passeriformes > Corvidae > Aphelocoma > Aphelocoma coerulescens. The sequence continues at coordinate 18,043,923 of NC_091027.1, forward strand.
CATAACATGTTCTGGTTTGTTTGGTTTCTTCTGCAAGGCTGGGCAAGGTCGACGTCAATGCAAATTCATTCACATCTGAGGAGCTCAAAAAGGCCTTGGCTAAAATGAAGGAAAGTGAGAAGGCCGAAAGGAAGGTGAGTTTCCTGTTTCTAAAGCAATGCACAGTGCAGGGCTGAGAACACACCCTGTTGCACACTGCAGAAATACAGTGGTTAAAATGATTGCTTGGAAAACACTGTGCAAACGAATCTTGTGCTGAATATGGACCTAAAATACCTTTGCTAACCTGTTAGTGATAGTGTTCCCTGGATTTTCTGTAGGAGTCTATGGTTCTGTGAATGGTTTGGGTTGGAAAGGACCTTAAAGCCCACCTCATGCCACTCCCTGCGGTGGGCAGAGACACCTTCCACTATCCCAGGTTGCTCCACGCCCCATCCAACCTGGCCTTGAGCTCTTCCCAGGGCTGGGGCAGCCACAGCTGCTCTGAACAGTGTAATTTATCTGTTCCACTACTGCTCAATTCACAAAAATGTCTGCAGGCCCCAAAGGGGGCTTGATTGCAGCTGATGGTATTTACAAAGGGAGTTACATTCCCTTTCACTGCCCTCCTTGCTTTCTGTTTCCAGCCTCATGCCCTGGATAGAAAAACCCAAATGGCCATGGTGAAGCAGGGGCTGAAGTTTCCTTACACAAGCTCCAAGTTGTCCATTTAGTTACAAACAATCCTCAACCCAAAGTAAATAGGTAGGACGAAGTGTGACTCAGCAGGTGCATCACAGCCTCTTTCCCCTCTCCCCCTCAGCAGCGTTTCCTCAACCCTCTCTCCTCCTGCTGCCCTGGTGTTGGCTCAGTCAAAGGAAAACTGAAAGAGCAGTCAAGGCCCTGAAGTTTTGCTGTCGCAGAAAGGCTTCTTCTCCCCTTATGTGGCAGCAGGGCATGGTTTCGTTTGCTGTGCAATTATTTCCATAGCAGCATTGCAGATTGATTGCAGGGCTGCTGGAAAGGGCTGCTGGAAATGAGGATCATTGAAATGCAAAAATTAGCGATCCTCTATTAGGTGAAAATAAGCCATATTTTAAAATCCCCTGTTAGAATAGCTTTTGTCCCAGCAACTGGGCTAAAAGCAGCTACATCTAATGGACCTAAAGTGTTCCATCTGCAGTCCCTCCTGCAGAGAGGAGGTGGGTGGCTTGGCTGGGGGGAACCCCTGGCCAGGGGTGGAGGCTGTGGCTGGAGCACTCCCCCTCTGCTCCAGTGCCTGGTTTAGTTGTGCTCTGTGTGTGTCTCACCCTGTGGGATCTGGAGAGTTTGCCAGCACTGCCATGATTTCAGGGAGCAGCCTTGCTGCGGAGGAGGAGGAGAAAAGGGAAAGGTGGGTTTGTCCCAAGGGAGTTTTGCTGGACCACATCCCTGCTGCCAGCACTCTGATTTGGGTCTTTGGGGTCCCAAAGTGCAGAACCCAGACTCGTGGCTTTGCAGTGAATACCCAGAGCCCGAGCTCTGGCACAGGGTCTGCTGCAGGGCTGTTTGATGATGCTGTGGCTCTGTCTCTGTGGCAGAGCCCTCAGCCTTCCTGGCAATGTAAATTCTCCTGGCTGCGTGCTAAAATTACACTGAGTTATTGATTTATCTTTGAGAGGATTTCCTTCCCGAGGGACATTTCTGGCTGTTGTAGTGATTTAGTTCTTCTGCAAGTGCAGAATCTGTAGCAGAGCAGAGCCACCCTCCTGCCCTCGAGTCTGCAGCTCAGGGTCGCGCTCCCTCAGGCTTCCTCTGCAAGCTGATTTCTGTTCCAAGGCTGGGACAAGGTTACACTGCTGTTATTTCCCTGTAACGACTGTGAATAAAAGGGCATTTTCAGCTTTTCACTGCAGAAGCTGCAAGTCTGGGACAAGCCTTTGTGCCATGGCACCAGCACTATCTTGGGCATGTCTCAAACCCAGCTCCAAGGCTGGCACGTGGGATGTGTGAAGTCATGCCAGCGTTAATACATTTGGGCTCCTGGGAATGTTTTAGTGCCTCAAAGTGGAGTGTGATGGGAGCAGGATCATGCTAACACTTCTTTCCTAAAGCTGCAGGGTACAGTCTCTCTTTTCCTTGCTTTCTACTGACTCGCCATGGAGCATCTCTAAAAACCAGGCCAGGCAAGTTCCAGCTGGTGGTCCTGAGGAGGCAAAGCCAGTCCTCTTCTTCTACCAGCAGTTTTCTGCCCTTGGCCCTGAAATCCCACCCCACTAGTTGTGGCTCAGCTGGTGAGCACCATCAGTAGAAGCACCTGACCCTTCAGGACATGGCCAAATGTTTCACCTACTGCGTGGCTGGAAAATGCCCAGCTCTGTGTCCTTGGGTGCCATTTGAAGTTCGTCCCTGTGGGTTCCTGTATCTAACCCCACAGTGGATTTGGCACCGATCTCAGCTGCACACTGATAAAATGTGAGGCTGCTCATGCATGTGGTGTTATAAAACAGCATCCACCAATTAGGCCCAGGGAGAACGTCAATTTATTTTCCTGCAAACCAAGTGTGGCACAGCTCCTTCCTTTCTCAGTGATCTATCTGTGAGATAAAACACGTCCTTAGTGTCTCTCTTAAATACTGCAGTGTTGACAAGTTCTCTTGACAGAAATTAGGCTAATGTCCCTTACGGCTGCGTTAGCTGTAGAAACAAGGCTTTAAATTGAAGCTTTGCAAAGCACTATTCCAACGCGCTCTCCAAGGCATCTTCTTATTCCAGCTTTTATTATCCAAATTTGTTCTCACTCTTGCTTGGCAGCGGGGCTGGCAGGCGGCTCTTTCCCATCCATGCCGCTCGTCTCGCAGCCAGGCGGGTCGGATCAGGCACCTCCCAGGGCTGAGCTGGCGAATGTTGGCCAAGTGTCTGCGGACCCGGCTGCCCTTGGCGCTGCGGGATGCTCCGGGCTCGGGGAGACACCGGTGCCGGGCTGTGGCTGCGGCCATGGGTGAGAGGAGCCAGCTGACACACATCGAGCAGAGATGGGATGCAAGGCAATAAACTGCACGCCCTGCCAGCAGCACAGCGTGTCCTGAAACGCTCCCGGTGGGAGCTGGAGCTGGGAGAAGGGAGTTTGTGTTGTACGTGTCTTATCTTTCCAGTTTCAGCACTGACTGAGTTACAGATTCAGAAGCTGGGGACAGGAAAAGAGAATGCTGAGGCCTGGTCATGAACACCCCTTCTTGAGCTTCCCAGCCTTCCCCTGGAAAAGAGTTTCCTTTTTTGCTCCTTTACTGTCCTCAAATGGCACAGTCTTAGCCTTCAACTCCTTGTTTCCAACCACAGATTAACCATGGCCAGCTTAGACCTCCTCATTCTCACACTGGTGTTGGTCCTGATGGGTTATCCCTCCCTATTGTGCCAATTTCTGTGCCTCCACATTGCCAGGTTCTTTGGTGGCCATCTCATGAGTCCCCGAGAGAGGAGGAGAGGCTCTCTGAGAGTGACAGATGTGAGAGACACGATGGTTGATGATGTTCTGGAGGTGCTAATCTCCATCATAGTAAAGAAGCCAGTGGTGCCTCTCTCAAAAAGGTATTAGATGCCTAAAATTGCACAAAATTAATATCATCCTCAGCTCCTTTTGTCAGGTTCTCAATTCTCCTGGTCACCTGCCTTGTCCTTCTCTGCCTATGTCCTGCATTGATCTTATCTGAACCTTCAGCCTTCAGCATCCCAGGTGGGCTTTCTGGAGTAACAAATAGACCTGAGGAATGACAATTATTGAATGGATTGTAGCATTGTCTTGGGGATAAATAATGTAGTGAGCTGGAGAGGGATTAAAACTGGCTTTTGTAAATAAGCTTCTCACGGATGTTGACTTGGGGACCTGGTGAGACAAAGGTCACTGCAGTGTCTCTGCAGCCAGGTGTGCCATCTGAGAGATGAGATATCAGAGTGCAGCTGGATACCTTTGGTCTCTCTGTTTCTTCTGCTCGGACCTTTGTGGGATTAAACTCTCTAAACTGCTTCAGTTCACAGACTTCAAGCCCAGTATCAGAAGAAAAAATAAATCAAGTGCCTCGTATTGAATCATGAGCACATGGCTGCTGCTGTACCCAGGGCTGCAGTAACGTGCTGCAGTGCCTGGCTTGAAGCTGGGGAGAAGGGTTTGCTGAGAAAGTGAAAACATGTTGTGCCCACTTTACAAAAGGGCAACCTTGTTCCCTCCCTGTGGTTATTCTTTTCCTGGCGTGTTTGCTGCTGTTGCACTGCAAGGGAGGTGGGAGGGCAGAGCCCTTGTTGCGAGGAGCTCTTTGCCGCAGGAAGCATTTCCCTACTGGAGCAGCAGCAGCAGCAGATACATCAACAGATGCTGCAGCAGGGCCTGCATCAGAGGCACTGTATTTCCCTTCTGAGCCCTCCTGTCACCCCTTCCTTCCCTGAGATCCCTCCTCCCCAGGCACCTCGCTGGCCTCCGCCTTCGCTTCCATCACTTCGAGACTTCCCAGGAGGTGCCAGGCACCTCGTGGGAGGGACGTGTGTGCCCCGTGTGTGACAGCCACCCCTCCTGTCCTCGTGGTTCCCCTGCCACGAGAGGGGCGAGGTTTGGTGTGTTCAGCAGGCAGCTGGCTCAGCTCTGGGCACAAGGCTGGGCTACGTGTGCCATCATCATCGCCTTGGCTGCCAGCGAGGGTGGGCGGGAGTCACACGGGCCCGCTCCGGCACTGCCAGCCAGGGTCCTGCCTGTCCCCATGGTCCTGCCTGTCCCCAGGGGCTCACCTGCCCCTCCCTCCCTCCCTCTGTCCTGCTGCAGGAGCCGGAGGCGAAGCCAAGAGGATTTGGCAGGCGGCTGAGGAGCGAGCCCAGCCCTCATGGGCTGCCACCGGTTTGATAAGAGCGTTCAGAGCGCTCGGCACGAGCTGATCCCTTGGGAGAACAGAAATCCCAGTGCCACGGAGAGCCCTGGCTCAGGGAAAAGTGGCAGTTGTGAGCACCGTCCAACCCAATGTCCAAACTGAACAGTGCTTTCACATCTCTAATCAAGGGTTACTTAGTGGAGAGCCCCTTCCTTGTGAGGCTTTGTTGTCCTCTAGCTGTGGATTGAATCATGGGAGGAGGGATTGGATTCTGGCACCATTTTAAAAATGTTTTCATTCTATTTGCTGAGGGGAACAAATTACAGAGAAAACCTCTCAGCACTGGGACAAAAGAGTGGCTCTAAAACCCCTTTCAGCCAAACAAATGTTTGAGCTGAAGGCCTGATGGATGGGGCTTAAAGACATGGTTATTGCAGCAAGGTTGGCATTAAAAATCACAGGGTGCCAGAAAGTTCTCCCAAGGGTTACTGTGGGGGTGTGACTCCCTGTAATCCTGGTTGTGAGGAGCTAACACCTGAGTGCACCCAGTGAGCTCTGTGGCATCAGCCACAGGAGAGCAGCAGCACAGCAAGCACCAGTAGGTCACTTCTCTCTTGCTAAATGAGAAACTGGAATGGGATCAGCCCTTTTGGGGTGGCATCACTGCCCATGGTGGGGGATTGGAACTGGATGACTCTGAAGGTCCCTTCCACCCCAAACCATTCCATAATTCTTTCCCTGTCCCCTCTTCAAGTGGGGTTCAAGTCCAGCAGAAAGCCGTGCTGCTGCTTTGGGACCTGTGAGTGTGGGCCGGAGCACACGTGGTGTTGGGATGTATCAGAACAGGGTGACTTTGGGGCTTTCCCAGGAACGGCTTTGCTGCCAGTGGCAGTGCTGGGTGTTGAACAGGGGACAGATTCACCCTTGGCAAGCTTGAAAGCATTTCAGATGGCTTCTGTCCCTGCTCCACTGCAGCATGGAGCAAAATCAGTGTTGGAGAAGATGTCATACTTAGACATCCCTGTTTTGACAGGTCGATTTCCAGGATATTTATTAACATAGCTTGGAGTGTCACAGAAAGGTTTGTCAGATCAACCAACTCAAGTGTCTTACATGAGACTTCCTCGATTTTGTTGAGGTGCTTTTAACTGTTCATTCAGGCTCTGAACAATTCATCCCATTGGGGCCTTTCTGGGGGACCCTGTGCAAGCTGCTGCCACAAACTGGACGTCTGTGGCTTGGGGGCCAGGCCCTGCCTGCTCCGTGTGCGTCTGGGTGCTCTGGGAGGCAGAAGGAAGCAGCACTGCGAGTTGTTTGCTCACGCTGTAAGGACAAAACTCCTCTCTTACGGTTCCTCTGCAATCCCAGGAAGAGAAGGACATCTCTGTCCTTGTCAGCCCTCTGTGCAGCAGGATCTTTGTCCTTATCAGGGGCGGTGATCAGACAAAGCAGCAGCGACGAAACCAGGCTGGCACCACCAGGACCGGTCACTCGCAGGCAGCACAGCTCCTTCAGCCCGAGCTGGGCAGTGCGTGGCACAGGTGGCACGATGGCACTGGGCATGGTGGATCACCCCAGGGCTTCATCCTGCATCCCATCCCCTGCAGAGGCTGCAAGCTCATGCTTAAGGGGCAGTTTATGAGCATGGACAGCATACAGGGATTTTATAGAAGAGTTTTCTCTGTAAGTATTTGCAGTAGGTAACAGAGCCCCTGCTGTTACTGGTGACCCAAGGAACCAAAAGGCAGTGACGAGGCTGGTGCTTCTGTGAGGAGATGCTGTGCTCAACAGGCAGCTGTGGCTTCCCAGCAGTACAGTGGGAATAAGAGCTGCACAGGGAGTCATCTTTAAAGCATTTCTTCCAGCGTCACAGGAGTGTGTACTTGGAATGGGCACACAGGTGTCTGAGCTTCCTCACTGCCACAGGTGGGGAGTGCTGGGGCTCTGGGACAGTTGCTGGGGGAGCTTCCAGGCCTGGTGCTGTGAGACCTCTCCACCAGCTATCGGGAAGAGGTGGCATAGAGCATATTAATGACATTTTCCAGTGTCACTTAACTGGGAGGGGCAGTGAGTGCCAGACAGTGAACTAATGCAAAAGGCTGTAGCTGAGTTAAAAACAGACTGAAAGAAATAAAATGAGATTCAGGCTCTGGGCCTCTTCTTCCCATCAGTAATCCATCTCTTCCTTACCTGTGTCTGCTACACATCTTCCTTTTGTGTGTAAAATTTTCTGTTTTGAAGTAACAAGCAATCCAGAGAGTGGTAGGACTTGCCTTTGTAAGAAAGAAAGGGGGGAAAAAAGGAGGCAGGCTTTGCTGCTTCCTTGCTCAGCAGGTCTAACCAGAGAGTCTGGGCTCAGGGTGTGAGCTGAGCCCCCCAGACTAGGCCTGGCTCCACTGTTTCCCTCAGAGCACCCTGGTGCAGCCAGCGTGCCCTGGTATGGGACATCCCATCCACCCAGGCACAGCTGGAGTCAGGCACAGTGTCCCCTGTGTGCCACCAGCACGTGATGCCCTCAGCCAGTTCCCCAGCCCTGGCACTGGTGGCTCCTGGAGCAGCCGTGGGGAGCTCTGCTGCTCCCTGGGATTTGTGTCCTGGTAGTTTTTAATCATTATTTTATTAAGGGAGAAGGTGCGGTGCCATCAGACAACTCATTGTGGATGCTCCGTCAATGTGATGATTTCAATACTGCAGCACTGCCGGTGTGTTTTGCTAGAACATTCACATATTGATTCCAGATTCCTTTGTTGCCTGGACTAGACAGAAAGTCCCTTTCCCCTCACTCCCTTCATGGAGAGAAACAAAGAGAAAAGGAAGGTAGATGTTATCTGAGAAAAGGAAGGTAAATGTTATCTGAGAAAAGGAAGGTAGGTGTTATCTGAGGCTTGCTCACACACAGAGGTAATTTTTGAGAGCTGCAGAGCCACTTACTGACTCATAGCTGGGGCTTGTTTTCAAACCCTTGTTAGATTTTTGAGCTCTTTTACAATGGCAAACAAGGATGCTCACTTGGGGATCTGCCTCAGCGAGCTGGATCACCTTTGTTCTGCTTGCACCAGCCTTCCCAGAGGACATTCCTTTGCCTTGGGGGCAGAGTGGTGCTGCAGGGGGAGGGTCTCATGTCCCTCTTGGGCTCCTCTTGCTGGGCAGTCAATGGCTGGCAGCTCAGGGGCCCAAGGGGTGGGATGGGATGGGATGGGATGGGGATGGGATGGGATGGGATGGGATGGGATGGGATGGGATGGGATGGGATGGGATGGGATGGGGATGGGATGGGGATGGGATGGGATGGGATGGGGATGGGATGGGATGGGATGGGATGGGATGGGATGGGATGGGATGGGATGGGATGGGATGGGGAAGCCGCTGCCAGGAGCGCAGTGAGTTATTTCACAAGCTCAGTGGGAGGTTTGCAGGTCAGTGTATGATGTACAACTTCCCTGGTTATGTTTGATGCCTGCCTGCTGCTGTGCAAGGAGTTGGGGCTCAGCCCTCTCGCTGTGCTGAAACCCCAACCCCCTGGTGGCCAGCAGCACATGGAATGATGCGCTGGAAAGGAGCTGGGCAAGATGAGTGAGACCCCTCTCCTTTAGTGAGGAGACACAGCTGGTCATTTGGTTGGTCTAGAGAAAGAGAGATGGGCTTCTCTGGATATCACTGTGAGCTGCAGCACACAGCAGCCCTCTGCTTTCAGTAATGTGGTGCACAGCATGCCTGGTCCTCCCTCAGTTGTGAGCCTGGTGGAAGCATGTCCCGTTTTCCATTTGTTTATTTATTTATCATCTTGTTTTCAGCCTCTGCAAAGCTTGATGTAAGCATATAGCCTGGGAAACGTACACAGAGTGGAGTAACAGATAGTTGTGATTTGGTTACAAGGCAATAATTTAAGTGGACAGGTTTAGCTGATAACATAAAGCACACGAGAGAAATCGCTTCGGTTTATAAATGTCAGCAGAGCCCCTGTGAGTGAGCTGCTGCCTGGTGCTGCTGCTCCAGCCAATATATTATTGGGAGATATAAACAGATGTCTGAAAAAATCTGGCTGACCAAGATTAAAAGAATGGGGCTATAAATGAAAGTCTTCCTCGGCGTCTCTTTAAGCAACTTTACGGACAGAGCACATCCAATAAAAGGAGTGCTAATGCTCGGAGGGATCTCCGGCTGCCTTGGGTTGTGGAGCCTCGGGCACGTGGCAGCACCCAGGGGTGGGGACGGCTTGGGGGGACAGCAGTGTCAGTCAGAGCTGGCATGGGAGACCAAAGCCAGTCCTGGTGCTTCTGCAGCTGATAAAGGGATTAAATCAAGAACAGGAATAACACCATCCCTGCACTGTTGCCACAGGATCAGTGTCTCCTGCTTGGAAAATAAATGCTGTCGCTCTGCTTTGACATTTATTCCCAATAAAGACCTTGTCATTTGTGCAGTGACAAGGGTTTCTATCCTCCTTTACCTGTTGGACGCTGTCTTTTTGGCTGTGAGGCAGCTGAGTGATTGAGGGGCAGCTGGGTGGCACATCCCCAGCAGGGACACTGGGTGCTCCGCTCAGACCCTGGGGCTTTCTCTTGATCCATCATCCCCAGGCAATGCAATAACACCTGCACAAACTGAGAGCAGGTTCAGACTGGATATTAGTGAGGAATTGCTCCCTGGGAGGGCACTGAGGCCCTGGCACAGCTGTGGCTGCCCTGGATCCCTGGCAGGGCCCAAGGCCAGGCTGGACATTGGGGCTTGGAGCAGCCTGGGACAGTGGAAGGTGTCCCTGCCCATGGCAGGGGGTGGCACTGGATGGGATTTGAGGTTCCTTTCCACCCAAACCATCCTGTGATTCTGTGATTCTATGATTCTGTGAGTTTATTTTTAATTTATTTTAATTTATTTTAGTTGTGGTTAAAAAAATCCCAAGTGTGGGATATTTTTTAAGTGGTAAGGAGTACAAACCAGTTGTGAGGGTGGGAGTTTGCTGCTTCCCCCTGCACAGCTGTAGCCCTTCTGGCAGGTTGGTGGAGGGGATTTCACAGCTATTTTTACTCACTGGGTAGTTGATTTAGAGCTGGGAAATTAATTAGAATGGAAACTCTTCCTTCCCTTTATGAGGAGCAAGGGATGAGGTCTAGCAGCTGTAGGATTTGCAGCTCTCAGGGAAGTGGGACCATTCAGTAACACATCTATGCAGTGCCTACCTGTGGATACATATATTTTATTTGTCTAAGGTGTCAAGGAGAAAAAAATGTTACAAAATGGCTTAAATATAAACGTGTTTTTATATTTTTTTAATTGAGTTTCATTTCCCAAATGCAACTTAATGCAAACAATAAGTAAAAAATTAATTTCTCTCGGGAAAAAGCTATTAACAGAATGATTCTGTTTTAGCAGCATGTGAAGCTGTGTAACTGCTTACATATGTATTGCTCCAGTGTGTGCTCCCAGTTGTTGAATAGTATCAAATTATAGGAATCAAAGAGAATCAACTATTTTTAAGGGAAATGTCTAGAAGCTACATATTGAAACATGATTAAAATTCAGGATTTCCAGCTTACTCGTCTAAATCAGCAATTTTAATCACATTCTTCAAGTCAACCCACCCTCAAACACACTTTCTACTTCAAAATACCCCAAACTAAATAAGACAGAAGACCTTCCTTGAACAGCTGTAATATTTTTAAGTGACAATGTCAATCTTTTTGTTGAAAGCAGAGATGGTTTTCATGGCTTATTTATTAAAGCACCGTGTTTGTCCTGCTGTGCCATGAACCTGGGCTGCTGTGCGGAGCGGCGAGGAGAAATCCCCGGAGCGCCGAGAGCTGCTTAAACACATCAAGGCGGCAAGTTTTGCTCTGGGGTTCGGATGCTCCTGCCCAAATCTCGTTTAGTGTGCAGAGCAGGAGCAGGAAGGGTTTGTGTCTTGGCTGATGCAGCCTCTGTAACTTGGCTCTGCTGGGTGTGGAGCTCGTGTGCACCAGCTCCGCGTTTGGTTTTATTGAGCGCTCACTGGGCCCCCCAGCCCCCCGGCCCTTCTGGAGCCTGCTCCTGTGCTTTCCCTGTGGATGATCCTCTCAAGCAAAGCCCAGCCGCCTCCTTCCTCTCCCCTGGCAGCTGGGAGGCTGATGTGGCCGGGTGCAGCGGGAGCACGGCCGTGCTGTGCTCTGGCGGGGGCTGTTCCTGGCTGTGTGACAGCCAGAGCTGCTGCAGCCACTGCTGGGGCTGGAACCCTGCTGGCCCAGCGCTGGTGACACGGCCAGGAAAGCCACTGGCTTTGGGGGGAAGCACCCAGCTCGCCCCTCACTTTGCCCCTGAGCACGTTCGTGTCTGCTGAGGAGGGGATTGTCCTCCTGCTTCCGTGTCCTTGGCACGCGATGGCATTTGATCCTACAACAGCTTGGCTTGGAAGGGACCTTAAAGCTCATCTCGTTCCACCTCCCTGCCGTGGGCAGGGACATCTTCCACTAGAGCAGGTTATCATTTGCAGTGTTTTGCTTGCTGACAGAGCCCTGTCTCGCTGTCTCCTGAACCAGGGACAGGAGATGTGGTGTTGCCCTTTTCATGGAGATCCTAGAAACTCCTTTCTGACCAGCACGTCCCAGCTCCACCACCAGCGTGGGGCACAGCTCGGCAATGGCACCCAATTCCTGCAGAGCCCGCCTTCTCAGCGTGGGAGGATGCCCCCACAGACAGACAGAGATTAAAGGTCCCGTCTATCACAAGTTAAAGGAGCGGGAGGAGGTTGGCATCGGTGCATGGAAAGCATTCCAAGCATGGAGGAGGCACATCTAACCTGCCCTCCCATCGTTTAGGATGGGAGGATAATCACATCTGTCCTCTCACATATCCAACCAATGCAACTTCCATTGGGCAGGACTGATGGGCAGAAAGAGGCTCTACCAGAAATGCAAACCTTGTTTAAATGGGAGATCCTCCAAGATGGATTTTCCTGGTTTCTCTGAATGTGTTTATACCTGCTGGATGGCTACAGGCTTTGAAATGTTTCTGTCTGAATGGTGACAAACATCCCAGTCTTATGTAGGAAGCAGCAGGTCCTTTGATCAGGGAAATGTCTCTTTGAACAGGGAGGGATCAATCCACTTGTTCCTGAGACCAGAGCTTTTTGTCTTTGAGTGCATGTATTTGTTGTACAAAATAATTTCCCTTGTCTTCACTTCCCTTTGGCAGGAGATGCTCCCTGTCTCCTGCATGCTGTTATTCTGTCCCAGGCATCTTTTTAGGTAAAAGGAGAGAGAGAAAGGAAAGGCTGCATAGGGAATCCTCCTCAGGAGGGAGGAGGGTGAGCAGCTGTGGTCTGTCTGTCCATCTGTGAGCAGCTCTGGAGCTGCTCAGCTGCAGCCTTGCTGTCCTGGGCAGGCAGATTTCCCGCATTAACAGAAGAAGTGGTGCCATCAAGAAGTAGCAACCAAATATTGCCTCCTCTCCAACCCAGTGCTGGGCTGGCCATCGAGATGTGCTCGTGGAGAACTGTGACCAAGGAAAACCACTCTGAATTTCCTATCTTTTCTGCATTTAAAACTGAAGCTTAATGTATTTTGGCAGATAGTAGTGATCATAAATTCCTTTTAATACAGTATTTCCACACCACCACAGCCCTGATGTGCAGCGTACCTGGCTGTACTCTGCAGGATGCTTTGATTTCCCTTTGGCAGCCACATTTTTATTCTGTCTGCCCCAATCAGCAACCAATTCCCCTTTCTCCATGGAGCCTTCAGATCCACTCCTGATGAGGAGTTTTAGTGCTCTCCTAGGAACTGGGCTGCGAGGGAGGAAGGAACCAGTGTCTGCTGGGCTCAGGGTTCCACCTCCACTGTAGATCCGAGCCAGCCTGGCAGCCCAGGGACACCTTTGGTGGCTCGGGGTGGCATTTCTGGAGGGTAAAGCAGCACTTTAGGGGCTCCGCTGGAGGGGACGGGGGTCCTCACTGTGTGGGATGAAGGTTTTCTCCCCTTCTCTCAGGCAGGAGCATGTACCTTCAGCTCCCAGTTCCTCCCAAAGCTGGAACTGGGCACATGCTCTGAAATAACGTGACCTTTGTTTGTAGGTCAGGCCGTTCCTGCAGGGTCACACGTGCGGCTGAACCTGCAGACAGGAGAGAGAGAAGCCAAGCTCCCAGACAGCGAAAACGGGGCAAGTGATGCGAGAGGAGAGAGGAGGAGGAAAAGGTACAGACATGCAAGGCATCGGGTTGGCTGGGCTGTGGGCTTCATGCCCTTTATTAGAGGCCAGGTTCTCTGGTGCACTCAATTACTGTCTCTTCCTGAGACTTAATTGCTGGGTTAGGAGCTCAGCAGTGCTGAAAGCAGAGCCCTGTCCTTTGTGTTCCCTTCGGGATGGTGCTGGAAGTGCCCTGAGTGCACATTCAGAGGCACCTTCGTGGCTTCTCATGCCATGACACCGAAACTAAATTGGCAACGTGGCTTCTTTGAATAACATTTAGTCCTTTGAAATATCTGCAGCAACTGGTCTGAAATGGCTTTCTGAGCCCACTCCCTGGGAACAGCCGTGAGGGGCTGAGGGTGGCCTGAGCCAGGTGCTGTGTCCCGGCTGGGAGCAGCCCCAGAGCCTCACCTGCACGCCAGGCACTGCCACAGTCCGCGGAGCTCACACCACCTTCCCTGCACCCCCCTTTTTAAACGTGCTTTAACCGCCAGCTGATGCTGACTTTCGCCTCGGAAGCCTCTGAACAAAGGCTGCTTCAGTTCCTATGGGGAGTTTCTTTCCTGAAGCGCGGGGGTTTCCCACTGCCACCCGGCCCGGGGCTGCTCGGGGAGCGCGGGGCTGCGGGGCGCAGGGGCTGAGCTCGGGGCCCAGTTGGGCCCACAGGCCCCGGCACCAGCACCCCTGCCCCGCACAGCCTGCGCTGCCCCTCCAGGCATCCCCCGAGGGGGCACAGGGGCCAGTGGCTGCTGCCAGCAGCAGGAATCCGGGCGGGGCGACGATCCCCTCACTTGGCTTTTGTCTCTTGGAGAATCCGGGCACAGGGCGATGCAGTGCGGGGGCGGGGGGGGCGGGGGGAGCGAAGCCCGGAGCCTTTGGAGGCTCCAAGCCTCCACCAGCCCCTGCAGCACCCCAGATCTGTTTCCCACATTTCCCAAGGCTGTCATGGCCTTCAGAGCACGAACGGGGATTTTTCCTCCCTGGGGCCCGATGCCGGCTCTCGGCCCAGGAGTCCCGCTGGCTCCAGCAGGAAGGGGGGCAGAAGGTTTCCTGCCTGCTGTGGTGCCATCGCTGCAGGGGCTGCTCCTGTCAGAGCCCCCTCTCTGCTGGTGACAGCTTTGCTCTTGGGGCCACCAGCAGGGCCCAGTGCCGGGAGCGGCGTCAGTGGAACCCCCTGTGCACAGGGACCCCCAGCCCCAGGGCGGCCGTGCCAGCACCCCCAGGGACCTCCAGCCCTGGAAACCTGCAGCAAGTAGAAGCCACAACAATTCTCAAAGGCTGCCGGTGCCCAAAGGAATTGCAAAGAGAAGCGGGCTTTTAAAAATAAACAGTATTTAATAGATCAGCAACAGAACATCCTTGTAACAACAACAATCTATAGAACGTATTTACATGGGAGCCTATAGGGTTAACGATCCTCAAAACGTATTTACATGGGAGCCTATAGGGTTAACAATCTTCAAAACGTATTTACAGAAAACTTCTAACATCTAGAACGTATTTACAGAAAACTTCTAACGTCCAGATCTGTGGCCAGAGTCGTTGTCAGTCGTGGTATAAAGGAAGCAGCAGGGACACTGAGGGCTGTTCTCTGTGCCCTCAGGCTGGCACACACTGGCAGAGCAGGACTCCCCTGAGCACTGAGCCTGGCTGGGGCTGGGAGATGGGCCCCAAGCACTGGGATAGGGCTGGCGTGGTCCAAAGCAAGTGCAGGGTGGGCTGGAGGTGGTGCTTGTCCCCCCTGGGCACTGTGTCCCTGAGCGGGGCCAGCCAGCCCAGCCCCAGCCTGGCGGCAGGGGACCCACTCTGCCTGTGGGCAGTGCATGGTGACCGTCTGCCTGTCCTGCTGCTGGAGGGTGCATCTTCATCCGAGGATCATGGGCTGCTCCTTGTCTTTCTCATTGACCTTCACGTCCTTGGTGTTGTCCTCCTCGTCAACCTCCATGTCCTCGATTTCATCCTCCTCGTCAACCTCCATGTCCTCGATTTCATCCTTCTCGTCAACTTCCATGTCCTCAATTTCATCCTTCTCGTCAACCTCCATGTCCTCGATTTCATCCTTCTCGTCAACCTCCATGTCCTCGATTTCATCCTTCTCGTCAACCTCCATGTCCTCGATTTCATCCTTCTCGTCAACCTCCATGTCTTCGATGTCATCCTCCATATCAACATCCATGTCCTCAACAGATTCTTTCACGTCCACCTCCATCATTTCTTCTGTATCTACCACCATGGCCACTTCCGTGTCCTCTGCGCTGCGTCTGGCACGCTGCATCAGGGAGCACAAGGTCTCAGTGGGGTCCCTGTCCCACACCATCCCCACAGGGCTGCAGTCCACCCACCCGGTCAGGGGGTTTCCACCTCCCTGGAATGGCACTGTACCTTTGCTGGGACAGGAGCGGACATCCTGCTGCAATTGGTGTTTCAGTGCGGGCAGGAGAAATCTAGGCAGCAGGAACAGCTCAGCACTGCTGACGTAGCGAAGAGCAAGTGCCAAGTGACCACTGTCAACGTGGATTGCCCACTGGGTTCGTTTCTAGGGCCTGGATGTTCCATGTGGAACTGTCTGTGATGTCACAGAAGTTTCAGGGCCACTCAACGGTGGGACATGGAGATCATAGAATGATCAAATCCTTGAATGGTTTGGCTTGGAAGGGACCCTAAAGATCATCTGCTTCCAAGCTGAACAACCTCCCACCTGAGCAGGTTGCTGCGGAGCTTGTCCAGCCTGGCCTTGGATGTTCCCAGGGATGGGGCGTCCACAGCCTCTCTGCACAGCCCGTGCCAGGGACCACCACCCTCGTAGTAAAGAACTTCTTCCCATCATCAAATCTATTCCAAGTCTCATTTTTATCCCATTACTCCTTGTCCTGTCACTACAGTTCCTGAGGAAGAGTCGCTCTCCCGCTTCCCTGTAGCCCCCTCACACACTGGGAAGGGGCTCTGAGCTCTCCACACAACCTTCTCTTCTCTGGCCTCAACAGCCCCAACTTGCTCAGCCTTTCCCCACAAGGGAGGTGCTCCAGTGCCCTCAGCAACTTCAGGGCCCCCTCTGGCACTCAGCAGCTTCCCTGGGAACAACAGGGGCATCAGCCATGGGGGTGTCCAACAAGCCATGGAAGGCACTGGCCTTGGGATTGCCTGGGAACTCTGCGCTTGCCACCGTTCTGGAGAGAGGAGGAGGACATGAACAGGAGCAGTGCAGGGAGCCTGAATGCCAAAGAAGGAAAGCTGATGATCCTGGGTGCCTGTGCAGTGTTTGTGGAGGCTTTAATGATGCCCCTGGAATCTCTTCCAGGGCTGTGGGCATGTTTCTGGTGGAGGAAGTCCAGAGGAACATTTCTGATCAGCAGTGTGTAGAAAATGATCTTGGGTAGAGGTTGAATTGTCTCGGGAAGGAGATGGTTGCGTTTCTGGAAAGGGCAGCTGAGCAAAGTGCTGCCAGATCTGGGTGTTCCTGGGGGTGCTGGCACGGCCGCCCCGGGCTGGGGGTCCCTGTGCACAGAGGGCCCCACTGGTGCCAGTCCCAGCACTGGGCCCTGCTGGTGTTGCTGGGCTGGGGCAGAGCAGTGTCCCCAAAGCTGTCACCAGCAGAGGGGGGGTTGGACATGAGTGGCCCCTGCAGCAATGCCACCAAAGCCTGCTCAGTGACTCCTGCTCAGGCCATGGAGATGCTCTTTAGCTTCACAATGCCTCAGCAGCTGCATTTCCTTTTTTTTCTGTGCAAGAGTGATTGTGGCCCAGATAAACACTTCTTGAACCAAGAAGAGAGGTATAAAGATCAACACAACGTGTTTTTTAGCATGTCTGTGTAATTTCTGTGTGGATTTACCCTTGCCCTGACTCTGTGTGCAGTGCTCATCAGACCTTCAGCTGAAATCTCCAGGTTAAAGCTTGTAAGCCCTAGGCAATGATTCAGTGGCACAGGGGTGCTTTCTGTATTGCTACATGAAATTCTGAGGTATCAATTAATCAGCTGCTTTTATTGTGGTAGGACTTGAGATTTTGGGTCAGCAGGCTGATTGCAGAGCCCTTGACTGTCAGGGTGAGCTGTCTGCAAACCCCACGCAGAATACAGCACTCAGACCAATCTTTTCTTGAGCATGGTGGGTTTTTCATTCCTTTCCTCCTGCCCTTGGCCATTGCTCGAATGTCACAGTGAAAACAGAATAGAGGCAGTTGTTCACTCATAACATGTTCTGGTTTGTTTGGTTTCTTCTGCAAGGCTGGGCAAGGTCGACGTCAATGCAAATTCATTCACATCTGAGGAGCTCAAAAAGGCCTTGGCTAAAATGAAGGAAAGTGAGAAGGCCGAAAGGAAGGTGAGTTTCCTGTTTCTAAAGCAATGCACAGTGCAGGGCTGAGAACACACCCTGTTGCACACTGCAGAAATACAGTGGTTAAAATGATTGCTTGGAAAACACCGTGCAAACGAATCTTGTGCTGAATATGGACCTAAAATACCTTTGCTAACCTGTTAGTGATAGTGTTCCCTGGATTTTCTGTAGGAGTCTATGGTTCTGTGAATGGTTTGGGTTGGAAAGGACCTTAAAGCCCACCTCATGCCACTCCCTGCGGTGGGCAGAGACACCTTCCACTATCCCAGGTTGCTCCACGCCCCATCCAACCTGGCCTTGAGCTCTTCCCAGGGCTGGGGCAGCCACAGCTGCTCTGAACAGTGTAATTTATCTGTTCCACTACTGCTCAATTCACAAAAATGTCTGCAGGCCCCAAAGGGGGCTTGATTGCAGCTGATGGTATTTACAAAGGGAGTTACATTCCCTTTCACTGCCCTCCTTGCTTTCTGTTTCCAGCCTCATGCCCTGGATAGAAAAACCCAAATGGCCATGGTGAAGCAGGGGCTGAAGTTTCCTTACACAAGCTCCAAGTTGTCCATTTAGTTACAAACAATCCTCAACCCAAAGTAAATAGGTAGGACGAAGTGTGACTCAGCAGGTGCATCACAGCCTCTTTCCCCTCTCCCCCTCAGCAGCGTTTCCTCAACCCTCTCTCCTCCTGCTGCCCTGGTGTTGGCTCAGTCAAAGGAAAACTGAAAGAGCAGTCAAGGCCCTGAAGTTTTGCTGTCGCAGAAAGGCTTCTTCTCCCCTTATGTGGCAGCAGGGCATGGTTTCGTTTGCTGTGCAATTATTTCCATAGCAGCATTGCAGATTGATTGCAGGGCTGCTGGAAAGGGCTGCTGGAAATGAGGATCATTGAAATGCAAAAATTAGCGATCCTCTATTAGGTGAAAATAAGCCATATTTTAAAATCCCCTGTTAGAATAGCTTTTGTCCCAGCAACTGGGCTAAAAGCAGCTACATCTAATGGACCTAAAGTGTTCCATCTGCAGTCCTTCCTGCAGAGAGCAGATCCATCCTTGAAGGATCCGTGTCAGGGGAAATGGAGTTACAGGGAGCCTGTGTCCCTCTGTGCTGCAGCAAAGGCAGCTCGGGTGCTTGGGGTGGGCGTGGTGCTGGGTGAGGTACCTGTGGTAATTAATGAGTACATGGATGGAGCTTTCACCTCCATTGCTCACACAACAGGTTTTCCCCTGGTTTTTTTTCTCCTGTCCTTGGGGCAGCCCAGCTCCAGCCTGGCCTCTCTGCTTCTTGTGTCCCCTGCAGCAGCAGGCTCTGTCCCCAGTGCCACCAGTGCTGATGTTCCTGCGCCTCTGGGGCTCTCTCAGATCTCTGACAAATCCTTTCCTTCTCATCACATGTTTTGTGTCAGCTCTCTCAGTTCATGGCAGCCCTTGGGATGCTGTTACTGCGAGGGAGATGAGCTGTGCTCAGGACAGGCTGTGTCCTGGACAAGCCTCGTGGCACAGCACTGCAGCTGCCCCCAGCTTATCACTGCTCCTCCTGCTTCCCGTTCTGACACCTTCTGTCCCCACACCTTTCCCTGGGAGATAGAGCCATCCTGGAATGTGTTCAGTGCCTGGAATGGTGAAAACATCTTTGTCTGTGTCCGAGATCTCCTTGGAGTCACTGGGCACTTCAGGCTGGGTGGGATCACCGGAGCTCTCCAGCATCATGTCCATTCCAGGGAGGTTCAGCTGTAAGATCAGGGAGGTGGCTCAGGGCTTTTTGCAGTCAGGTTTTGAGAACATCCACTTGCAGGCAAACAGAGAACCGTAGTGCTGCTGCCTGTGGGCTTGATGTTCAGCTGGAAGGATGTGGGAAATAGAAATGGTGCACAAATGGTGTTTAGACATAGAAATGGTGCACAAATGGTGTCCGGATGTAGAAGTGGTGTACAAGCCCTACTGCTCACTCGTACTGTGGGTATCTCACAAGTAACTGGGTTTCCCAGAAGGACCCTCCAGCCCTGCCCCTGCATCTCTGATGCACAGCAATAAATGCATTGGCACAGACAGCCAGGTTCCCTTTGTAAATTTGGGGTGGCGTTCCTTTCTGTGTCTGTCTTGTCTCTCTTCATCTCCCATCTTCATCTCTGGTTTCCTCCTTATGTTTTCAAGGCCAAAGAGGAAGAGGTGAGGAAGAAGTTCCGGCCCATAGAGCAGCTGAAGGAGGAGTTTGAAAAGCTGAACATGAAGATGGAAACAGATTATGAAATTATGGTTAAATTAATAAGCAAACTCAACAGCTCTGCCTCCACACTGGATGAAAAAGTAGCAGCGCTTTATGATCTCGAATATTATGTTCACCAGGTAACAAGAATGCATCAGTAACTGCCGTGTAAAATCCAGGGGATATGGTGTCGTAAATGGGGTTTTATTTTTCTTATCGGTATCAGGTAATACAAATTGCTTAATTACCATAATCCTGGGACAATAC
This sequence comes from Aphelocoma coerulescens, assembly GCF_041296385.1. Classification (NCBI taxonomy): domain Eukaryota; kingdom Metazoa; phylum Chordata; class Aves; order Passeriformes; family Corvidae; genus Aphelocoma; species Aphelocoma coerulescens. The sequence continues at coordinate 18,063,691 of NC_091027.1, forward strand.
CAGACAGCAGAGGGCTAGTGCAGGCTTATTTTATATCCAGGTTTGAATTAATCACTTGTCATGCCAGGAGCCAGCAGTATCCTAGGGGTTGCCTGATTTGTTGTCTGTTATCAGGCTGGTTTTCTTATCCTCTCTTTTTCCTCTTTCATCTGCTTAATGTTACAAAATGGGGTTTTAGCTGCCATTTTTGGGTAGGTAGAGTGGTGGGTGCTAAGAAAATAATTATTTTCTCACTGCTTCCGTGGAAAGCTGCCATGGTTGAGGGTAGGTGCCCTTACATCAGTTCACAGATAATGTCTTTGTACCAGGGAAGGCGACAGCCACCCCAAACCCCCTCTTTTGTCTTGGTGTGAGTAAGCAGTGGCGTGTAGAGCCTCGCTGTGCTCATTAGCTCTGTGTGAGGGTGAACATATTTCCTGGCATCTCGCTTCCTTGGGTTTGTGCTCACACCTTTCCCCCCTCCCTCTGATCTCTCTTGCTCTGCTTTCAGCTCACACATTCCTAGCTCCCCTTGGATGCAGCTGCAGGCACCAGAGCTCTCCTCCCCTGGGCTTGGTGCCTTCCTCAGTGCCACCCCTGGGAGGGTGTCTGGGCATCCAGCCTCTGCTCTGCCTTGTGGGAAAAGACTTGGCTTCTCCCTCCCCAGTGGCTGGGAGGGTCTGGAGTGCGCTGGGAGAGTTTCCAGTGTCACGTTATCATTTCAGAGGGCAAATGGGACAGCTCTTGGGAGGTGCCAGTGCAAGCCCTTTCACTGGAACGGCACTCGTTAAACCAAAGGTGGTCTTTTGGGGGCAGGTAGCTGAAGTGTTGCTGCTGACAGAGGGAGTCCATGTGCCAGCTGATAGAAGTGTTATTTCCAAGGCTCTTTGTCTTGAATTTCCACTCTAAATCTCTGTTGTGGGCATGCAGAGGCTGCCTTGCTGTTTGTTCTCCCTGCTTTTGTGTCACTGACGGCATCTGTGTGACTCAGAGAATAAGTGTGAACAATGGGCGCCCAAAGAGCTTCATATTTATACTCAGGGCTAATCTTGCCTGATTAAGGGTGCCAGAGCATCAGGCCAGCGTGCTAAAAAGCAATTCCCAAACACCCTGGGATGCTTTGGATTCCAGCATAACGGTCTGGACTATTCCAGCAGAAAATCCCTGCAGCACAGGATGGGGCAAACAATTTCGGAATGGCGAGAGGAGCAGGGGCTGGAGCATCAAAGGGAAGCACATCCAGCATCAAAGGGGTCAGGGAGGGGGAATGGCAGGAGGCTGGCGGGAGCACAGAGGCTCCTTTGTGCGCCGATCACAGCGCTGCTCTGTGCCCGCGCTGTCGGGGCAGATGGCTGGGCAGCACCTTCTCGTCAGGCAGGAAGCTGATAAGAAATATGACTTGTCTCTAAGCCAGCATGGCTTTTCCTCTTCTTTCTTCTTCCAGTCAGTTGAATACGTCCAGAGCATTATCTCTGCTTGGGACTGCCTTTAGCAGCACTGGCTTAATGTAATTACTGAACAGCAGCCAAAGGACGCTTGTGCCGCATAACCCTGGAAGGGCTGAACTGTCAGGACTCCTCTGCAGCGAGTCACAGCCGTGCTGTGCCACGGGAGCAGGGGATCCTTGCAGGTGGAGGTGGCCCAGGCCACATGTGGGACCACTTTGCTGGTCCCACCTTCCCCAGCCTCCCTCAGAGCAGTACCGTGCCATGGCTTTTCACAACTCCTTGGCTCCTGGCCATCGTGCTGCTGCCTCTGGGGCACGGGGTGCCCTGTTGAGTGGAAAATGCCATGCCTTGGGGGGTGTACAAGCAAAGGCTGCTCCCTGCTCTGTGTCCTGGTGGTGAGCACCCTGAAGCAGCGGGGTGTGAGGCAGCTCGTGCCTCGGAGCGCGCCGCGGGGAGCGGAGCGGGAGCCGTGGCCGGTGCCGAGCCCGGGAGATGCTCTCTCCTGCTTCTGAAGAGTCAGCCCAAGGGCTCTGTGTTTGCTCAGCTTTTGGTTGCCAGCTCTGGTTTGCCTCTCCTCAGTCACGATTCAGCTTGGCATGTTCGGGAGCCCGTCTCGGAGATGGAGCAGGAGGGTTTGGCTTACTGGGTTATCTGTAACGCATAAAACCCAAATGCAAATGTGAAGAGGGCAGAGCGTAACTCATAAACAGCATTCACGGTGCTTGCACAGCAGTGTGCGGAGCCAAGACCCGTTCTCAGGCATTGCAGGCTCTTTCTCTCAATTATTTACTCTCCTTATCTTCCTCTCTCCTCTCCTCTGACATGCTACACCGTCTCTCTCTGCTAATTTCCTCTCCATCGCGTACGGTTGACATGCTGCTTTCCCTTGCTCTTGTTTTCTAACATTTTCTCTCTCACCTTCCCTCCCTATTTTCTTTCTCCTCCAATTCAAACCTGCTCCCTGAATAACTGCTGTCATATTTGCTCTTCTCCCATCTCTCTCCTTGCCTGCTTTGCCTGTGTACTTTACTCAAGAGCTCTTTTGATCTTTGGTTTTTCTTCTGTGCCGATTTCAGTGGACTGAAGCGAGGTAGGAGCTGCTGCCTCACAGCATCCGCTGCTCCCCAGAGAGGTTAATACCTTCAAGTTGTTAAGTTTGGGGATTTTGTTGGTTTTAAAACGGTGAGTGAGGGAAGGAGCTCTCACGACAGACTCTGGTTAAAAAAGATAAACACATCTTGAGAAAAAGCTTTACAGCATAATTTATGTTCTGCAGTTGAGGTGTCTCACTGATGCTAGGGTGGCATGAAGGATTCTGGTGCTGCTGAGGTCCCAGCAATGGCTGGTTTTACCACACTGGGTGCTGGATGCAAATTCCTGCCTGTCCATACATTCCCTCTCGTGCAGAAGTCAACGTCCCATTCCAGCACTAAACCAGTTTTTACAGAGGCTGAGTAATAAAAGGACCCACTGGCAGCTGAAATTGGGTTGCTGCATAGATTTCTTTGTAGACAGAGATGGGTCTGCAGAAAAGTGAGCGATCTGGCAGGCCTGGTTTATAGGGACAGTTAAAAGAACAGCATCTGAAAGGATACAAAAGCTGCTGCAAATCCTGAATCAGCCCCAGCAGACCTGCAGAGAGCAGCTTTGCAGAGGGACAGCAAGTGGTGGGTATTGTCCCGTTGGGGAGCAGAGACGAGCTGGAGCTCCCCAGGTCCTGCTTTGGTTGGTGACGACAGACCCGTAGGACACAAAGCTTCTTCCTTCTCCTGGGTACCTGAAATATCTGACTTTGGGCCAGTTTTGATGAAGGTACATGGTTGAGATAAATATAACACCGAGCATGAAGTCATTGACTAGAAGAGTGTCCCACATGCCCTGCATGGCTTGTGGTGTTTGTCCTGTCCCACCCCATTGGGGGGTCGGTCTGCCCTGCTGATAACTCATTTTTATATTCTGTTTCCATCTGCCAACGATTGCTGTTGTCTCCCTGTCTTTCAGAGAGGAGAAATGTCGAATTTCTAAACCTGATTTTTCTGTGCAGGCAGTTCTGAGCATTCATCAGATCCCCTTTTAAACTGAAAAAAAAAATCATTGAATACCAAAATGCATCGATTTGACTTTGGACTGAATTTTGTACTTGAAGTACCTTGTGCTGTTTCTCTAAATTTTGTCTGTGAGCACTCAGAGCCTTTTCTGATCTCCTCTCCAAGAGCAGATGCCCGCTGGGACTGTGCCTGGCTAGCCCCTGATCCAGTTAGAGCCAGAGGCTGATGAATCCCCACTAATGTGTAAACTTTTCTCTACTGGCAGTTAATCCATTATTATTTGCTTAGAAAGGTCATTGTGGGGCTGCTCCATGGGGAAGCTCCTGGCTGACCCCTCCAAGCAAGGACTGGCTTTTTCTTGCCTTGTCCATATGAAGTTGTTGATGGAACTCATGGAGAACTCCCAGAACTGCCCACACTCCTCACTCCGATGCCACCTGTGTACCCTGTTGGTGCTGACAGGCTCCTAAACATCCTTGACTCCTGGTGCTACAATTACAGCATTAATTAATTGCATTTGCAAAGCATGCAATTCCCTGGGTCCCCAGTAAAGGCCTGCTCAGGTGGGAGCGAAGAGCTGGAGTTTTCTGACATCAGCAGATGTACTGAGATTTTGACACCAGCTGCATTACTGAAATATGTGTCGAGTAGTTTTGATAGCTATAATCAAAGTATTGGAGTTTCCAGTGATGCCTTCTGTATGTGACAATATCCTCCCACTGTGCCTGTGCAGCCATGGCATCGCTGCTCGTGGGCAGGGCTCTGCAGAGTTCAGCCAAAGCTGTTCCCTCCGAATTTTTAATTCCGTTTAAAACTCTGTGCTGGTTAGAGCGGGAGGAAGGGGATGCTGTGGGTGTGAAGGGAGGTGCTCTCCAAGGGCTGGGGGTTCGTGCTGACAGGACCTGCTCTCTCCCTGCTGTCCCAGGTGGACAATGCAAAGGATTTCCTGTCCATGGGTGGGCTCCGGCTGGTGATCGAGGGGCTCAACAGCAGCGAGGCCGCGCTGAAGGAACACGCTGCCTTCGTCCTGGGAGCTGCCCTGTCCAGGTGAGACCTGCCCTCAGCTGGGCTCTGTGCCTCTCTTCACTTCTCTTGGTTTATTTCTGATAGCACAGACTGAAAGCTGTGCTGTGACACACCACAGAGTCCACTCCCCCAAAACTGTCTTGTCCCCTGCCTAGCTCTTGCAACACCCATTACCCCTTCTCCTCAGTCTGTCCTCATCTTGCTCATTGGACATATCCAGAAGTAGTTTGGTGTCAAATCTAGGATTGTTTCTTGATTTCCCTGGGTTCCCTGCTTGTACAAAGTCCAAGGGGGGAATAATTCTGCTTCTCTCCCCTTCCCCAGCCCTCTCTGGGGGAAGATGTGAAGGGGGGTGCAGTGACGAGCACCCTAGTGAGCACCTTTGTTCCTCCTCTTCCTTGCTCCTGGGCTGCTCCAGGATGGCAAAATGCTGGTTTGAGCAGCTCCCATGGTCTTTGGAGCAGAGTTTGGGCCCCATAGACATGTGCCTCTGACATCAAAGAGGTGTTGATTAGATGCAGGGTCAGGAATAGGGTCAGCAGCCAGAATCCAGAGGAGACTGGCCTCCAGGATGTTTGAGATTCACGGGTAGGAGCCTGGTCTGCCTCATGCTGGGGCATTGTGTGTAGTGCTACAGGAGGTACCCTGTGGGCTCCATGGGTTTTCTTGGTGCCCCTTTTGGATTTATGGGGTTTGGGACTTTGCAGGGGATGTGTTGTACATTCAGAGGTGCAGAGGCTTTAGAAATGCATTGGATGGACTCAAACTTCAGGATCAGCAGTGCAGAGTGAAAATTGAAGGTCAGGGCTGTTTTATCTGCATATTTCTACACCTAAAAATACAGTCACCTTCTCCAGCATTATAAATTATTTATGGCTTAGTCTAACACATGGTCCACAGACCTGCATTTATTTGGCAATCTTGTGTACAATGCAGTTGGCCCTCAGCATGTGCGAAGTGATGGGGCCTCGTGGATAGGAGCGGGTACCCAGACTGGCACCAGGAAAGGATCCAGCTTCTAGTCTGAAACAGAGCCTGACTTAGTGATGACAGGAGGATACATCAGAAACACAACCTGCTCTTCATATTCTGGTGTATCTTAATCCTTGGAACAATACTGGAGTGGTTTGCTCAGGTTCTTTATGTAGATTCTTAATTATATGTCCCATACAGAGAAGATCATGCAGAGGGTGTGGAAATATTTGCAGGTAACTAGTGAAATGACAGGGGCTGTTAAAGAGCTTCTCACAGATGTACCTGACATGACATGGTCCAGACTCCAAAAATTCACTGTCTCACGGCACATGAGAGTGTAGCAGTGGCCACCAGAGTCATGCTTTTGTGTAGTATTCCTCACTCAAGTGCAAAAACCTTCTTTGGACCTCTCATCTGATATGACAACATTAAACTGCTGCTTTGCAAACTTGTGGGCCTTTTTTCTTTGAAGGACATTCTGGCAGATGGTAATTTGGAGTGCTTTGGGTGATACATTGTCTGAGAGCTCCGTTCCAAAATATGAGGGATATTATGCCTTGGTTTGAGTTTGTTTTTTTTCCCCTTGCTGTGCTTAAGCTTTCTCAGTAGACACCTACATGCCAACTTGTCTGCTGTGTGCTCACTGCTTAATTCGTTTGTTCATACATTTTCTCAGCTTACTCCATGCTCCAGTTAAACTGTCGGGGGCATTTCAGGTACTTCACACAGCGTTTTGTGTTTTTCTGAGGGCTTGTTGTTTATTTCCTTCACTCGTGGTTGTTCCTGGGAGCCTTGGCGAGGTGGTAGGGCTTTCCAGTAAATTCCCAGAGGTGTCACAGCTCGCTGGGCTGCAGGGACATGATCTGCTCTGTGCTTGTGTGCCTGGGGCTGGTGTCAGGTCCTGTGCTGGATGCTGAGCCTGGGAAGAGGCAATGGTCTGCTGCTCACCCAGTGGGTCTGTGGCCACCTCCCAGGTCTCTTCGGCTGGGCTGGCTCAGGCCAGCAGTTTCAAGCCAGGCAAACATTCCCAGAGGGAAATCAGGGCATGGTGATAGCAGCTCCAGAGCCTGGCATGGGAGGTCAGTAACTCCTGGCACAGCTCAGTCTGGAAGAGGGAGTTTGGCTTTGTCTGTCAACGCGTGTTTAACACAGGAGGAAACTGCTGGACACAGAGTGATTCCAGACATGCTTGGGTCACATCCAGAACTTTTCAGCTCTCAAAAATACCCAGATCTTCTCCAGATTTGCATTGTCCTCAACTCCATTCAGGTAGTGAAGCAGGTAAGGGGTGGAGCAAGCAGCTGCAGCACCCAGGTCCTGCCTGCACATGGCCCTGCCAGGACCTGGCCCGGAGCTCTGGCTGTGCTGAAAGCCCATTGGAATAAAAGGGTTTTCCAGGGGATCAGCATCTTGAGCCAGCAGGTCAGGTGGCTGGCCAAGGCTTGAATCAGCAAAGGCAGGAGGAGGAGAAGGCACAACAGGGCCAGCTCAGGATTTCTCCTTCCTGATACTGCTCCTATTTATTTGGCTTAAAGCAGACTTGAAAAGCAGCCATAGCACAGCAGGATTTGGACCTTGGGGCACAAGGTCCTGGGGTGCAGCTGCCAGGATCTGACCTCCTGGCATCCATCTGCCTCTGTGAGCCTCTGCCACAGGAGAGGCAGATTTCTTCACCTGATGGGGAGGAAATCAAGGTTTCATCTCATGTTTCTCTTATATGTCCTTCAGTTCAGGCATTTGGGTTTTAATCGCTGAGTCTGTGACCAAATCAAACATTGTTCCATCTGGTGGAGTTCTCTGAGCAGTGCCCTTATTGCAAGTCTAAAACCTCATCACAGCCTTACTGTTTTTAAGCCTTTAACAAAATGTTTTCCATTCAGCAGTTTGCAAAAGTAAACTTCATTTGAACAATCCTCAAGTGCTCTGATTGCAAATAAAAGTTAAATGCACTAACAAAAATGATTGCTAGGCATGTGGGGTTGTACATTTAGGTATCCATAATTCACTAACAGTATATGCCAATACACGGCATTATCTGGATTTCCAGTGATTGCATTAGCATAAAAGCATGTTAGCATTTATCCTGTGGTACTAACATTTAAATATATATAAGTGTGAAATATTAAGATCCAGCATTTTGGAGGCAAGTGAAACTACTGTCTGTAAAATGTTCCTGCATATTTTGAAGGTACACTCCAGTATGTTCGGATGACAATCAGCATTCGCACCATTGGGTCCAAACATTACAAAAATGTCAATGTTTTATGCAAAGAGGAGCTATATTAAGCTAAAAAAGATTGCTGATGAGAGAAGTGTCTTCTGATGTCCTCTGAGCTATTTACAGGCAGCATCTCCCTTTGTTCGTGGCACAGCCAGGCCTCTGTGCAATCTGCATCTCCATGTTTCACAAGACTGGAAATGTTAGCCAGAAAGGATTATGCTTGTGATTAAAACCTCCATTTTTGAAAACTTTACCTACAGGAAACGTTTTTCCACACCAATAATTCGAACATTTTAGTATTTTGTAATAAAAGGATTTTTGTAATCCGTTTAGAAGGGGAATAATAATTTATGTTGAATGCCTTCTTGAAGCTTTATCCCAAATGCTGCCCGTGCGCTTAGGGGTGAGTTGGAGGTGAGCATGGAGAGAAGTTAAGCTGTGGGACCTTCAAGGCAAAGGGAAGCAGTTTGTGTTTCATGGGGACAAGGCAGAAGGCTCAGAAGGTGAGATTTTGGCCTGGCCAAAGTGGGGAGCTGGGAGGGCCACTTGTGCAGCTGCAGTGAGAGACTCGTGGCACTTTGGCCAGACCTTTAAAACCCCACCCAACCACGTGGCCAGGGACAGTGATGTCCCACTGATGGTCCGAGCTGGCGCTTGCCATATGCCCTAGAAGGGCATGGGACAGGCCCAGCACAGCCTCTGGCCACAAGCCCAGCACTGCTGGGGTCTCACTGTTCCCTTTTGGCCCTGAGTGCTAAAGCACTTGGTAAAGGCTTGGGAGTAAACTCATCACAGGTGATAACTGAAGCATCATCCTGCAGCAGCACACATGAGTTTGCTATGGATTGTCTTGGCTGCTTCCCAGAGATTAAACCCCTTAAAGGATGACCATGTGCACCCTGAATATCCCATTCACCATTATTTGTGTTACCCAGCTCCCAGGCTCGTTCAGAGCTTGCCCCACTTTGGTAAAGCCAGGAGAGGCATAAAACATGTGTTTGCCTCTCAAGAGAAGCCTGAAAGAAGCTCCCTGAGTGATGGGCTCTATTTCCCCTTGTTGTGCTGGGGTGTCTGACAGAGCTCAGCATCGTGGGGTCCACCTGGTTTTGGTTCTACTTTTCCATTGTCTTTTCTGAGGGAGGAGAGATGTGGGAGTTCTGTCTCCTTGCTCTGTCCATCAGTCCCTTGGTGGTGTCCATTCTCCCAGGGCTCATGACTTCCCTGCTCTGTTGGAGAAGCAGCAGCTCCTTCAGGATGCCTCTGTCAAGAGGAAAGAGCTTCCACCAGATTTAAGGGGTTTGAGTTAGGTCCAGCTGTGCACTGAAACTGGTTGGTGCTCACTGGTGTTAAATAACACAGAGGCCCAAGCAATAAACCCAGGAAAAGTAAAATTAAAGACCTTGCTTCGATGCTGTCTTGTAAGGACATAAGAATTTCTGTGTGGAGAAATAAATCTGGTTAGCTTAACAAGCACTGTCCCTACCCATTTATTTCCAATCCATCTTCATCCCTTCCTCCTCCAGCTTCTCCTTTTACATCCTGCAGTATTTGCCCATCTCTTTATCCACTGTGCCTGATTTTTTCAGTGGCCCTGTTTGCCCACACCATGTGTTTGCCATCTCCCAGTTGCAGTAATTCCAGCTCCACTCCTTGACTGCTTATAATTTCTTGCTTTGTAGATTGTCTCCTCTATCTTTATTTGAACTCCTGACTTGTGTGGAGTTATCAGCCTCACTGCACTTAATTTCAAATTAATTTGATTGGGTCACCTCAATTTTTTTTCTGTAATGATAATGAACTCAACCTATTTAGCCTTTCCCCATTATGAATAACCTTAACAAAAACTGCAGTGCAGTATAAATGGGTGTTTCATCATTGTGGTTAATTACACAGAAGAATAAATCCCTAAACATTTTTCAGCCTCTGAAATCTAACAAGAAAGTGTAATTAACATTTAAAGAGTAAACTGCCATCCTTGTGCTCTCGGGAAGACAAGGAGGGAAAAGTCTAGAATCCAAGGTTTGCTCCTGGGTTTTTTGGGAGAAATTTTTGGGGAAATGCTGATGGCTGGAAGTGGCAGAGGGTGGGTCAAGTCCTTGTCTTGTTCCAGATGTGTTTTCCCCAGGTGCCTGCAGCTCTGGAGAGTTGACAAGGTGGGATGGGCATCTTGGCCTCAGCCCAAGGGACTGGTTTTAGGCTGAGGACATTGTCCTTTCTGTAAAACATGGGAATTCTGGAGTGAGTTCTCTGGGTTGGGCTGGTGCTGGGAGGATGCTGTGACTGAAATGGGAGTGTTTGGCCTCACATCACACGTGGGCAGTGAGCTCCCACACGGCTCCCCCAGCTCCACTGGCTTCTCCCAGTTATCCTGGGGCTCAGGTAGGTGAACTTGTCCTCCTGTGCCCTTCACACAGCGATGGGTGCTCCCACAGCCTGCAGGCTCTCATCTGTCCACAGCTGCTGATGTTCTGAGGGCTGTGGGAGGTGTCCTGCCCTGCAAACATAGCCCCACAGAACAGCCAGTGCTGCCCAGGGCTGGGACAGGGGTGGGGAGCACCAGGAAGCTGCTCCAGCAGAGCTTTAGCAGGGAGGGAAAGACGCATCACAGCCAGCTCATGCATTATATAAAACATGTTGTTTCTGTCTCATTGTGTTTAGCAAATGCTCTCTGCTAAAGCCTTTGAGTTATTGTGGTGGTTTCCATTTAAAAGACATGTTCAGGCTGGTTACCTAATCACTTTCTGCCAAAAAAACCAGCCCAAACTTGCTGTTTCCCAGTGTAGACCTGGTTCTGTAGCTGGACACAACATGTTTTCCTCTGTCTCTTCAGCTACTATTAATTCATCCTCCTTGCTCTGTACAGCTCCCTGGCAGGAGGGTGGAGCCAGGCAGGGCTTGGTCTCTTCTCCCAAGCAACGAGCAATAGGACGTGAGGAAACAGTCTCCAGTTCTGCCAGCGGAGGTTTCGATTAGGGACGTGTTTTTCACTGGAAGGGTTGTGAAGCACTGGAGCAGCCCTGGAGGGGTTTGAAAGCTGTGCAGATGTGGCACTTAGGGACATGGTTTAGCAGTGGACACGGTGGTGTGAGATTAATGGTTGGACTTGATGATCTTGGATGTCTTTTCCAGCCTAAATGATTCTGTGATTCTGTGTTTTCTGTTTATCCTTTTTACTACAGCCTGAGCACTCTCTGCTAATGGCTTCACAAGCTTCAAAGATTTCCCTCCCTAACCACCTACATTATTTTCCTGACCTGCTGTGACTTTCCCAGGTCTTGGCGTGTTCTCTGCATTCCCTTCAAACAATAGGTGCAAAACACTCACAGAGAGGAGGCGTCTGCATCTGCTCTTTGATCAGGGTGTGCAGGAGGCTGTGGCAGCCCACTGATGTGTGTTTCAGAAGGGAGGTTGAGAAAGTGCATTGAACAGAACACAGAAGGGAAGAATGGGAGATGAACAATGGGAGTGGGAAATGCAGGATCCACCCTCAGTGAGGACCTGCTCGCAGCAGGGTTTGGGGTGGACAGCACTGACCCTTATGATTGCAGCCATTGTCTGAGCCCCATCTTTTCCTCTGTAGGTCCTGCTGTGTGCACCCTCCTACCCCTTCCTGACCGTGGCTTTTGTTGGATTTTGTTGTGCCAGCAGGCTGTACACAGTGAGCATGCAGAGCCAGCTTTGGGGCTGCATGGCAGCACTGGGCTGTCAGAGGGGTGCTGGGGGCCTGCCCTTGCCTCTCGTGGCCTCTCTTCTGGATTTAGCTGTATTTGCTCCCTCACTCCTCTCCTTGTGCCAAGGAGAGGCCAGCAGAGCTTTCATAGGAGGCAAAATAACACAAACCAGCAACTGCAGGCTCCCCTGGCATCCAGGAATGGCCCTTGACTGTCCTGACTGAAGAGGGACCAAGCCCCGGCAGGGAACTTGTTTCCAGGCTGGCATCTTCCAGCCTACCTGTTCTCTTGATACAGTGCTTTGATAAGCTTTCTCTCATCTGTCTATTCATGTGCTTAAAGATTCATTGAAACAGGTGATTATTCATCCATGAAGACAGTTCCTCAGGCCTTCACCAGATTGCTGCCAACCTCAGCTGCTTCGAGGCTCTCCAGGTGTTTGAACGGGATGATGACAGAAAACAACAGCTTACTGGAAATTATCTCCTTCTGAAGGAACTCGTCATTACTGTTAACTACTTGCTCTTCCCTCAGGTGCAGACATTCTGTTCTTCTTGTGAGCTAGGTTTTGATGTCCCTTTATTTTAGACGATCTTTTTTCCACTTGAAAGGAGATGTCCATCAGAGGCCCTCGGAGCGGCCTGGCGTGTTTTGGAAGGGGATGACTCACTGGCTTGGCTGCCTGAGCAGCCGTGCAGCCCTCTGAGCCCTGCTGCTCAGGGCAGCTGTCTGTGGCCACCCCACATCCCCAGGGAGCTGGGCCAGTGGCAGCCCCCTCCCTGAGGGCAGCTCAGAGTCCCCACTCGAGGTGGAGAAACACCTCGCAGCCGCTTCCCACCGAGTCTCAGCCCCTTGATGCCACTGTGGGAGCCCTGAATAGATAGGAAAACTAATTTGCTGCTCAGAGCATCAATAGATGTACGTCACTTGTCCTTTCTGCTGCATTTAATGAGTTTTTCCAAGGTACTGCAGCCAGTTCCAGAAGGCTGCCATCAAAGGATCTTCGTTTCCATCAGAAGCCTCATGCCCCTCAGCGCTCTGCACTCCTCACGTCTCACATGTCTCTTATGAATTCAACGTGGAGCTCATCTTATAATTCCTTGCAACCATCCTTTCCAGACTTCTCTCCTTTTTTTTCTGAACGCCTTGAAAACAGGGGGTGGGAGAGGGGAAGGGCTCTTCCTGCAGTGAGGTGGTGGTAGCTGGAGCCCAGGCAAAATGTGGGTCATGCTAAACGTCCTGTCACTGCTGCTCTCCACAGTCGTGACTCACTCAGTTATTCCCTCCTGGTGCTTGGCTGTACCTGTTCCCTTCTGTTAATCATCCTGGAGCTGGCTTTGGGCATCCCTGCCTGCGTCAGCCTCGGCTGTCACCATGTGGGACAACATCTCCATGTGGGTGAGGAGGGAGGGGACACGCTGGTGCTGCCAGACTGACAGCCAGGGGATGATGGGCACAGCCCTGCAGTGGCAGTTCCAAGGGACAGGTCATTAATCCTTAGCTGATCTGCTGAGATCAATAATTAGGGCTGTTGCTTTGTATAACCCACCAGATCAACACGGGAATTGCCCTATTGAAGTGGACGTGCAGGCCTGGCTGGCTGGAAAGCCCCCCTGGCTGGATTGCAGAGGAAGGAACACAAAACCCAGGTGCTTAACGGTGTGCTGACATGTAAATGAGGTTTCCCTAAGCCTTGAGCAGCTCAAACCTGCCATACACGATGAACCACAAGGGTTCTTAGGTTTTATCTGTTTCTGTCAGTGCAACAGGGAGAGTTGGAGAAAGTTTCTGGGTTCTGGTCCATGCCTGGTGCAGCAGGGTGGCTGCTGCCGGCATCCCTCTGCTCAGAGGCTGCACATGGGAGCCTGTGTGAGCTCCTCTGCCTGTTCCTCCTCTCCTTGTGGAAGCAGGTTATGTCATATTTCCATACACACTCTGTCATAAAAGCCCCTAAATATGATTTTAGTTTGTTTGCACGTCTTGCAACGAGCAGGAACTCACCTGAGTTGTTTTCCAAATTAATACCCCGCTGCTTTTACTTAACAAGGTCTTTTTCCAAGCTGAGAACAGTAACGACCATGAGATTTCTTTTTTAAAAATGCATTTTCTTCTCAGGTACTTCATATTGAAATCCATCTTAATTTCAGTTCAGCTAGTGTGTGAAAACACATGGTGAGGCATTATTAGTCCCTGAAGGAATAAAGACAGATGGAGCCCAAAATGGAACTGGCTTTATGATTAATTGAAACCTTCAAGAGTGCAGTGGAGTCAGGGCTTGGTCCTACCCTGGCAGCACCTGGGGATCAATTCAGCTGGCATGAAGAGCTCGGGGGGAGACATACAGATGTCACCTGGCAGAGCCAGCCCCGAGCTGTCCCCTCCCGGTGGGACGTGCGGCTGGAGGAGGGCGGGCTTGGCCCAGGTGTGGGTCGGGGTGAGGAGGGGACGGTGGCGTGTCGGGGTCCTTGCGTGGGATGACGTCCCTGGGTAATGAGCTGCTATTTCTGCCTCGAGCCTCCCACAGCTGTGCACGATGGCTCTGGTGTCACTGCACAGAGCTGAGCGGGGAGGAGGGGAACGTTTTGAGGCGTGCTCCAAAAAACTTGGAAACGGGAATGTAGAGGTGTGGCAGTGGCATGGGATTTGGGCTCTGCTCTGAGTTCCTGCTCCATGCATAACCTGCACAGTTTCCTCAGGTTTCCCATCCTTGCCTGTGAGAGGGAAGGGAGTAATGGAGAAATACCAGGTGTCTTATGCATGGTGGCTTCAGAATTAGTGCATATTTCTGGGGTCTGTAGCCACAGACATTTACAGCATTTTCTGCTGGAAAGGAGGAAGAAAAGGTGTTGCAGAAAGGAGAGTTTCCCACTGTGTTTTGGGAGCAAGTCCTCCCTGTGCAAACTGGCTTTATTGCTCATGGTGGTGCTTTCATGGTCAGCAAGTCCTGAGCAGCTCTGGAGCTGGGGAGATGCAGCAAGTGAAGGCAAAGTTGCTTTGCAAAGGCAAATCCAGATCAGCTATGGAGCTGTGTCAGCACATCCACTCGGAGAGGGCAGGAAGGATGGTCAAGGGCAGCAGTGGCAGCCCCAGGAGATTCCCAGTTTCCCACCTGGTGCTCACTGCTGGTCTGGCCTCTGTGCACGGGTTGTGCTGCCGGGGGGCACTTGCCAAAGAGAGGGCTGTGGGTGCCTCCCCCTGAGGCAGCTCAGCGAGAATAATTTAAGGAAGGATTTGGTGTGGGAAGTTGAAGTTGGCTGTGGGGATCATGGTTTAGGGTACAGACGTGGCCGGGGGCCCGTGACTGTGTGTGCTGGGCAGGTGTGTGTGCACTGAACTGGTCTTGCTGGGGCAAACTGGATGACAAGTGGCATCCATGGGTCCCTCGCTGGGAGGAAGGTACAGGGGACACATCTCCCGGGTGCAGCCAGGACAGCCTTTTTACAGGCACCAGCACCCCTTCCTGTGCTGCAGTGGCAGCACTCACAGTTTAGAAGGTGACTGGGACCTTGCTAAATGTCCTGAGGAGTGGGAGCACTGCTGGAAATGAGCTGATCCTGCAGATCTGTGGGGAGCTGAGCTAACTCCTAGAACATGATGCTCAACACCTCACCAGACATCCAGTGTTCACCCACTCCAACAAGTGCAGTTTGATTTTTGTTGTCCCTGAGTCCCCCTAGGATGGCAGTGAGTTTGCTGAGGTGTGTTTTGTACAGGGAGGAAGGCTCTATGGCTGAGCTCTCTCTGCAGGACCTGGCCAGAAGTCATGGAGAGATACTGTAAGGCTGCTGTGGATTTTCTTTTCTTTTCTTTCCCTGGGGACTCTGGGGATTGCAGATCAGCGGATTGTGGATTAGTGGATCAGGAATTAGAAATGCATTTTTCATTCTTATGTTACACACTAATGAACTGACAAATTTAATTTCTTTAAATCCAGCTATTTCAGCTGGAATTGACGAAGTCGTCTTCTGTCTCTTCTGGTACCTCGAGAATGGCTGAATCCTGATCTCTCTGGGGTCACATCATCCACATTCACTTCTTTGTCTTTAGCCTGTGGCTGTTCCAGAAGTGCAGTGTGCTCTCCAGGAAGAGCCCGTCCCTCGTGGGTGGTTGCTGAGTGGAGCAGGGTGTGCGTGCCCGAGTGCTGCCGAGGGCTGCGGCTTTCTGCAGCCACATCTGCCTGTGCCAGGGCAAGGAGGGGAGCTCAGCCCCGGAGAGCTGGGCTGGCACCAGCCTGGGGGCTCCAGCTTGGCTGTCTGAGTCCACTGGTAGTAACTGAGGTGTCTCTTCCAGGCAGGCACCCTGTTAAACCCAGCACCACGGCCCTGCCGAGTGCCTCCACGGCACAGCACAGAGTGTTTGCCCAGCTCCAGCTGTGAGGTGTGCTTGGCTTACATCTAGAATCAGAATATCCTGAGTTTAAGGGACTCACTGGGATCACCCAGTCCAGCTCCTGGCCCTGCACAGACACCCCAGCAACCCCACCCTGTGCACCCCTGGGAGCTCTGGCAGCCTCGGGGCCGTGCCCATTCCCTGGGGAGCCTGGGCAGTGCCCGGCACCCTCTGGGGAAGAACCTTTCCCTGCTCTCCAGCCTGAGCCTGCCCTGGCCCAGCTCCAGCCGCTCCCTGGGTGCTGTCCCTGGCCCAGGAGCAGAGCTCGGAGCTGTCCCTGCGCTGCCCTGGGCAGGAGCTGCAGCCCCGGGGAGCTCTGCCCTCAGCTCCTCTGCTGCAGCTGGACCAGCCCAGTGCCCTCAGCCTCTCCTCAAGGTGAGGCCACTCCCGTGCAGAACAGAGCAGGACAATCCCCCCCCCTTGCCTGGCTGGTGATGCTGGGCCTGATGCCCCCCAAAAATGATGAAAGAAAAATCTAATAGATTTTTTTTCCCCTTGGGCTCGTTCCTGTGAATGCAGCTGAGATCTTCCCCTGCTCTTTTGCATCCCTCTGTGGGGAGGATCCTGGTTCCTTGGGCAGCTCCCTCCACTGTCACAGGCTGGGATTTGGGTGACACTGGTGCTGGGGGCTGCACAGGCTGCAGTGGGCTCCATGTGCCTCTCCTCCAGCTGCACCGTTCTCCAGGTCTGAGGTGGCACCTTCCCTACCCAAACCCTGTGCCAGGGACAGCAGAGAGCAGAAAAAGGCATTTCTGTCGTTAAAAGCCTAACGGCCTGCGCTGTGGGGCCCCGTCGGTGGGGGAAGAGCAGCTCCATCATTACCCAGTCACTCTTCAGAGCTTTCAATGAGAGCTAAACAAAACGGCCCTGGCTTTCCAGAGCAGGCTTTATTCCTGCTCTCTGTGATGCTGAAAGTGGGTCTGAAAGGCGGCCGCCTCTCACCATGAACCCCGGCAGAGCCGTGGGCCGGCCCCCGCCAGCAGAACCCTCCCGCTGCCGGGGCAGGAGCCGAGCCCAGGACATCGTCACTCCCCGTGACTGATGAACGGGTTTGGGGCTCTGCCTGTAATATCTTGATTAACAATTAACATGATGGAACTGGGAAATACATCTCATTCCTTGCCCCAAGCTGACAGGTGAGGATGGATATATGTTGCCTGGTTGATTGCTGTGCCTTGTTAGAGCCTATTTAGGGTTGATTGAAAAGCAGAGGCTTTGTGTGAGGAGAGACCTTTAATCTCCTGGCAGAGCCAAGTGCGTTTCCCATCAGGAAGCATTCCTTCTCTGCTGCTTATCTCTAACCCCTGCTTTAAACCTGAGCCTGGTAGAGACCAAAAGAAAGACAGGATCAAAACAAAAATAATTGGGATCGTTGGCTTCCGTGGGCAGTCAGAACCCGTTATTCCTACTTATCAGCTAGTTATTCCTATATAACTCTTGCAAGAGACAATTCAGCAGTTGCAGCATCTCCTTGATGAAAAGCACTCCAATGAAATAACCATGGCAACAGTTGCTGAGGGCCGGCGTGGCGAGGGATGGAGATGTGCTCTCCAAAGGACACCGGGCCCAACTTTCCCAACAAATGGCACTGCTGAGCACCAGGGAGGTGATGGCACGGAGAGCTCTGTGTGCTGGCTCTCATCCTGCTGGGGTCCCAGCTGGGCTGGGCTTGCAGGCTGCCCCAGTGGACCCAGTTACAAGTCACGCTTCATTAATGGTGGGCATCTTCCCCTCCAGATGGAAGGGGAGCTCGTAGCCTGAAAGCTGAGGGGGAATCATGAGGACCCTTAATCAGGAAGGAAAGGCCAAGGGGGGGACCTCGGGGAGTGGCACCACCTGTGATCCCAAAGCCATAGGGAATTTCCCAGGTTTGGGTACCCTGGGAAAGGCTGAATCCCTCTGCTGTTGACCTTCACCCAGCCTGGTTGGTGCCAGAGACTGGTATGGATAATAAACACGTGACATGTCTAATTTCACAGCAGCTTCTTTTTCAGCCAACTCGAGGACTGTGTTTGACACTCTACAGGAGAGGTGACAGAGGGTGGTGTTGCAGGTTGAGGAGTTTGGGTGTTTGCCTTGAAGAGCTGGCCCTTGGTGCATGGCAGGAGCCTGCCTGGACTGAGCCTGGAGAGTTTGTGGCAAGGGTCCTTCACCCCTGGCTCCTGCTCTCCCCTTGCCCAGGGGTCTTCTAAGTGCTCACTGTTAGGACCACCCATGTCATAACGCTCTCCAAATGCTCTGGTCATAATCTTGGCTGGGGAGCCCCTTAGCTTATGGGATGAGGGCCTCTCAAGTAGCTTTGTGGGCATGGGCATGCTTTTGTGGGCATTTTTGTTAGGCACTATTCTCTCGCTGTTGTCTTATTTAATTGGATGTTCGTAAGCCTGAAAAGTAAAAGAAGGAAACTCTAATGTTCACCAGAAAAAAAGAGGAGTCTGCTGAAAAGCAGCATTTGTACAGAGTTCTGAGAAAAGGGCAGTAAATACTCCACCTCTGCTTAATAACAATAATAGGCAGGCTAAGTATCTCTAAAAATATAAAATAACGTGGGCCTATTCGGAATAGTCAACATCCTTATCAGCCTGCTACCATCTCTGCAAACAAGTTTTGCTAGAGATTCTGGGCATGATTTTCAATGGCTCAGAGCAGCTGTAGCTTCTTTGACTTCAGTGAAAAGTCTGAGTGCTTGGCACGGCGGCAAACCAAGCCTCTTCCTTTCTGCTTCAAATTGGGGCTTGATTCTAAGTGAGATGAATTTTCTCCTCCTGATAATTCTGTGCATCTGAAGTGATTACAGCTCCGCGTGAGTGCTCTTTTAGGAGATTTGAATGCAGCGTTTTCTTCCGTCTTAAAAAGGTTCCTTCAAGCCTTATGATGCTGGAGAAGGGGGGGGGGTAGAAATAAATCCTGGTGGAAGCCGTTACATCTTCCTATGCAGATGAGAGATTAAAACTTGTATTTTTATAAAACACACAAGGGGGCTAAATCGGAAAACTTCTGTTGAGGCGAGCGGGTTTTGGCTGGTGGGAACGTGCTGCTAAATTCTTATCTGGCGATGGGGAGGCAGAGCAGGGAGTGGTATTATTTGGAGTTCTTAGAGAGTGAGCCTTAATGTTTGCTTAACTCCACTAAAAATAGACGCCACCCTCTTTTCCTAATAGGCGGCATTTGTCACACTTGATTCATTTCCTCTCCCAAACTGAGTTCCTTCATGAATATTCATCTCTACTCCCCAGGAATCTGCCTGTCCTCAGAAGTTGTACTCGCGGCGGCCGTGCCGTAACAATGCGAGCCAACCTTCCAGGGCTCCCGAATACCTGGCCCGATCCAGCAAAATCGCTGGTATCAACAGCTCTCATTGATTCCTGCTTTCTCTCTGAGCCCTGATTGCTCGTTATCCCTCTCGATGAGACCCTTAACGAGCCTCCCGTTCCTGTTGTCATAGCAGCACCGCATCGCCCGGTGTAGCAGAGTCTCTGTGGCTGCTAATTGTGTGATGGGAGGATCAGTTTGGCAGCTTTTCTAGTGGGGATTAGGCCAGAAGGTCCCTTCTGGACTGTGATGAATGCAGCTTCCTTCAGAAGACACTAAAAGTTGGTAGTTAGAGGAGATTTCTGACGAGGGAAGCTTTCCATAGCAGAGAGGGAGAGCAGTCCTCAGAGCTCTTCCATTCATGCTCTGCCACTGCTTTAAGCAGGAGGAAGCCAACCAGAAATGCCAAAGGAGAATGTAAAATGGTTGATTCCTCACTAAAGAAGTCTGACAGTGCCTCAGACCTTCTAAACTCAGGGGTCCAGAGCATGTGGAAGGTCCCTGCTACTGTCATTTGCTGCTGGAATGGGAGAAATCTGCTCCTGCCTGGTGAGTGTTGAGGAAGCAGAGCCCTGACTTGGTGCTGAAGGGGCGTGAGGCCAGCAGAGCTGCTGAGCCACCAGCTCTGACCCTTAGCCAAAGATGCACGAGAAGGTGTGCGTGGGAAGGGCTTCTGTAGGATGTGGTGATAGCTGTGTTTCACTCAGAGACCAAGGAGAAGACTCGAGGCGTTGGTTTTGGGGGCACTGGTGTGGGTGACAGGCCAGTTTGCTGTGTGAGGGGTGCTGGCAGTCACCCACCCTGCGTGGTGCCCCCCAGCACATGGGGCTGCAGGTTTGCTCCCTGCCAGTCACTCCAGCCTCACTCCTTTGCTCACTGTGCCAGCATCTTTCAACCTTGCTAATTATTAAAGCAATTCAGGGACCAGAACTGATGGAATCTCAGCAGGGCGCTGTCTGCCAGGCCTCTGAGGACCACTGTGCAGGCAGACTTCTGTTGGCAGTGGGATCTTTGCCATCAAACAATCCCAGAATCACAGAATGGTTCAGGTTGGAAGGGACCACAGTGATCATCACAATGGTCATCCCACCTCCCTGCCCCAGCAGGGCCATCCCAGAGCACAGGGCACAGCAGTGTGCCCACACAGCTCTGCAATATCCCAGCGAGGGACACTGCACAGCCTCTCTGGGCTCTGCTCAGGGCCGGGCCCTGCCCAGGGCAGCACTTCTGCCTCCTGTGCGGGGGAATTGCTGCGCTCAGGCCCTGCCCGCTGCTCTGGGGCCGCTGCTCAGAACCACCAAGGAGATTTTCATCATTCATCCAAGAGTTTTATAGGGGTTGCTCTGGCACTGTGGGTGAGAAATATGCACAGCAGAAGGAATGATCTCATCACACCTTTTGCCCTGCAAGCCCAGGAGCGGCTGTGTTGTGGCCACGGTTGGTTAAAGAGGGCACAAGAGGCAGAGGGGCGTTTGCTGCTCGACCCTGAGGAGTGATTTATCAGCCAGGATGCTGTTATTAACTGGTAGGACCTGTGCAAGGCTCAGCATCCCTGTCCTGGCATGGAACAGCAGCACAGGGTTTGCCTGGAGCAGGAGGGCCAGTGCTTGTGTCATCCCCAGGGATGGTGTCTCATCTGCGGGCTCGCTGCTGGCTCAGCACGGAGGCAGGAAGGGCTGCCTGCAAACAGTTGACTGTGCCCACATGCCAAGGGATGGGGATCAGCTGTGCCTGTTCCCAGAGCCCTACTCTTGGAATGCAGAGGGCAGATTTGTCCCCCGTGCCTCTCACTGGGTTTATCCCACAGTGCTGAAGTGTGGCCAGAATAATCCGTGACCTAAACGTAGGCATGAGTGGTGTTTTTAGAGAATGAAAAGAGAAAAAAATAAATCCTCACCCACCTCAATCTCTCCCCCAAAATTAAAAACTCCCCTGGCCAAGCCCTGCAAATGAGTTTTTGTTGTTTGTGCAGTGAGGAGCCAGATTTTTAAAGGCTGGCTTTCAATTTTACAGCCGTTTATTATAGGCATGAATAATTGCTGGCATGGTGCTACCACTGCTGTTGTTTGCTCTTAAGGTTGGGCCAATTACATATGTAAGCCCTTGATTTACAAGCAAAAGCAGAACTAAAGTAGCTTTGTGGCCTACATTTCAAGAATGAGTGATGTGTCCACGGTCAGCTGTAGGTTCCCAAATTTGTGCTGTGAAACACAGAGGTCTGTGGCCATAAATGTGTGGGCCCAGACTGTCCAAGGCATTGTGTGGCACGTGCTGCCACAGCACAGCATGAAGGACATAAACAGGGAACAGCGTTTGAGGCCCAGGAACCTGCCCAGATTCATCCCATGGCAGGAGTGCTGAAAGATGGTGCTGCATTTGGGGAATTCACAGTGAACACACACAAAAGAGAGAGAACTGGAACTGAATGTAACGGTTCTGCAAGATGGACTTAAACAAAGCCTGTCCAAGTCCTGTTTTCCAACATGAGAATTGGTCTGTCTCCAACTCCTGCTGTCCGGTCAGCCCTCCTGGGAGAGGAGAACCACAGAATCCCAGAATAGTTTGGGTGGAAAGGAACCCTGAAGCCCATCCAGTGCCACCCCCTGCCATGGGCAGGGACACCTTCTACTGTCCCAGGGTGCTCCAAGCCCCGTCCAACCTGGTCTTGGACATTTCCAGGGCTGGGGCAGCCACAGCTGCTCTGGGCACCCTGTGCCAGGGTCTCATTTTCTTCCCAATGTCCCATCTAACCCTGCCCCTGTCAGTGTGAAGCCACTCCCCCTTGTCCTGTCACTCCAGGCCTTTGTCCAAAGTCCCTTTCCAGTTCTCCTGGAGCCCTTCTCGGCACTGGAAGGGGCTCTAAGGTTTCCTCAGAGCATTCCATCCTCCACCCCACCTCTTTCAGCCTGTCTCCGGAGCAGGGGTGAATCTGTGGAATAGCTGCTATCCATTGCTGAACTTAAAAATGGCTGATTGAGATCAAATGGAGCATTTTTTCTTGCTTTTGCACAGTAGGCAGAGAATGGGGAGGAGGTAGGTCAGTGTGACGACGATTCTCCATGGGGTGATGGTTTGCAGACATCACCCACAACTGCTGTGACCTGGACTCTGCATTGCCCAGCATGGGGAAGGTGTCACCCTGCTGTGCTGGTGCCACTCGGTGCCATCAGCTGTGGGGTGAGGTGGGGAGCCAGCCCAGCGTGAGGGAGGATGAGGAGCCGTGCTCATCCTCCCTGGACGGGCGGCAGGCCGGTGTCCTTGCTGCTGGGGCAGCAGGAAGGGAAGGATGTGAGTAAGGGCTGGAGCAGGCAGGATGTTTGTGGACGCTGATGTCATTGTCACAAATCAGTCGCGGATGTTGTCAGTGGGAGGCAGCGGCAGCTCTGCTCGGGAAGGGGCCAGTGTGTCACACCCCAGGGCTGGCCAGGGGAGCGTGATGCACTCATGTCCTTACTCACCAACACAGCAGGTGACTCCTCAGCCCCCTCCCGTGGGGTCTGTGTGCTCGGCTGGAGGCCGTGGCCAGCTCCCTGGTGTGCACGGCTCAGTCTGACTGCTGCTGCTGGACCTCGGCAGGAGATGCTCTGCAGCAGCTCAGCACAGGCTGCTCCCACGTGGGTGCACCGACATCCATCTGGGCAGGAAGCATTGGTGTAGGACCAGTGATTTCTGAAGTGATTTCCTTAAGCTTCGGAAGGCAGAGGCAGCACCCCGTCCCCCCAGGGCTGGCAGACCCCGTGGTGTGCACCCTGACCCCGGCAGACCCAGAGGGCAGCAGAGCCGTGGGGAGGCAGAGCCAGATTTGTTTACAAGGCCGAGCTTTTACATCCCAGCCAGTACCGGCAAGCCCTGGCTCCTCCTGCGCCTTCGCAGCACATGTGTGAACTCCTGGTTGTGTCACCTTCCCGTCCTCTCCTAGAGAAGTCTAGCAGTGGGAAGTGATCATCACAACTCACATTTGCCTGGCGTATGTCTTTCCACAGTTCCAGAGCGTGGAATGAATTGAACCCGCTGCCTCCTTCACCTTCGCATTCAAGCTGTTCCTGGATCTGGGCGGCTCAGCTTCCGCAGCCACGCTCTGCTCTCGGAGCTTTCTGCTGCCCTGGTGATGAAGCCCTTCTCTCCTGCCTTGCAGAACCTGCCTGGATGCTCCCTCTTGCAGAGATGTTGTTCATCTTTTGGGCTTTTCCTAACCCTTTCATTGCCAGTCTGGGGCTCTCTGTCCACTCCCTCCTCCACTGTGGCACAGGAGGGCTTTTTTCCTTTGCCTTCAGGGTCATTAAATCTTAATTAGCACATTGGCTTTCTTTGTCAAGGTATCCGCTCTCTCCATCCATCAGTGATGTAGGGCACACTGCTGACATTCTCTCTTCCTGCATAATTATCTTATTCCACTGCATCTTTTATGCAGAATCTTCCCTTCTGAAAGTGCTCCTCTCCCTGCTCCCACTCTTCCTGAGCACCTCAGCTCTAGTACCTGCCATGGCTTTGTTTCCTGTACCTGCATAGGAATTCTTTGCGTTATTCCCATATTTTATTAACTACCTTGATAATTTTGGCTTTTTGGGAGCTTGATTCAGTCATTCGTAGGTATTTCCTTCACCCTCTCTCTGAAGATGGGATCCGTGTCACCCAGCTTCAGTCTTCCTACGCGGGTGTCCACCTGAGCTGGCTATCCAGGCTCCCTCTCCATCCAGGGACAGGGACTCCTCCAACTGGCAAATCATTCCAGCTAAGGCAGGAGTCAAAGGCAGCCCCATCTCCCATGAGAAAAATCATCTTTTCTGCTCACTGCTGCTGACCTTGAATTCCTCAGATGCTTTTCAGAACAGATGCAGCCCCCTTTAGAGTGACCCCCAAAGCGCTGGGCAGTGGATTTGCCTTTCTGGGTTAGCCAGGGCAAGTCCCATGGAAGAACAGACACAGGATCTCCAGGGATGTGGAGACCACAGGTCAGAACATGTTACTGAGGGAGCCCAGGCAGCTTTTATGGGCTGGATGTCTTAATTGTAGCTGTCTGATGTTAACAGAGATGAATCTGACACTTGGAAAGGTTTTGGGAAATGTTTTCTTCATAATTTGTATTTAGAAAATGTGGAGGTATATAGTGAATGTTTTAGAACCAACAGCAACAGTAATAACAGTAATTATAGGTGGGCACAATTTTCTTTTATCTTTTAACTGAAGTTGCTAGAAAAATGACTGCTGTGCTGATACTTGGCAGGGACACTGATGGGGGGACCCACTTTTTTCTGAAAAATGCTGTGGGATTTTTAATGACCATCAGCAGCACAACCTTGATTTTTAAATGTCATCCTAAATGTAGCAGTTACAGCCTCCTCTGCCATGGCATGTGGGTGGGTGAGTGAGTAGGGATGAATCAGAAAGCAGAAAGAATTGCTGGTGCTTTCTGTGACTCCCAAGTTTTCCTCGAGGGCTTCCCACCCGGGAACTGGCTGGAATTGTCTGTGGGTTGTGTTGCAGTCCCTGGTCCCGTGGCATTTCCTGCTGTTGCTCTCCCCTCTATTAATGCTTGATTGAGTCGCTTGATGCAGAGTTCATCAAGTTTCTTCAGGAGCTGGTATTCCACAGGCCGTCCTCTCTGTTTATCGAAACCAGATAAATAAAAAAAACGTTTCCTAGCTTTTGCAGATGCAGCTTTTCCATTCTCTCCCTGGCTGGAAAAATTCCCCAGGCTTCGCTTTTGGAGCTGAGATCTGTGCTTGGCATTTGCAAGATGGTGATTTGCTTTTGTAGATGGAGCAAAGTCTTGGTTTCGAGTCATGACTCAGTGAAACAAATCTACTTTTATCGACTAAAACGATTCTAATGGCACCATTAAACCCGGTGGGACTGGGAAGAGTCAGAGTGACACTGCAGTGGGGGGGAGTCTCCCTGTGATCCAGCATCTTCCCTGGCCTGCCAAGGAGTGGGACGGGCCGGGATGAGGCTCGTAAGCGATGAGTGGATCGGTGTTTAAGGAGCAGCACCTCCCGCCGTGGCAGCCGGGGCTGCTCCGGGGCACGGCCGGCAGCCAAGCGGGTGGGAGCTGATGGAAGGCTGTGCCTGGAGCAGCGCTCTGCCTTCCCGGCTACGGGAGGAGCGCGGAGCTGCGAGCAGATGGCAGGGTTAAAATAGGACAGGGCTGCGCCGAGCTGCTGCTGCAAGGGAGAGGAGTGAAATGCCTGTTCTCACACTTCGCTTTGTGTCTCGGGGAAGAGCTGCACGGTGCCTGCGCTCCGCTGGCATTCCCAACAGGAACGCGCCAGGCACAGGCTTCCTCGGGTTTTTGATATTATTAGCACTTGTCTTAAAGAAAAATCAGCTCAAATGAGCAAGCAAACAAATAAAGCGAATAACAATGGAAGGGCTCAGCCTCGGGCCCCCTTTAGCATCTCTCAGGATGATTAGTGGGATGTGTCACATCGGCACCGGAGAGCTGGAGCGCTCCGAGCCGAGGCTCTCTTCTTGTGGTGCTTTCAGACAGCTTTTTGCAGTATTTTCATCTCACCTAAGGCGTGTGAATAGGTTTTGTTGAAATATCTGAGTGACTTGGCATGCCTGGAATGATGCCCAGAGCGGTTCAGCAGACTGGTGGGGAGGCTTCTGTGCAAAGCTGCCCCACTGCGGGGTCTGAGGGGCTTGTTGGGGGTCCTGCAGCAGCAGCAAAGAGCTGGGAAGGACCTTGGGTGTTCTGCCACCAACCTGGGCCACTTCAGGTCCGGAGCCGGGAGGGCGGAGGCGTGCAGAGAACAGGAATGTGAGGAAGAGGAGGAGCAGGGAGGCAGGAGCCCCACACTCGCACCCTGACGTGGCTGCTGACGCTCCTGGGAGCACTTCAGTCTCCCCGTCTATAAATCAGGGGGTGCTTTGAAGGCTGTGTGATGAACAACATGGGATGAGCTCGAGGCTGTGGTATTAATCCTGCACTATTGTTCTTGCTTCTTGCTGTGTCGGGATTTTTTAAAAAAGAAATGAACACAATTTTTGAGGGCTCTGGCTAAAATGGCACAGAAATAAATGAGTTCTGCTCACACTCGGAGAGCATCTCCTCATTTTTATTAATGTAGCCTCTGATGAAGCACAGCCCATCCCTTGGCACCGATCCATGTCTGACCTACAGTAAATACCAGGCTTTCAGGAACCCATGGGGAGTGTTTTGTAAGTGTGGCACATAGAGCCATAAGGTTGATTTACCCTCAAAAACAAAGCATCAGTTTGGGTGATTGAGCACTGGGGGGATTTCCTGGGATGCCTTTCTCTGTGCACTGTGGAGCACTTGCCTGTACCTACCTGGAAGGATCAGTCATTCACCACGCTGAGCTGGAAGAGAGCTCACACCGTTCCTGTGACCACTGCAGGTGGGACACGAGCCACCCAGTCCTGCCCTGGTGTCACGGAGGGGTGACAAACCCTCAGAGTGGCCTGCACGGCCCATCCTTCACCATCAGAAGGGAGAAGTCAGGCTGACCTTGACAGTGCTGATGGGGGGATGGCAACGCCCCGAAAATCCCCAAACCTTTGCTTTTTATCATAAAATAGTCTGTGGGTTGTTGATTAAACCCCCAGAAGCTGAGCTGTCATCCGAGGCTCTTGAAGCTGCACCCGCCGTGTGTGCTGGTGTCTGTGGGAGCTCCAGGTGCAAATCCCCCCTGGAGCAGCCCAGTGAGGGCTCAGTGACAGCATTGGTGTCCTGGAGCCAGGGGCTCGTGCTGGCACTGAAATACAGCTCAGAGCTGGCAAAGCCAAGGGTCAGGAGAAGAGAAGGGTTCTGAGGGTGTCCTTGGAGGCCCCACTCCTACTGCAGCACTGGGATTCCTGCCTGGCTCCCTTGGGGGCTGTGTGTGATCTCCTACCTGCTTCTGTGGGACCATCTTTTCCTACAGCTATAAATAGAGCCAGTCAGTTTGTTGTTTGTGTGTGTTCAGCAGAACAATATGGTGTGATTGGTTTTGTTCTGGCACCTGAGATTTTACTGCCAGAGTTGGTATTCATTCTACTCTGCTCCTTAGAAAGGGGAGGAAGAGGAGGGGACTCAGCTCAGTCCCTGTGTTCCCATTGCTTTCTCTGGTGCTTTGGGAAACTCCTGGATTTTGTTGACCCACACAAGTGCCCCAGCTCCTGCATCCCACATCTGCACTGCTGGGTCCCAGCTGCAGGAGCTTTCTGCAGCCCTGTGAGGTGTCTTGCTGCAGCAGATTTGTTATTCTGTATTTTTATTTAATTACTTACTTTTACAGCTCTTTGTAGAAATCTAATTATCCATCTGTTACGCTGCGTTAGGGCACCGCAGCTCCTTGGATTTTTTCCTGTTCTGAACACTACCCTTGCCCTGCCTGGGATCAGGTGAGCTGGGTCTCCTCCCTGCACGGCTCCCAGTGGCTCCTGACCACACCACACTCCTCACTTCCAGCTCAGTGTTGTGACTGCCAAGGGCCAGGTGCTGGCACGAGGTAATTCCCACTTCCATGGTGCGGCTGAGAGCAGAGTTTTCCCAGTTAAACCCGATGTCACTGTGTTCCCAGGGAGCCTGGGGCTTCTCTGTAATGGGATGTTACAGCCTCCTGCTTTCAGAGGGGATGCTGGAGGGCTCATAAGAAGCTCGGCTCTCTCTTGCCTGGGACACAGATACGTGGTTGGAAGCCAAGCCAAGGTTCCCCCAGCTTTTCCCAGGTGCCCTCCACGCTGCTCCTGCATCTCTGGGATGATTCATGCTCCCTCCGTTTGAGTATCGCATCAGCCCATCAGAATCACAGAGTCACGTACTCAGCTCCAATTTATCCTCTGCAGTTCTGTTCTCCTCTTAGCAACAAACACTCCATAACCTAATTGCTCGTTAAAGGCCGTGCTGTGTCCCTGTAATCCAGGATGTCACCGGCAGCCGTGTTGCTCTCCCAGGGACGCCGCTGCTCCCCCGCTACGGCGACGAGCGCCTGGCTTGGTAGAAAGTGGGAAGGCAGCATCGCATTGAAGTGGAGATTTTCATCTTCTTGGGGATTTTTTTATATCTCTCCTATATTCTGGGCTTTTGAACATCTAACATCACTTTTATGCTTCACATCTTTCATATGAAATTGTTGTATTGTGTTGCCTATTGAAACCTAGTTTTCCTTTTGTCAGGTTTTCCCCCCTCACCCCTGCTTTCTTCTCCGCTGTATTTTCATCGGTGTAACTACTTAGGGCTCCATTTTTCTG
This sequence comes from Aphelocoma coerulescens, assembly GCF_041296385.1. Lineage (NCBI taxonomy): Eukaryota > Metazoa > Chordata > Aves > Passeriformes > Corvidae > Aphelocoma > Aphelocoma coerulescens. The sequence continues at coordinate 18,091,955 of NC_091027.1, forward strand.
GATGGTTTTTAATCTCCTTAAGTCATAGCTCTGAAGGCCTTTGTCTGTGATAAACTCAGGTCTGAGCTGGTGCTCAGAGAAGAGGATTTTTAGGCCAGTTCTGCTGCATGCAGCCCTTGGGGCTCTGGGGGTGACTGTGCCTCATCCCTCCTCCTTCTCACTCCAAATAGTCACAGGCAGCCTTGGTGGCGTTCGGGTTATCTTATTATCCTGTATCTCATATTGTGCATGCAAATGTCCTTTTCCAGAGTTTGGGACCGTGCAGTGTGAGAAGCCTCAGTTAAATATGTGGTTTGTAAGGGATTCACCCACCCTGTGCCTAAGGGTCATTTGCTGGCAGAGCCAGGGGGTCGTTTCGGAGGGTGAGGGGCCTGCAGGGCTGTTGATATCGAGTTGTCCCAGTTATTCTCCTCTTAAGAAGGAAGATAGGAAGTTTGGAAGGAGATGTGGATACCATGGATTCAGAGCCATCTGGCTGACTGCAGCTGCTCCATGGTCATTTCCCACAGGGAGAGTTCATAGCCAGAGCTTGGAGTGCAGGAGGAAACCATGTTCTCCTTAAGTGTCACTTCTCACTTGAGCTGTTTGAATGCTTTTATTTTTTTATTCTTAAACCTGCAATCTGAAATTCAGTCGTGCAAGTATTAATGAGCTGCTGATCACCCTGCCTCTCTCTTCTGCCCTTGTTCAGCATCTCAGATTTACAGCTCTAGTTCAGGCTGGAATTACTGACATTGTAATGATCTGTTTTATCTCTCTATCTATTATTTGTCAAATAATTTTAACATGACTGTGCTTACAAGAGCTGTCAGAAATCCTCCCAACACAGAGAAGGATGAAGAAGTCATTGGCCTTTTCAAGTGTGACTCTGGTTGTGTTGCTTTGTTTCCAGGACTCACAAAAATGACCTTTTCCATTGCCTGTCAAACTGTGACCCAGGTGTGAGGGTTTGAGAGCCCCAGGAGCCAGACAAGGCACATTTCGGTCCTGTTGGTTCGCTCTTGTTTTCTCCATTAACAGATTTTGGACTGAAAACTGTGGAGGGGAAGGGAAAGAGGGGGAGGGCAAGGTAAGCAATGCTGCCTCGCTGCCTGTTTCTGATCCTCAGGTTATAGCACAAGCTAAATAGACTACACTAAATTTTTTAGGCTGTTTCAGAGACTTACAGACTTTGATCCCAGGCTTTGATTTCCCACGTGGCACCACAGAGTGCTGGCTCTGAGCAGAGCAGAGACCCATTAAGCCCTGTCTAGCCCGGTGATTATCATGCCTTTGCACCAGCACCAGGGCTTTCATCAGAGCACAACCCTGCAGCCTCGGCTCCCGGTGCCTGGGGAGATGCCAGGGCAGGAGAGGTGCTGTGCCAGCAGCTGGGCAGGGGTGGCCCCTCCATCCCACTCCCCTGCACACCTCTGCCTGGTCCTTCCCCACGTGGCTTCAGCAGGATGTCCAGGAGAGGAGGTGACCCTTTCTTTCCTAAGGTCTCATGCAGTTTCTGCAACAAGCAGGCCATGAAATAAATATTCTGTGTGTGTCCTTGTCAGAGCAGGAGAGACGAGGGCATTTGCCTGCCTGCCCTGCTCTGTGCTTCCAAGTCCCTGGGTCCCTCTGCACCACTTGGCTTGCTTGCTTTTTTTTTTTTTTAATTTAAATCTAATTTTGCTGCCTTATTGTAAGTTCCCACCTAACTCCAGAGCTGCTGTCGCCTCAGGGCTGTGTTGCTGCTTTTCAGTCTTCCCACACCCATTGCATGTGCAGTCTGCAAAAACTTTGAGAAGTCTCTCCTAAATTTGTGCACTTGGGGTTGTCCTAGGAGGAGTGGAATGAGGGTATCTCTTAACAGAGAGTGCTCTTCAAAAATCCCTTCATTTGCAAAGTGGGAGCTGCTTCCATGCCATGGGTTGCCAGTGAAAATGGCAGAGAAGCCCATGCTGGATTTTCAATCTGCCGTACTGGTGCTGCTCCACAGCATTCCCAAACCAGCATCCAGGGATAAAGGGCAGCCATGGCAGGAGCAGGTCCCTACCAGCCAGGTGCTGGGGAAGTGGGGGACATGCAGAGGCTGTCTGGGGGGCTCTGACCCCAGCTTGTGAGACCATCTCTCTTCCAGGACACCTCCGTCCTGCTTGGGGATCCTCTGGCCTGTCATCCATATCCTGAGGCCTTGCTGATTCCACACGGAGATTTAATGGAAGAAAAAACAGGAAGAAGGGCACAAGCATCCTGACCTGGCAGCTTGGGGAAGGTGCTGGGTCCCATCTTTGCTTTCACCCCCTGCCCAAGGCAGGCCCTGCTGCTGACCAGGCTCTGCATCAGCTTCCTTTTGGTTTCACCCCAATAGCTGATCCCAGTTTAATTCCTCTGCTCCCCTCTCCCTGAGCTGTTGAGGCTCACGTTGCTCTGGCAAAGCAGCTGTGACTGTAATAATGTCCAGCCCCTCGTGGGAAGTGGTGATTCCAGCACAGGGAGGTGTGAAGGGGCAGACAAGGTTCTCTCCAGTGCACAGGACAGGCTTGGGAGGAGGTTTGCTGGTGGCTTTCCCTCCCCTGCTTTTGTGTTTCCCCTGTCCAGTGAAGGTCACCCTCCCCAGCCACCAAGAGGGAAGTGCTGGGCTGAAGAGCTGGCACAGTAAAGCTGTGCTTGCAGTCACAACCCCAGAGCCAGGGAAGGGGGGATCCATCTCCAGGATCCACAAGGAGAGGGGCTGATGGCCCCTGCCTGGAGCTGCTCAGAGGGGCTCTCCCAGTCAGGGATGGGTGGCACATGTCTCAGGAACTCCCACCACAGGACAGGTCCCACCTCTCAAGGGACAGAGCTTCCTCAGGAGCTGCTCAGGGATGATGGTGAGGGCACCTGTGGGCAGTAGTGAATCCTGCTGGTCTTCCCAAGCTCTTCACCCCTGCTCCACACCTCTTGGCCAGCGTGAACACAGCATGTGCCCCTTAACCTCAGCCTGTCCCAGTGCCTGGGCAGTTTCTTGCATGGATGAGTCCCAGTGGGCCTCTACCCAGCCTTGTTTGCTACTCTTCAGCCACAGACTGGGAGAGGTGGGTGTGATGGATGTGGGCAGCACAGCTGGGAGGCACAAGGACCTCAGATGTGCAGTGAGGGCCACATCTGGAGGGGATGTGCTGTGACCCCACAGCCAGGCTGGGTCCTCCCAGGGCAACCTGGGGCTGTTTAGCACACGGGGGTCTCTTTTGGGAAGCTGCATGGGGCTTGTGTGGAGTCCCTGTAGCCCTGTGGCTGTTCCTGTCCCAGGAGAGGGGCTGATTAATCTCATCAGTGGAGCACACCCAAATCTGTGCCATCACTGCAGCATTATGGGATGTCACCATAGCCTGCTCTCCCTGGCCCAGCCTCAGACTCCCATTGCAGTGAATTTTGTTGCAGGTGCCACCATCCTGTCCCCATGAGCAGATTAGCACGGCTGAATTTCCCATGCGAGCGCTCCACACTCTGTCTCATTGTGTTTATTTTGTTCAGGCTGCTTTTCCCTGGGCTTGACAGTGTAATTTGTACAGATCTGTGCTGAGTTTTCCAAACCTTCAAATGAGCCTTTTTGTTAGCTTGAAGCCAGGACCGTTGATAGCAGAGACAGAGCAACAGGAGCACTGAGAAGTGAGCGGCACACCCAGCAGCCAGGAAGGCTCCCTCACCTCCGGAGCTGCTCCTTTGCAAAAGCTCCATGGTTCAGAGATTTTAATTAGATCAAATCCTCCAGGTGACCAGCCAAGCATTAAAGGCATACCAATTTCTCAGTTGTGTCTCTTGCTGTAAGAGGTTTTATTATTTATTTTAGAGAGATGTGACAAAGAAGCTTGGATATCCCACATGTGCTGTTTTCCCTGAACAGCACCAGGAGGTCTCCAGCCCAGGGGATTGTCCTTTCAGTGCAGTGCCTTTCAGCAAAGTGCCTTCCTGCAAGCTGCTTCTGCCCTTGCTCTGGTCTCCATTGCCCAGAGGGACTTGCATGTGAAATTGGATCAGATTTTTGGACCACTTTGTCAGGGCCATGGCTGTGGCTGCGGGTTTGCTGGAGATGAATGAGAGCCCCAGTTGTGAGCTGGGGGAGATGGCCTTGGGCCCAGGAGTGGCCTGGGGACAGCTGCAGTTTTGGAGCTGGTGCTGTTTGCCTCTGTTGACTCCCCAAATCAGTGTCCAGCCCAGGCCATTCAGAGATGCCATCCATGGGTCATTGCACAATGTACTGGGGTGGAAAATCACATCCTGTTTTTGAAGAGGAGACTCCTTTGCACATCCTGGCATGGGGAGGTTGGGGATGGACTCAGGGTGGCAAATGTGTCAGGTCCCACCCAACGCAGGCACTGCAGAAGCTGGTTTGCTCCCAGGGATGCTGCAGGGCTGCACATGTGAGGCTGAGAACTGTGAAAATCTCATCTGCAGGAGGATCCTGGAGCTCCTGGGTTGGTTCTTTCTCCCTTCTGCCCTCTCTGGGCAGGTCACAGATGCCCCCACCTCAGCAGGGTGCCTGTGCCATGGCTCTGCCTGGATGTCTGCTGCAGCAAGCGGCTGAGGAAGGGGAAATCAAAGGTTTTCTTGCCCTGAGGTCAGGCTGGTAATGCCAGCTGGGGAGTCCCATACCAGATCTGCTGCCTTTGAGCCATGGGTGGCTCCTTCTGGTGCAAGCAGCACAGCGTGGGTGGAGCAGGGAGGGCACACTGGCTGCGAGAGATGAGTGTGGTGCTTTGCTGTGTCTCCGGGAGCCCTGGGTTTAACTCCAAGCTGCTCCTTGCCCAGCTCCATTTGTCTCTGGTTTTGTTTATGACCCTGCCTGCCTCTGTCTCTCTCATTTCATGGAGGGGCTTGGCCATGGCTGCTCCAGCAGCTCCCTGGGAGCACTGAGAGCTGTGGGTGCTGTGCTGTAGCAGGGACGGTGACCCTTGTCTGGCACGGTGCAATTGCTGCTTCAGAGCTGAGCAAAGGCTGAAGTGCTGGAGCCGTTCCTGGAGCATGAGAGACCTGGGATCAGACCCAGGATCAGGGATCAGACAGCTGGCACACTGTGCTCTGACTGTGAAAGCCCTGCCAAGGAGGGAGCCTGGAGCATCTCCACCACCTTCCAAGATGCATCAGAAGTGGGCTTGCAATGCGTCAGCGTGGATGGGGGCAATGGTCTGTCTGTCTGTCTGTCTGTGTGTCCCTGGGCAGCTGCTGACACCCTGACCTGAGGTTTCAGCCTGTCCTCGCAGGCAGAAGGGTGGATTCAGCCACTGTAGTCCTTGGAGAGGAGCTCTTGCTGTGAGAGGTGTGTGGGTGGCTCGCAGCAAGCGAGGAGAGGGGGAAGCAGGAACTGGAATGCAAAGGCTGTTAAGGAGTGGATGTGGTGTGAAGTGAGAGGATTCATGGGGAGCCACAGGGGAGGGCTCCTTGCCAGGGGAGGCCAGGTGGGATGGGGGGTGTGGTGGGAAGGCCCAGGTGATCCAGTGTGCCCTCCCCACCCCGACTGCCTTCATTTCAGGTGTGTTTGAGGTGGCTGCAGGGTTTGTACATTTCCATAACCATGAGTCAGGATGGGTGGGAGCTGGGGGATTTTGGTTTGGGATCAGGCTGGATTGACCCTTGCTCATGTCCACTGTCGGGCAGAAAAATAGAATAGAATAGAATAGAATAGAATAGAATAGAATAGAATAGAATAGAAATAGAACCACTGAAGCTTGAAAAGCCCTCCCAGCCCATTGAGTCCAAGCTGTGCCCGATGCCCACCTTGTTCCCAGCCCAGAGCACCGAGTGCCACCTCCAGCCCTTCCTTGGACACCTCCAGGGATGGGCACTCCAAACCTCCCTGGGCAGCCCCTGCCAAGGCCTGAGCACCCTTTCCATGGGGAAATTCCTGCTGCTGTCCACCCTGAGCCTCCCCTGGCCCAGCCTGAGGCCGTTCCCTCTCCTCCTGTCCCTGTTCCCTGGCAGCAGAGCCCGACCCCCCCGGCTGCCCCCTCCTGTCAGGGACTTGTGCAGAGCCACAAGGTCCCCCCTGAGCCTCCTTTGCTCCAGGCTGAGCCCCTTTCCCAGCTCCCTCAGCCGCTCCTGGGGATCTCCAGCCCCTTCCCAGCTCCGTTCCCTGCCCTGGACACGCTCCAGCCCCTCCAGGTCTTTCTTGAAGTGAGGGCCCAGAATTGGACACAGCCCTTGGGGTGCCACAGCAGTGCCAGCACAGGGGACGGGCACTGCCCTGGTCCTGCTGGTAAAGCCAGAGCAGGGTCCAGACCAGGGTCCCTCCCACCCTGCCACGCCCCACTCTGTTGGTGACCTGCCTTTTGCTTTCATCCCTGCAGCAACCCCAAAGTGCAGATCGAGGCCATCGAGGGGGGTGCCCTGCAGAAGCTCCTGGTTATCCTGGCCACGGAACAACCCCTGGCTGTCAGGAAGAAGGTGAGGAGTGCGGCTGCACCTCTGGGCAAAGCTGGGTTTGTGCTGAGCTCCATGTAAACACCCTCAGGACATCACTGACATCTGGAGAGTGTGGGACCCCCACTGCTCCCCACGCTGGGTGGGCTTCACTCCCAGGGGTGCAGGAGAGGGGCCCTGGGGGCCAGGCCACCCCAGCAGCGCTGGCTGGTGCCCACACTCCCCTGGCTCTGTGGTCTCTCCCAGTGCCAGCAGTGGCACATACGGTGGCTCTGCCAGCCTGCGGGGACAGGGCGTGGGGCCACAGCTCCTGGGGGGGCACAGGCCAGGGTCCCCACGGCAGCACGCGCATCCCAGGCTGACAAACACGGGAGCTGACGTTTGGAAGGAGTTAATTGCTGCAGCCAGCCCCGTGTCCTGCCTTTGACAGAGGCTTTGGAGCAAGGAGCAGCACCAAGAGCCCCCAGCCAAATGTGCAGCGCTGTCCATCGGGCTGGGGGCTTCCTCGCCCCCTCCCTCCCCCTCTCCCTCCCTCCCTGCTGTATTCCCTGGAGCATGAGATCCCATTACCCTCGCTTTAGTGTGTGATGCCACCTCTGTAACACCACCTGGCTGCTCCCAAACCCCCAGCCCTGTTTTCCCTGGGGATCTCCTGCACGAGGGGTCCAGCAGGGTGGGGGGACCACTGGCTCTTCCATTCACCTCTAACGAGCTCCCTAAAATATGTTCCCCTTTAACCCTGGTAAGAGTCACCCAGCAAGTGAAAGGCACAGGAGAGGCTGTGGAACCCCATTGCATTTGGCCATGGATGTGAGGTGATCCCACGGGATGCTCCATGCTCAGAAACTCCTCCCAGGAGTGCCTGTGCCTCAACCCAGCGCTCCTTTTGGGGTGGGGAGGGATGGCCGGGCATGCAGGGGCTCTCACTGCATCACTGTGAACCAGAATAATTCTTTCCAGTGAACCCGAGTGCCTCGTGCTGGCAGTCCCTGGAGAAGCGAGAGGGGTGGGCTCAGTATTGTCCACGTTCACACACAGCGTTACGAGACCCTCCAAGGGCTGAACTCCCTTTTCCAGGAGGACAGAGGCTTTAATTTCCAGCTCCCGTGCTGTGTGCAGTCTCCTGTGTCTCCAGACCGGCTCCCAAGGACAGGCCGGTGCCCCGGCCCCTTCCCGCACAGGGAGCAGCCCTGGGCTCCGCTCCGGTGGTTCTTCCGCCCCGCTGCTCACACGGCAGCGAGGCCAAAAGTGCACTTCTTCCCTCCGCCGTCCTTTGGCCTACGATTAAAAAGGGAGACAGCAGCATCTCAAATTCACCAGCGGCAACTCGGAAAACGGAAAATAGAAACAAATGGGACCGGGGAAGACATGGCTGTCAGCTCGGATCTGTCCGGCAGAGCGGGCCAGGCCCGGCCCCTGTGCGAGGAGCCCGCTCGGCTCCTGGCAGGCGCCCGACGAGCAGCGCGTCCCCTGCCCCGGGCGGGCCCCGCCGTCCCTGTGCCACCACGGCTGTCAGAGCCAGACAGTGCGAGAGGCAGCGGGGCTGGGGTGGCCCCTAATTGCCTCCTCGGCTCCAAGCCAAGGCCCCGGGGCACCCGTGGGAGCTGGGCTCTGGCTGTTGGTGTGTGGGGCTGCACCCTGACAGGGCCTGGGCTGGGCTGGGTGCTGGGGAATGCCGTGGCCTTGTCCTCTGACTGTGGAGGTTTAGGGACATCAGCCAGGTATCCACATCACCTCGCAGGGGTCAGGCTCTGCTGAGTGCTGGTGGACCCCCCTCACCCCATCCTGTGGCCGGGCTCTGTGCCTGTGTGGGGGTGAACAGGGAGAAGGGATGGTGTTGGGTCTGCCAGGGGCTGGCCATGGGCCCCTCAGTGACAGCCCAGACTGGGGTTTGGATGGAAGTACCCAAGTCTGGGCAGCCTCACAGTGCTGGGGAGGGTTGGGATTGCAAAGGGGACTGCTGGAGATGCCCCTCAGCAAGGAAAGGTTGGAATGCATTTTCTGTGGAGCTCTGCACAGATGGGCTGGAGCGTGTTTCTGCTGTCCCCACGGGGTGCCATGAAGAGGGGCTGTGCCACATGTGATGGCCATGGCCACTGTGCTGATTGCCCTCTCCTCTCCACCAGGCTCTCTTCGCCCTGTCCTCCATGCTGAGACACTTCCCCTATGCCCAGCAGCAGTTCCTCAAGCTGGGTGGCCTCCAGGTGCTCAGGAGCCTGTTCCGGCAGAAGGGGATGGAGACCCTCCATGTCCGTGTGGTGACACTGCTCTACGACCTCATCATGGAGAAGGTGAGAGCTGGGATGGCACCTGGCCAGGCACTCCCCACCTTCACCCCCAAACCAGCCAGGGCTGAACATCCTCACAGCTGGAGGATGAGGAGGAGCCAGCCCAGCATCAGTGGGGATGAGTCCCCTACAGCCCCTGGCTGACACCACACGAGTGCCTGGGGGAGCTGAAACCTTCGTTTGCCTTCAAGCCACTGCCACCATTTCCTCCCGAGGGTGTTTGAACAGCAGGACACCAAGGACACAAGTAGGGAATGCAGGCCCTGGGCTGTGGTGTCCAGCCGAGGCCAGGGGACAAGGCCAGCCTGGCCTGCCGAGAGCCCTTTGCCTGCTGCACGTCCCTCACTGGAGCCCAGCCCGCCACGTTCCGTGTTTTATTTTCAAATACCCTGGATTATTGCTGTAAATGTCAGTTTAAAGCCTGTCTTTCCTCGCCATGGCTTGTTGTTCAGTCTGTGCATTTCCCTGACTCCAGAGAATGGGAATTAAATCCACTCTGGCTCAGTTTATGGCCAATTTGCCCTGCGGATTATGGCTGCTCTAATACCTGGGTTGCAGGCACGGCAGAGCAGCACCTCTCTGTTAAATCAGTTATTTTCCAAGAGACTTTGTAAAGGTGCAAATTATTTTAGCAGGTCTGAAATCTTACCAGGTGCTGACTCTAACATGATCCTGACAGCTCCATGGGAAAGGAGCAGACATGGGCGTTTTGACTCAAGCCATTCCCATTTGATCCTGCTGCCCATTTTCCAGCTGCCCCCTCCAGGAGCCCCATCTGTTCCCAGCTCCGTGGGTCTGGGGCAGGCACAGCCCTGCAGATTCTCAGATTTATGTTAAAACAATGACTTTTGGATTGGGAATGCTGAACCCTGGGTGCTGGGGGGCTGCTCTGAGCTGGGGTGGCAGGTTTGGGGTGGGATGGGAGACTGTCAGATGGGTTGGTTTGGAATCATAAACCACCCTGGCAGTGCTCTCAGTGCAAACAGGAGTTGCTGGGGCTCTGAATGGCTCCTTCTGCCACATTCCTTCCTTTTCACCCCAAATCCTGCCTGCACTCCAGCAGGCAGCTCTCCAAGGGGACCAGGAGAGGGGAGGTCTCCTTGGTGTTTTCCCTCCATGTCCCCACTGTGTCATTCCTGTCAATCCTTGTCACCAGGCTCTCACAGCAGTGCCCAGGGCCTGGCAGAGCCCACGGTCACTGGTGACCAGGGAACACGGTACTGACCCCCTCAGGGACCCACAGCATTGTCCCAAGGCTTCTGGCAGCTCCTGTCCTGTTGGCTGCCCCATCCCATCCCCAGGGCTGGATTTCTGCCCAGCAGTCCCACAGGAGCCCTCGGCACAGAGCCCTGCCTTACACGGACATCGTGGTTGTCACAGGGGCCAGCACCAGGCCAGCAGGAGCCCTGGGGGAATGGAGCCTGTCTGGGAATTCCATGCTGTCAACAGCCCCTCCACCATCTGAGCCCCAGAGGGTGTTGGGGAGTTTCCTTCCTCCCCCTGCCCCCCGTGCTGCTCTGGGCAGGTCTCTCTCACTGTAAGGGATCCAGCCCCCTGCAGAATTCCAGTACTGGGTTTTCTGGACCAGGCTGGGAGGGGAAGGTCTTGCTGTGGCTGGAGGAGACTGAGATCCCCATCTCCAGGAGGAGCAGCACAGAGCCAAGTGATGATGTTCATTAGGTGCTGCAGGCACCTGTCCAGCAGCAAAAAGCATCAGACCAGAGACTTTACAAGTCCTGCTGGGCTTCCTGCCCCTTCAGCCCCTCCCAGGCTGTGTGACACAGAAACCCCCAGTCACTGGCAGTTTTCCAGGGTGGACAACCAGCCCCTGTGGCCAGGGAGCCAGGACACAAACTCAGTCTGGTCTTCTGTGGCAAGTCCCAAGGCAGGTGGTACAGGCGTGCATCCTCTACTGTGTCACCTCCTGGAGCAGTTCCTCTCTGACAGGGACATTAATCTGTGTTCCACCACTTCCCACAGATGCTGCTTGAGGACTCCCAGCACGGAGAGCAGATGGAGGAGAAGATCCAGCAGTACCGGCAGGTCAGGCTGGTGCCGGCGGTGCTGGAGCAGGGCTGGTGCGCCCTGGTGCCCAATCTGCTGGCCATGCCCGAGCACGACACCCGCGAGAAGGTCCTCAAGCTGGTGGGGGTCCTGATGGCCTTCTGCAGGGAGCACTACCGGGGGGACCCCGCCCTGGGCACCGCCCTCAGCCTCCTGCGCAGCGAGTACGAGGAGCTGGCGGCCCAGGAGCAGCGGGAAGGGGACAAGGACGGCTACTTCAGGGAGCTCCTCGGCTCTATAAACACCATCATCCAGGAACTGAGGTGAAACCGTAGGTTCAGTCCAATTCCAGGGAATTCAGGGTGGCAGCGTGAGTGTGGCTGGCAGTGGTGTAGGTGCACTTTGGAATAAACTGCTGGACTAAACGAGATCCCAGCACTATGTGCCAACAACTTCATTATTAAAACACCTTGGGGCGCGGGGCATGTCCTGTTTTCATGGGATACTGCTGGAAAAAGGGAGGTGTACTGTGGAGGGAACAAGGTGGGGGCTCAGCTGGGGAATTTGGGATCTGCAGAAAGGGAACAAGCAGTGTTCTCATGGGGGGCTGTGTTTGTGCTGCTCCCACCCTTCATTGGTTGTTCCTACAGCAGCAGCAACACTGTGAAATACCAAAAAAGCCCTGCAAACAAAGTTCACAGCCTTGAGAGGTGACGGCAGCCACGTGCTGGCCACTGCCATGGGTGGTGTCCAGCAGTTTTCTTGCCAACCCCCTTTGGGGAGCAGCAGCTTTTCCTCCCCAGGCTTTGCCCAGCAGCACAGAGAGGTGAAGGCAGTGGGAGGTGGGAACACAGAGCACACCGGGCTTCCAGCACAGCCGGGGGGAATGTTTGAATCCCAGCCTTCCCTCCAGGCCTGGCAGAGCCCAGCTGGTCCCTTCCATCCCCAGCCCTTGCAGGGCTCTGCCACCACTGGGGATGGGCACAAATGCCACCAGATCCATCCCCCCCATGGCCCTGCAGTCACTGGACACCAGCCCTTCTTTGTGCTCAAATATTTGTGGCTCCTGTGTACAGCATGTCACTTGCCACTGTTAAGTAGCAGGGCTAATTGTAACTATTGATTCTGTTTTGGTCTTTCTCTTTTCAGGGTTTGTTCAGGCTGTTTTGCTGGCATTAAATTTTTTTTTTCTATTTTTATCTGAAATGCATGTCCCATCCAGCCCTGCCAGGGCTTTGCACTGCTTTGTAGGTTTTAAAAAAATGTATCTATTTCTGATGTTAACAGCCAAGACAAGCATGGGAAGGGGCTTTTCTGCTGGAAACCTGAACCTCTGGAGCAATGCCAGGTGAAGCAGGGATCAAGCAGAACTGGGGGAGGATCAGCACAGGGATTTCTCAGGCCCTGCCTGGCCTTGTCACTATCTCACAGCTGGATTTAAGGTGGGGATTGTCTAACACCTCCTTAGGGGCTGAGCCAGGGAGAAAACCACCAGCAGCCCTCCCTGTCCAACCCCAAAGCCAAAATCCCACTCACTTCTCCTAAAAGTCTTAAAGCCAACAAGTTCTTGAGCAGGGGCTCATTGGGGACTCCTGGGCTGGCCCTGGGGGCGGAGGGGTGCCTGTGGGGCTCCAGGGCAGCTCGGGAGGGAGCAGGTGGTGTCTCCTGGTCAGTGCCACTCGGTGCCCAGCCCTGGAATAGCCCCTGTGGCCTGGGATGGCAGCAGGATGTGCCTGTGCCTGCGGGAGAGTCCCAGTGACCCCCCCAGCTGTTTCCCTCACACCACCACAGTGACACAGCCACCGATGTGGAGCACTGAAAGGGGGCCAAAAAATGGTAACAAATAATTTCCTGGCAGTGCTGCTCCCGAGGCACCCGGCACTGGCAGGGCACTCGTGGGGCAAAGGCTGTGTGAAGTCCTGGGGCAGCGCTGGCACCCAGGGGCTCCACACCCACACTCTGTGTCCCCCAGCCCAAAGGGCACCAGGCTCTGCAGGGAGATCAGGAGCCCCCCTGTCCAGGGCACCCCATCGCCTGCTGGGGTTTGCTGGAGTCACCCCAACCCCTGGAGCTCAGCAGCCCCCAAACCCTGGGGCGAGGTGATTTGGGGGTTTGCTCTGGGGGGGTTCGGCCCTTGCCCCCCTGGGGGTGTGCTCCAGGTTCCTTTGCTGTGCTTGGGTGAGGCAGGGCCTTGGCATCGGGGTGCGGCTGCCAAAGGCCATTCCAGCTCTTGCCCAGAGCAGCTTCTCGTGGCCAGGGGGGCTCAGGGCACCCCGGCCCAGCTCCTTCTGTATTAGAGAGACCCCTCCCCACCGCATGCCCCAGCCACCGGACCCCCTCCCTCTGCAGGTCTGGGAGGTGGGATAAGCACTTCCATCCTTAATTTTGGAGCTAACAGGGCCCCCCATTCCTCCAGCTTCCAGAGGGGGTCAGGTGTTAAATGCTGGAGTGACACAGGTGGCCAGGCCAGGAACAGCTCCAGCTCCTTCCCCTTGCACCCACAAGAGCATCAGGAGGGTCGTGCTGGCTCAGCCTGAGCTCCCCAAACCCTGGCACCCTTTGGGCAGCGCGGGGCTCGGCAGAACCCCCGGGCTGCGTCTCCCTGGGACACTCCCCAGCCTCCAACCAACACCCTCAGCACAGGCAGGGCCTGAGCCCCCAGCACTGCAGCAGCTGATGTGCCTTAATGGATTTTTCCTTTTCTCACCATTTGTTGGGGTTTTGAATGCACTTGCCCCTCCCCACCCTCTCTGCTCTCTCCTCAAATCCCGTGTTTGAGGTTTGGCTGCCATGGCCTGGTTTGGACCCAGCACCTGCGTTAGGAAACAGCCCCGGGTGCCTCGCTCCCCTCTCCTGTCCCCCCGCTCCCTGGCACATCCCAAAGGCGCTGGGAGCAGGGAGAGCTCAGGGTGGGAAGGGCGCTCATTAACGGGCATTAAATCGTGGCACGGAACCTTCACACACAATTAAAGCGGCATAAATTCAACGTGGCTCCATTCACCGCGGAATTGAATTAAGAGCACTTGAAATCTGGAATAAGACTATCTCCTGAGGATTTAATGTGGTTTCACTAATACACTTTAGAAGATAATGTGGGTTCATCTTCCTGAGATCCCTGCACTGCCAGGTCTGCCGGGCTCTGGCGCGGCCTCAGCGGAGCTTCTGTCCCACTGCACTGCAAAAAACCCCCAAATCTCTTCAAATAAATGCAAAAAACCCCCCAAACCTCTCCAGCAACTACTCTGGTGTGTTTCAGGTGGTGCCTGGGGAGCAGCCGTGGGGAGCTGGCAGGCAGGGAAATCCCCCAGCACTTCCCTGCCCAAAGCCACGGTGGGTCCCCCATCCCCAGTCCCCGTGGAGGGCTGGGAATTGGGAAGGTGGGGTTTGGCTCCCCGCTCACCGCCGGGGGGAGGCGGCTGAAGCAGCCCCGGAGCTCTCCCCGCCCGCTCGCTCCTCCCGAGCCGAGCATCATCCTCAGCAGCCACAGCGACGGCACGAGCCCTTCCCAGCGCTTAATTACATGGAGCAGTAATTACTGTAATTCTCTCCAATTGGCTCCCTAATAAAGTCACAGCTTCGCTGGCCGCCGAACCCCCTCGCTGAGCCGCTGCCCCAGCGCCGCTTTCACACGCAGGGCTGGAATTCCCAGACACAGCGGGATCGGTGTCTTTGGGTTTTTGAACGCCGGACCCACCAGGGTGTGGGGTTGGTGCTGAAGAGCCCGGAGGCGCTGCCGGAGTGAGGAGCTGCCCTGCCCTGCCCTGCCCAGCTCTGCCCTGCCCTGCTCCGCCCCGCCCTGCCCCACCCTGCCCTGCTCCACCTTGCCCCACCCTGCCCTGCTCCGCCCTGCTCCACCCTGCCCTGCCCTGCCCTGCTCCGCTCCGCCCCGCCCTGCCCTGCCATGCCCAGCCCTGCTCCGCCCTGCCCTGCCCTACCTTGCCCTGCCCCGCCCCGCCCTGCTCTGCTCTGCCCTGCCCCACCTTGCCCTGCCCCGCCCCGCCCCGCCCTGCCCCGCCCTGCTCTGCCCTGCTCCACCTTGCCCTGCCCTGCCCCACCTTGCCCTGCCCTGCCCCGCCCTGCCCCACCCTGTCCCACCCTGCCCCACCTTGCCCTGCCCCACCCTGCCCCACCTTGCCCTGCCCTGCCCCGCCCTGCCCTGCCCTGCTCCACCTTGCCCTGCCCTGCCCCGCCCTGCCCTGCCCTGCTCCACCTTGCCCTGTCCTGCCCCGCCCCGGCTCGGGGCTCCCCTGCCCCGCTGCAGCCCCAGGATCCGCTGCTCCCCAGCCCCGGGTCCAGGGTCCCCCTGGGCTGCAGAGCAGCAGGAGCAGCGCCCGTGTCAGCACCACGTCCCCCTAGAGCTACTGAAACTGGGGTTTCATGACGCTAAATCCCCCCTCTGCTGTGGGGAGAGGCGTTTGCTCCCCCCCAGCCGCTGCACTCCTGAACAGAGCAATTAAATAAATTACACCAATAATGATTCACCTCGATGCCCTCCTCCTTCTCCAAACCCAAACGCAATTCCCACAGGAGCAATGCTTGGGTACAAAAGAAATGTGAGTTGAGGTTTTTTGGCCTCGTGTCCCCATTGTGTTCCTGCTGCTCCTGCACCTCTTGGGGTTGTAGCTCTCACCAGGGGAACCACATTTTAATTTCTTGCTGACTTGATGCTCAATGTTTGTAGCATAAATTAAACTAACCTGTATTTAAAAGCTAAATATGGGTAAATTGGTCTGTACATCTTAATATAGGGGTTGTTTTTTAAAGCTCATTAATAGATTGTATGGGGGAAGGCATTGGATGTACTCCCTGAACAGCCCAAGGAATGTCACCTCTAAGACAATACAGGAGAATAAAACCCCATATTGTATAAATTCTGTTAATAATGATCTATAAAAGACCTACAGCCTCTCTGTTCTGTTAACCCCCAAATGGCAGTGGAGGAGCACAGCTCCCCCTCTGAGCCTGTTTACATGTTCAGGGTGTATGAAAATATAATTCCACTGTTTAATAGCTGTACTCAAGAGGCTAAAATGCTTGAAAACACAATACATTTGGCAAAAATATCCCCACAACTATTTAGCTTAATTCTGATCAGCATTACAGTAACATGACAGCAATAACCTTAATACAGTAAATTATGAGCTGATTGAGATAAATAAAATTCTAACATTTCAGTGCCAAGGTTCAGCTCTAAAATGGAGCTGCAGTTCAGACACTGACTCCAGCCCAGGCTTTTCCAGTTCGGTGGAGGCTCCACAGGAACAGGCACCGCGGTGCTGCCCCGTGCAGGCACCGCTTCCCTGCACCCGACTCGACTGGGACGTGTGAAACACGCTGAAATTCATAAAATTTAAATAAGACAGCGAAATTATACCTTGTAGCTATAGTTATCACAAATAATGTACAGTCTAAATTGCAGCCTGAGCAAACACGATTTCCTGGGTGCCTCTGGAAGCCCAAGGCGGGATGCAGAGCAATTATGAGGAATGAGCACAAAGCTGATTTGCATCTGAATGGCGAGGGGGGGGGCGAGGGGCGGGCTGGGCCCGAGCCATTCACAGCACCACAATACAGCAGCTGGGAAAAGCAACTTTATTAGTGTCCCGCAGCAAAATACATTAGTAATTTGTAACCAGGCATTGAAATTCCCGTCCGTGTCACACAGGAGCGATCGGCCGCCCACACCGGGGGATGTTTCCGCAGCGATTGGCCCCGGGAGCTCCCCCGGCAGCGGAGCCCTCCCGAGGGAGAAGTGCCAGGAGCACAAGGGAAGCACCCCGAGGGCTCAGGAAAAGCAGCATCACAGCCCCAAGGCACCACCGAGCCCAGGTCCAAACGTGATCCTCAGCAAAGCCCAGCCCAGGCACGGGTGTATCGTTTCTTTCCAGCTGTTTTCCAGCTGTGGTCACACAGCCGGTGCCTGCTGCATTTTCAAACTCCTCTGAGCTTGCTCCCTCTCCACCCCACAGCAGAGATACACTATCACACACAATACTTCCATTAATCTTTTTTTTTTAGTAAAATATCTAATTTTTCTCTCTTGATCAACATGATAAACTGAGTCTCTGAGGGATCCTCAGCAGGATCCAGTATTAGTGTTAACCGTTATTGTTACTGTAAAATCCTCTTTGGTTATAGAATCTTCCATTTAAAGCAAGATTATAAAAAACAGTTTCCAGCTAGAAATCCACCCCTGTAATCTAAAGGCCATCTAAATTACCACACTTCTGCAGGCTGAAGATATACTGATAGGACTTAGCAATTTGAGTATCTCCCCAGGTAATCTAAACAAAGTTATCAAAATTATATTAAGTAAATACATTTGGAGGAATAGTAAATTTTTGAAAAATCCTTAGGGTATTAAAAGTAGAGTTCTGGAAGTAGCAGTAGTGGGCTACAGAAAAACACCCCTGAGCCAGAGCCCTCCTCTAAATACTCTCCATGGCTTTGAACTCGCTGAGGGCCTGCACGGGGTTCACGTGCTTCTTCTGGGATGCCCTCTTGATTTTAGTCTGGGTCTCGTCCTGTTTCTCCCTCTTGACCAGGGGTTTCTTCTCCGGAGCCTTCATCTTCCAGGAGACGGCCGGGAGGTTGAGGGAGGCCATGCCCTGGGACTTCTGGTACTTGGTGGACGCCACGTAGGAGGCCTTGACCGTCTGCACCACGGCGTTCATCAGGTTCTTGGCTGCCTGGATCAGGGACATGGCACTGTCCACCTGCCAAGGGGCACACACAGTTACACACCACTGAAAGCACAACAGGCCTGGGGGGCAAAACCACTTGAAAACGGATTCATGTAACTGATTTGTATTTGTCCTTTGAAACCTGAGGTTGCCAGTTTGAGGCACGATTTTTCTTTGGACACTCAGTGGTTTCAAGCCTGACTTGTGCCACCAACACAAAAGCAGGGGTTTTGCCCTGTCTGCATTTTCCATATTCATGGCAATGGGAACGATTTGTATTCTGCCCTTTGCTTTTGTGACTAAGCTTTAACAGTTGCTTATTCTCTAATGAAATTAATAAAGCTGTAGTAGTATCTTAATCACTGATAACAAACATTTAAATTGCCCTAGAATACTAAGTTGTATTGGGAAGAAAAGAACACAACTGCATCACCAGCCAGGCCTGGAGCCCTTTCCCAGCTGGTTCCTGATTTACAAGAGCATCAAAACAAGGATAAACATGAATTTGTCAAAGCTGTAGGGCACAGCAGGGACAAAGAGCTGAGACCAGGGCTGGGGGGAAGAGAGAGGGGAGGAGCACTGTGGTGGCCTCAGCTGGGACCCCCTTCTCCAGCGGCCAGTGTCCTGCCCTGGGTGGGATCCCCAGCTTTTCAAGGCCAAATGGTCTGGGACAGGGTTTGATCTGGGGCAGGGTTTGGTCCGGGGCAGGGTTTGAACTGGGGCAGGGGTTCAGCACCTCTGCTGAGCTTCCACAAGAACTCAGCTGCCTCTACAAACTCAAACCCTGCTGTTACAGACCTCTAAGGAAGGTTTTGGGGAAAAGCTTGAAGCCATGGCTTGTACAGCAGCAAACCCAGCCAGGCAGGGGCTGGTGGCTTTTCTGGGGGACTGTCCCCTCCCTTCTACCCTGCTGTGCCACCACGGCACCTCGGATCCTCCAGCAAACCCCTGTGCTCTGCCCTCCTCCTCAGTAGCCTGGAAACCACTGCCACTGCCCTGGACTGTTTCCATGAATCCCCACAGCAGGAGGAATCATTAAACACCAGGAGAGCAGGGAGGTGCTTTTGTGAATGACCTGAGACTGTGCAGGTGCCAGCGCTGCCCGCCCGGGCCGTGCTCTGCTCTCACAGCACTCTGCTCCATGGGCAGGGTGTTAACACTGCACAGAATGGTCCTTCTGACAGGTGATGTCTCTGCACTGGCTGAGGTCTTCATCTGATTATCCCACGGAGCTTAACACTGCTGCTGGCAACACTCAGCCCCGCTGGACAGGCTCGAGGAGAAGGATAAAACCAGGAGATCAGACTACAGATGGCAGGCTGTTCTATAACTAATTTATGGCAGAGGGGATGTAAATCCTGGAGACACTGAGTAACTGCAGTGAAGCCCTGGAGTACGTACTGCTGCACAGTAACACATCTCCTGCTTTGACAGCACGATGCCTTCAGCCTCCCAGCTCCCAGGACAGGAACAGCAGCACCCAGCAGCACGTCCCACCACAGCCCCTGGAGCGGCTCTGGGGGCTGGAAAGGAAGCAGCGGGGGCTGGCAGCAGCAGGAGGGGCAGCACAGTCCCATCACCCCCAGATGGGCTCAGCTTGGGCAGGGATATCTATTGCAGACCTCCCCCAGCTGCTGCTGCCCCAAAGCTCTCCTTCCACAGCTCTCCCTGGTTTTTGGGGAGAAACCTGTGCTAATAAGTTTAAGGAACTGTGCTAATAAGTTTAAGCAAAATAAGTTTATCAAACAGTTTCACAGGAAAATATCACTGGCACAGGGTGCTCAGAGCAGCTGTGGCTGCCCCTGGATCCCTGGCAGTGCCCAAGCACAGGTTGGACAGGGCTTGGAGCAGCCTGGGACAGTGAGAGGTGTCCCTGCCCATGGCAGGGGTGGGATTGGATGGGCTTTAACATCCCTTCCAACCCAAACCATTCTGTGATTCTGTGGTATCAAAATGGCAGAATGTGTTTTTTTCCATTTGCTGTTAAGGATTCAAGGAGC
This sequence comes from Aphelocoma coerulescens, assembly GCF_041296385.1. NCBI lineage: Eukaryota > Metazoa > Chordata > Aves > Passeriformes > Corvidae > Aphelocoma > Aphelocoma coerulescens. The sequence continues at coordinate 18,111,299 of NC_091027.1, forward strand.
AATACTGGACTATCAGCCAATTCTGTCCCTTCTTCAAACCTCCTTCCTCAGTCCTGACATGGCTGGGCAAAGGCACCAGTGACCAAACGTGCCTGTGCAGGGCAAGGAAGAGTATGCCAGAAGAAATTAAGAATTTAGCTCCTCTTCCCTCCCCCCAAATACCCGTTACACAGAATCCTCTTAGGAGGAAGCATTTCATGAACTACAGTGAAAAAATTATTTGCAAAGTAATGGCTGGAATAAGGAAGCAGGCTGGCCTAGGGCAGCTTCCAGCTGTCAGAAACCAGAGCAGCCACTAAAAATCCCTGCACTCTTCAGGGCACAGCTATCCTGAAATATTAACATCTCTGGAGCATTGCAGGACCCCAGCATGTTCCAAGGCTGTGCAGAGATGTGGGGTAGGTATAGCTGGGCTGATAAAGTGATTTAACCTCAGTAACAGTGAAAAGCCGTCTGGAAAACAGATTACACAGAGGTGAAGTGAATCTGTCTACAAACACTGTTGAGTAAGGAAATGTGAAGTCTGTATTTTCACAGCAAGCGTTCCTCCCCAGAATGAGGCAGCAACACAAACTCTGCATACATTAAAACTCTGAACGCTCCAGCATCTCCTCTCTATATTCCGTGGTGTTTAACATAAAAGCTCAGCTTGGAATAGCAGTTGCCTGTGGAAGCAAAGCTGCCCGAGGCAGGCGTGTGCCATACGTACCCCGGAGACGACGAGCTCCCCGCCCAGGTTCTGCACCTCGGCCTTCACCTTGCTGCAGATGTTGAGCTGGTGGCAGTAGAGCGCGATGCGCTGCAGGTAGGCCAGCAGGTCCTGCTTGCACGCCGAGTCCGGGCACTGCGGGCAACAGAGGGCACGTCTGGCTCTGCAGCACCACAGCTGGGGCAGGAGCCAGAGGGACAAAGCAGGCAGCTCCCCCTGGAGCAGGGAATGGGCTGGGAGAGCACGGCCCTGCCTGGAACGCTGGGGTTGGAGACAGCCGAGCAGCATGAAAGGCATCAAAAACCCAGGAGCCATAAACAGGGGGGGCACTGGACAGGCTGCTGGGCTCCTTCCAGCTGCCCTTCAGCAGCCCTCCCAGGGAGGAGGAAGAGGAGGAAGAGGAGGAAGAGGAGGAAGAGGAGGAAGAGGAGGAAGAGGAGGAAGAGGAGGAAGAGGAGGAAGAAGAGGAAGAGGAGAAAGAGGAGGAAGAGAAGGAGGACTATTTACCCTCCCCAGAGCTGGTTTGTCAGCTGTAAAAGGTCCTTCCCCTACTGTGCAGGACACAGCAGCAATGGTTTGACACCCAAGATCTCAAGATGCAACTAGCAGATGTTACCAATTCCTCCCTCAGTGCTCAATCTTAAGTATTCCAAGCTTGGAAATGATAAACCCAACAGCTACTCAATGACATGCAGCAAACAGATTTTCCTGACTTCTGCTCCCATTTTGTAGCAGTGGGGAAACCAGGTTCCTCTCCAGGCACAAAATGACATTTTTAAGGTGCTTGCTGCAGCACTCATCCATAAGATAAAGGTAACTTTTCCAGCTTTGCACAAAGGGCTCTGCAGGAGCCCCTCTGCGGGGCTGCTGTGCAGTTTGGGAAGGTGCCATTTTCCAGGACAGAACTGAAGGGCCACCCCTGGCTTTGCTGAGCAGTGAAATGATGGATGAGCCACGGATGAGCCAGGCTCAGGCTGGATTTCCAGACCAGAGAGGAGCCCAGCTGAGGGGCAGCTACAGTCCAGAGCAGGCTCTGTGAGGCAAAAGGGCTGGGGGAAGGGTTTTGCTGCCCATGCCAGCCCTGCCGCCCCTTTGGGAGCAGCAGCGATGGGGTGCCAGCAGCAGGTCCCCCATGGGCCACCTCAGCCCCAGGGGCACCCCGTGGCTGCCTGAGGACGAGTGAATAAAGCAGCTGGCACACACTCACCTCCACAGCCCCTCTGCCCACCAGGCTCTGGTGCTGCTGCAGAACAATCCCAGTGGCACCTGTGCCACACTCCTGTCCCTGTGCCCAGTGCCATCGGGGCACCTGCAGCTGCCATGACCAGTGTGGGCACCAAACAGCTCCTGGCCAGGCAACACCCGGGCAAGCTCGGACCTCCAGACATGGCTGGTGCTGCTGCAAGCAGTGTCTGAGACCCCAGTGTGGGTGTATTCCCGATGGCAGCAGGGCTGGGGGGTATCCCAGTCCTACAGGCCATGCCCTGGGGCCTGCAGGGGAGGACCCCTCGCTGCTGCAGGAGCATTTCTGGCCAGAGCAGGGGATGAGAGCTGGGTGTTCACACACACACAGAGCACCCACAGCTTCACATCCATGTGAGGTACCTCACACTGTGTCACACCCCCTGTTGCTTAAGCCCTGCTCTGAACCCGAGAGAAGCATCACTTGCTGTTACCCCACAGAGAGCTCCTGCTCTTTGTTCCACTGAAATGGCCACTCATCATCTCATCTTCCCACCCAGCATCCACAGGCCTCCTGGACAAACCCACCATCAGACTCACACTGATCGTTATTCTGTGCTCTAAGGCAGGCTGCCCTGTACCCAGCATTATTTCAGTGGGAGCAGTGGAATTCACCTGGCACCACCCAGGGACAGGACTACAGGCACACCCTGCAGTGACCTCCAGCCTTCCAGACAGCTGCACCCCATCCAGAGTGATTTAAGAGCTCCTTTTCACACACCCCTGTTCACAGCAAAATCCCATTTCACCTAAGACCCTGATCCTGTGCAATGGACCATCTGATGAAGATTCATAATGGACATGGCATGACTGGAAGATTAATTTTCAATGTGGCACCACTTCATTACTTAATGCTTCACTCCAGCTGAGGTTTGTTGCTTTGGCCACACAGCCTCTCCTCCCCTTTCAGGGCAAGGTAAAAGTCTCCTCCTGGCTGTCAGCAGCAGGGTCTGAGCCCTAATTCTCCCTGCAGACCCCTCCTTAGCTGTGAGATGGAAGCAGGAACTCTTTTCCCTGTTTGAAAGAGGCACCAGAGCAGATCGTGGTGCACACACAGGGATGTGCAAACAGAGTCCCACTCACATGGAGCATTTCCTTCCCAACAGCACCTGATCTGCCAGAACAGGCATTCCCTCTGCAGTGAGGGTGAGGGTGAGTGCAGCTAACACATACATTTGGTTTTTTCCAGGGCCAGACCGCGTGGTTTTTGTGAGCCAAAGGTGTCTCTGTGCTGAGCAGAGGTAGCTCAGGTGCTGCAGTGATGTGCACACAGCTCACACACACACGGGGCACTGCACAGGGACTGAGGCCACGCTGGCACAAGCACATCAGTGTGGAGATCTGCGTGGCTTTACGGGCATCTGACCCCACCAACAGACAGAAAACCACCTTCTGAGTCCCAAGGAAAATGATGGAACACCCAAAGTAACTGCAGCTCTCAATGTGGGCACATGGCTTCCATCAGTGCAGTGAAGCACTGCCTAACGAAGCAGCAAAGCTTGCAGGTTAATTTTTTAAGCTAATCAATATTAGTCAGCGGTACAAGATGTTTTAGAGCAAGTCCACAAACAGCCCTGGCCAAAGAGCTAATGAAAAGCTCAAATTACCATTTTGGAAACTGCTCTCCATCTCCCAAAGAGCTCATCTAACACAGCGAGTGAGCAGCACAGCAGCGGAGGGGCTTGAGGGCTGACAAATGCCCAGTACAGCATGTCAGAGGGATGGCTCAACAATTCCAGCTACTCTGTGGGGCTGTGGAAACTGTTCAAGGAAAGACTCTTGAGGCAGGAGGCTGCTGCATGATCACCAACAGCTGAGGAAGGCAGCAAAACCTTCGTGGAATAGGAATCATCACTGGGTTGTGTACATCAATATGATGTGAGTTGAAACCCACATCCTCTCCTGTGTGTGCTATTTCTGCAGGCAGAATCGAGGACTCAGCTCAAAGACAGATGAGGTTTAAATGGAGATGTAACACAAGATAAAAAAGAGCATCAACAAAAGGCACTGCGGGTGCCTGCAGGAGCCCTGTCCTTTCCTAGGCAGGAGCATTCAGATAAAAATCAAAAAACCCAAAAGGCAACAATTTTATCACTGATCAAGAATGATGACATTATTGTATTAACCCACAGCCACAACCCCCATCTGTAGAGCCCAGCAGGGAGTGCAGTGTAGATGGAAATGAACATGTTGGGGGACACTCCAGCTTCCCCAACCGCCCAGACTGAGCTGCTGCCACTGACCCAGTGAAGGTTACTGGCAGAAGCTAAGCTGGCTGCTCCAAGTCAAATCCAGGCTCCATCCTGGACACTGCAAACATCCCCCACATTCGGTTCCTGCTGCCACAGCTGAGCCTGCAGAGAAGCAGAATCACCCTTTTCTCTCTTTTTGCCAAGAAAAGGGGCAGGGAAGACAGCAGAGCCCTGGTGATGTGTGCTGATGGAGACAGCCCATCCCCACAGGCTGTAGGGGAGAGCCAGGAACTGCAGAGCTTCTTCCTCCCTCTGCCTCTCTGATTTGGGAACGGACCCTGCTGCACCAGGAATTCCCAATAAACGCCCCCCAGCCCTGGGTGCCAGCTGGGCCCAGCAGGAGCTGCCAGCAGCTGTTTTGGGAAGGCAGCTCCCTGGCAGGACAGGCACTGACCATGTGTGCCAGCAGCTGCCACCGCCTGTGCCCAAGGTCCCCATGCCAGCCCCCCCAGCCAGGGACCAGTCTCCCCAGCAAGAGGCTGCTGGCACCTTTTACTGGGAAGTGGGGCAACTCCTACCCTCACCCCCAGCTACTTCTCACTGAATGATCAGAACTGATGTAGCCTCAGCCTCCCACCACTAGGAAAGGAAAAAAAGCAACAGAAATGTTCTTCAGCTTTGTAGGTGTTTCAACACTGAAGAAATAAATAATAGAGAGAACCCTTGTCTTGCTGCAAATCATTGTCATTTGTGTTGTGCTCATAACTGCTTCATATTCCCCTATTCCCAGCAAGCAGCAGCTGCTTGGAGTGAGGGATGGAAACCTTGGGGAGAACCTGCGGCTGATGGCAGGACTCTTCCCAACAGACACAGAATTCCTGGGATAGCAGCTCTTGGGGCTCCAGAGGAATGTGCTGCAGAGCACCTGATGGCAGAGCTGGGAGCCCCTGGCACACGGACACGAGGGCTCAGGGCTGTGGTGCCACCCAGCACACAGGGCACAAACCCCTCCGTGGGCTCCCGGCCCCGAGCAGGCACAGCAGGGATCGGGGCTCGGAGCTGCTCCTGCTCTGTAGCTGTCACACTGTGCCACATTAACATGTTTCCAAAGAGTATGGAAGCACAGCTAATGAAATATGCAGGCTCGAAGTATTAGCAGAGTATGGAGTCAGGAAAAAGCTATATTCTTGTCAAAATGACTAACTGTACAGTGCTGCTCGTATTTATCTTCAAACATGTGCTTAATCTGTTACATTTTTAAGGACCTTACGGCTACTAAAAGGAGCCATTTAGTTTTCTTTTATATTTTGAAATGGCTTGGTACAGAAAACCATATACTAACTTTGCATAAAACATGTGAATTTAAAAAAAAATAAAAAGCATTGTAAACCTTCAGCCCAAGCTCCCCTGAGACCTCTAACACAAACTGCTCCTTGCTTCATTTACCTACATCAGCAGCACACCTGGTTCTTGCAGAAACAAGGCTATCAAAGTGCTACAGCAAGGAGACCCATTCGAAAAAACACTTCTCAAATTTATCTCCCCATTGAACATTTCTCACTGAATCATTAATAAAGGAGGGTGTAGACAAGCACCCCTGGATGCAGCATTAAGAGAGAGTCCTGCACTGCAATGATTTACTTCCAAAGTGACAGGGGTTCAGTTAGAACCTTGCAGTACAAATTTCCATCCTGGAAAGGCCTGGAAAGCAAGTGACAGCTGGAGAAAACAAAGCTTAGTCCATGATCTTAGACTTAACCTCCCTGCATTTCAGAGTCTCTCTTGAAGGTGGAATATTATTACTAATGTCAATGTTTCCCTGCCATTTGGGTGTGGGCTGAGGCCAGAGGTGCTCTTGCCTGGCCCAGTTTCTAAGTGGCTCAGGACAGGCATTGCATAAATAAATCCCTGAGCTGGCCATGCTCATTCAGTCCTGAAGAATTCCTTCCAAATACTGGGACAGCACAGCCACGCTCAGGTCACTGCAGGCCTTGCTCCAAATCTTCATCAGCTCTGACTGGACAGGGAGAAAACCACCAGAGAGCTTTGAACACCTCCCCACTCAGTCTGTGGGACATCTGAAAACTGTTAATACTAAAAAGCTGCCTCAAAACCAGTAGTAAAGGTTGTGCAACAGGCCTGGAGCAATTGTGCAGGTGCTGTCCCTGCAGTCTGTGCTTTGGGGAGCACCAGGAGTGCTCTGGGCGTGACGTGAGCCCAGCCTGGCTCCTGCTCAGCACAGCCACTGCCCTGGCTCTACGTGACCTGAAGCAGGGCTGGCACAAAATGCCAGGTGCCTGATGCCACCCAAGGAGCTGCTGTGCCACTGCTGGCCACGCTCAGGTATGACACAGCTCAGGGAGGCACGAGAGCAGCTGCAAAGAACAGGCTAGAATTTTCTAGCAGCAGATCTGGAAAATCAGTTAAAACAGCCCAAACCCAAACACATTTTCATTTGTTCCTCATGCCTGCAGTACTGAAAGATCTGCTATTGCTCCTTGGTGCTGGAGGCTTATGGGACTGTGACTTACATGGTCAGCAATGGTCCGGCCCAGCTTGTCCATCCTTGACCCAGCCTCTGCGATCTTCTTGGCTGCACTAATCACATCTGACGTGTTCTTCAGTGGACCCTTGCCCCTGCAAAACAGAGCAGAGGCTCCTTCCTAGCACCAGAAAACCACAGCAGTGAACTCTACATCCCTTTTCTCATTCTGTTCCACACAGTGCTGGCACTGACTCCTCACCCCAAGGGCAGGAAGAGGCAGGAGCAGCCATTACAGCACTTTCATTTTCAAGAGTTTCCCCCTTTCGGCTCCTCCCCACATTTAGCTTAAATATAGGAATAAAAACATCTTAAATTTTACTGCCCTGAGCAACCTAATGATGATAAGAGATAACATTTTAGAAGACGGATTTGCAATTTTTATGGAATGGAACATGAAGTTTAAAAAATAGCGTTATATAAAATCTGGTAAATTAATTTCAAAAGGCATCAAAAAGCCTCTTTTTCCTCTGCAAATAACTGTGCTAGGAACTATTCCTGTAGTATGGCAATATTGAGAAGCCCACAGAATTTAATGCTGTAAAGAACTGAGCAAATATATATATGTTCCTGGGGACAAGAATCACCCTTAAGAAAGAAAGAAAGAAAGAAAGACAGGCAATAACTGCTGTGTATCTGTAGATCAATTTAAGCAGTTATTACCACCCAGCCACTGCACAATAATGCATCTCCCCAGTTCATATGCAGGCTGTAACAGGGCACCATTTAAAGGAAATTAGAAGAAGTAAGGCTCTTAGGAGAACTTGCACCGTGTCTCACTGAAAGCCCAGCAGCCCAGCGAGCTCGGAGTGAGCACAAATTAAAAAGCCTCACCTGGTGAAGTCTGTCATTTCCATCATGATCATACACATCTGTTTGGCCAGGACAATGATGTCATTGCCACTGTCATCCCATTTTGACACTTCAGCATCCAATTTACTCTTTTCCTCCTGGAAGCTGGCGACCTGCTCAGCAATCTTGGCTTTCTGCTCTTGAGGGAGCTGAGCCATGATAGCCTGGAAGAGAAGAGTTTTCTCACATGGCCTCCTGCTGCCTTGTAGAGGCTTTTTGGAACATTTCACTAATAACCAATTTCAGTCATGTAGATGGGGGATAAAACTTTAATAGCAATCCTCTACCTAGAGGCTTTACAGAGCCATTTGCTTCCATTTTGAATCGAAGTTTATACTCTTTTTTAAGAAAAAGTGCCCAGAAAGACAAGTTGACACTTAAAATATGGGCCTTTGCATGATAAAGCTGTTAAGACTCCAAACAAATTTGCCACATATTACCATCCCTCAAAATAAAACTGCATGAAGAAGGAGGACTTGTCTTTTATAGAAAATTTCAACATTTTAAAATTAAGTTCCACTTGGGTATTGAGGATAATAAGAAATATTACCAGTCTCTTCCCTGCAAAAAGCTAGCTGTACTCTTTTGAAACATGTCTGCTGAGGAAAGAGCAAGTGAAAATAAAGGGTATGTGCTTACTCCCAAATAAAATCTCTCAGCCTGGGTTTACAGCCTGTGTAAGACTCCATGCCCTTGCCTTCATAAATACTGGGAGCACAGATGCCTCCAGGAGCAGGCAAAAAGGAGCCTTTGGTACTAAAAATCCTCTGGCAGCAGCTGTGCTGAGAGGTAAATGAGCAATGTCTGCATTTAAATAGAAGGGTGCGAGGGTCCAGGCACAGAAAGTGCTTGTGCAAGGGAGGGGAGCATAAAAATACTCTCAGTTAGTGTAATTCCCAAGCCAATGTGGCAGAAGTTTGATAAATAAGGTCTGGCTTCTTCTTGCCTGGCAGGAAGAGCCCCCACAAAAAATCTGCCATGGCCCTTTCCCAAGAGTGTAAATTGTTATTGATCCAGAGGGGCCGTGTCAAATAAAAGCAATAGGTAAGGCCTGGTCTTCCTTCAGTGCACTGATTTTAGGGTTTCACCTCTTAATGATTATATATTGCCTATCAATGCTTTCATTTTTTAGTCACAGGAAATGCAGTGAGTTGAAATGATTTCATTTCTGAGTTCCTCTCAACGTTGTCTTGACAAATGCTCAGTGACCAAACACACACCAGCACGTGTGTGAGGAGACATTTTGTGAAGATTTTTTTGCTCATAAAGTTAGTATTTGTCTGTTGGAAGTAACATTAATCCAATGGAATGATCTGCCCTGTACCTCCCTGCAGAAGCTCACCCGACTACGGTGTCTGTGATATCAGAATGTGAAGTAGTTTGTTGGTACTAAAAGGATTTTGATCTCTCAGAACACCCAAAGTAAACCACAGACATTTCTCACATCCATCAGACCAAGTGCATTTCACTCAACCTCCTTTTCAGAAGAATACTGGAAACAAAGAATGCCAGTTTTCTGATCCAGCATTTTTATCACCATGCCCCCAAAATTTAACCTGGGTTTTCAAAGCAAGCTGAAGTGTTCCTTGAAGGCAGGTCACACTTTTATAATGCTCAGGGTTCTGCCTTACCCTTGCACTCTGTCCAGCAATGAGCTGATCATCCTCAGTCTGGATACTGGTTCTGCTTCGCACATCAAAGTCCTCGGTCTCAAAGTCGGAGTCATCCAGCTCTTCAGGAGTCTGAGGAAAAAGCATTCACTCAGAGTCAAACTACAGATTACATGGCTCTGCAAATCAACAAGAATATTGTTTTTCAAGCAGAGAGAATGGAAATCAGTGGAGGTAAAAATTATTTCATGTTTTCAACAAAAAGGTAAATAGAGGGACTGTATCCAGCTCTGAACATGTGTGATTTTATGTGCTTGACTGCTCCTGTTAAACACCATAGGGATCCCCAAAATCACACAGCAGTAACTGAACAGCTGAGATTTGTCAGGACATTAATGCACTCAGCATTTGAAAGACAAAAAAATGTTCTTGCAAAATGAACAGCATTTTTGCAACTTGATTAAATGTAAAAGCTTCACTTGAGATTCTGAAGCTGGAATTACACACAGCTCTAAAGGCTGGTTCAGAAGTACAGACAGTGTCTTCAGCACAATTATGAATCAAAGCACTGACTAAATTAACAACAGATAAAATATCTCAAAATTTATCCTTATCCCTCAGGAAAAGCTGAAAAATTTTAGCTAGTAAGGGCCAGCTTTTATGCCGTAGGCTAAACACATCTGACCTAGTTCCTGCTTGCCTAGGATTTATTTTTGCTACTGCCAGTCTGTAGCTGGCAAACTTTTTATAAAGCTTATCAAGTTTAAACAGCATGTTTGTCAAAATACTACATCTTTGCTGAAGTGGTACTTCATGACAATTCTCCAGAGCTGGGTCAACAAAGAACTTCACTGATAAATGCAATAAATTGTGATTAACAGATAAGATGCAAATAAAGTCCCTGTTCTTTACATTTCTCTCCTATGATTTGGATTTCACAGACTTGTCTTCCAGTACAGACACTTTGTGATACAGTGAAAACAGAGATGGACATGCACAATAGTTGCCAAAAAGCAAAGGTGAGCAGGGTGACAATCAAGGCTTTGGGTATTCCAGCCTCCTCTCCAGGCCCTGGAGAACAGGGTATATCCACAAAATCAGCAGAGGGACACACACTAGGAAGTAGCTCAGTGTATCAATATTTAAAAAATGAAAAAAAATAAAGAAAACAGTTCTGCTGTATGTTTACAAACTGTCTGTGAGTCTCCTCTGCCCATCCCTCCCAAAGCTCAGGGACACACGAAGTGTAACTCTGCCTTTCAAGTGCCACCAAGGGCAGAGACTCCTCTGGGGTGACGAGCCTGGGCAGCAGGGAAGGAGGGAGAGCTTCTCTTCAATACATACAGATATAGTGAGATGGTAGTTTTGAAATACCCTGCATAAACACAGAAATGAGGTGCTGCAGTGGCTTCTCCTGCTGGTCCCTGTAAAGAGCAAGAGCCCCTGGACAAAGCTGAAGTGAACGAGCCTCTGTGAGCGGGTTACACCAAGCCCTGGAGAACCCTGGAATGTCCACTTGGATGGCTCTTTTATTCCAAAATAAACCCTCTGGACCACAAGTGCTAGCATTTTAACTTCTTTCTAGGTGGCTGCTGTGTCACCAGGGAGCTGCTGTTGGCTGCTGGCAGCGGAGCTGTGGCTCCCTGACACCGGAGCGTGGCACAGGGGAAGCGTCAGCGCTCCTGGCACTGCCAGCCCGGATAATTGCTGCCGACTGGGATTGGCAGCCGTGCTCCCTGTCCTGAATAACAAGGGCTTCAGCAGGGGGGGAATCACATCCGTTTGTCTGCATAGCGGGAAGGCATTGATATCTTCATCTAACACTGGCTGTCTATAAATCCTGAGCTCGTCTGAAAAAAATTCCATGGGGAGCACATTTGTGGTTGTCAGCTTTTCTCCTGGCTTCTCATCTGATCATTTGCTTTAAGCAGCACACACGGAAGATGCTACTGCAATGGTTACTGTAATCACGTCTCTTCTGGGGCTGTACATCCTTGACTTACTGATCACAAGCTGCACCTGCCATGGTCACCACTCTGACCACAGGCAGTTTCTCAGAGTCAAAGGAATACAAGGAAAAGAAGAAAAAAGGAATAAAACCCCTCTATTTGTCTTTGCTGTGTCTGGCTCCTGCCCATTTTTGCCCCACTAATATCCAAGAAATAGGTCCATGGATCAGCTTCAACCAGAACTTCCTTTTCTGCATCCCTTCAACCAACTGCAGGAGCCCTTCTGACCTACCAGAAATTTGGGCTTCCAAGTCACACCCACTGCACCTGAAACAGCAAGCACAGAGGAGACAAGGCCTCTGTGAGCTGCCCCCGTGTACCCAGGTTAGCCAATTAACAAATTACACGCTTTAGGAACTGCAGACCAAACTCATCTCAGCTTCCTTTTGACTAACTAACATCAATTCTCCAAATTTACTTAATGAAGAGCCATTAGGTTTTATTTCTAAGCTCTCAAACCATCAACAAGCATCTATAGTTCTGAATTAATTTGCTGTTGTTAACTCAAAGGTCACTGATTTTAGCACATTAACGAGCCAGGCATTACCACGAGATTACAAAAGATGCGTGAAGGGTATTTAGCATCACAACTCGGGCCATCATCGATGCTCAGATCTGGTTAATGAATCTGAATCCAAACGTACTGCTCCAGTGCTCCACAGCGATTTTAAGACTCTGAATGTTAATAGGAGCTAAATGAAAATCTGCTGCTGTCTGCTCCCCAGTATCCTGATGGCTGTCAGTTCAACAGAGGCAGGGAAAGCGGGAAGCTGCTGGGGGAAGTTCTGCTCACCCGGATCATCAGCACGGCTTTCCTGATGTCCCGGATGCCGTCGTACACCAGCCGGGAGGCGTCGATGAACTCGTTCTCATCCATGGGCTGGGCAGGGTCGGAGCTCAGGGCTTCCACTGCAGCTTCCACTTGCTCCGTGAAGCGCGGCATGACTGAACTCAGAGCACACGGCCAGTCAGTCCCACCCCAGAGCCACCCTGCTTCCCCCTCCTGGAACCCTCGCGAGTGCCTTGCTCCTAACTTATCCTGGAAGTTGTGCAGTCCTTCCACTGAAATCACAACATTTCTTACAGGAGCTGAAGTCTTAATCCACCTCTGTTTCTGCTTACGCTGCTGCTATTTGGTATTTTCCCCTTGGACAGAGAAAAGTTTATCACACCCTTCTAGTGGACAAGGAGAAAACACCTGGGGAAGCCCTTAAAAACTATGGGATCAAATACTGATTGTTTGTTTGATGTTCCCTGCAGATGTACATCTTTTTGGGGGAAAAAAAAGTCATACTACTATCAGGAAGCTCACGTTTAAGAAGCACTGGAAGGGGGCAGATTGCACTGCTGCATTTCAGTGACTCATAGTGCCCCAGGAAGAACATGCCAGAACCAGTTAAGAGTCTGCTGTTTCTTCAGTGTCACCCTTGATTCTTCATCAAAGTAATTAAAGCAAAACCAACAGCTAGTGGCTGGCACTGAAGCAACTCGAATCACCCCTCACCCTGTACGGGTGTCAGCAGGCAGTTCACAGGGAACACCCTCATTAGGTGTTTATGTGGGGCACCACAACCTACAATGCTCTTTCAACAGCTGTAAAGATACTTTACAGAATTTACCCTAATTATTACCCCAAATTTATTCTGCTGGGGGAATGTGATCTTCCTTCTGGACCCTGAACAGCTGCAGGGCCTGGTGCAATACTGCAGCATGAGCAGAGCACAACTTTCAAGCCTTCACTCACGTCTGGGACTCATTCCCGGTGTTTTTGCTTCCCACAGCCCAGTCCATGACAGCGAGCACGCTCAGGGACACCTTGTGCACTCCTGAGCTTCAGGCCAGTCAACACAGCAAAATTACACTTCTCACTTTGAAACAGCTTTGCAAACAACTCCCACTAATTTGCATTCCAGCAAAGTGAGTCTTTAACAGGTTTCACAGGTACACTGGTACCCAGCTGCCCACACGCTTTCAGGCAACAGGAGCTCAGGGCTCCTGGGAGTAAGCAACCCTTACCTGTGTTGGACAGTAACTTGGTTGCTTCCAGCACCTTCTCGGTGTAGACTCCAGGTTCATAGTTGTCCATCTCTGAGCTGACCACGTGAATGACCCGAGCGGCGCGGCCCCGGATCGCTCCGGCCGTGCGGTCTAAGCCATCCACATCTTTTTCTTGCAGAGCAATGACACATTTGTTTACATCTTCTAAAATGTGATTCTCTGGTGGTAAAAGAAGGAGGATTTAGATGGTAACGTCTTTTCTGTCACAGTCATCAGCATTGCAGCTGCTCAGGGTGGGATCTGCTCTATAAAAGCTCCACGGAGATGCTGTCAAGCATGAATCTGAAGGTCACCACAACCAGCAAAGAGCTGCCCTTCTCCAGAAGGTCAAAAAGCTATCAGTCCATCCACCAACTGGCCTCCACACGTCCTGCCCCTGTTTGTACTCGATTTTACCAACAGGAAAGCTGAGTTCTGCTGAGTTCTCCCCTGGTTTCATTCCATATTCCTCCCCTGGACTGCCCCAGCCCTTATTCCAAATACCTGCAAACCACTCCCCTGTCATTGCACATGGGGCGATGGGCACTCCCTCAGCACCACACCTACTCCCCTCAACACTCCAACAGACACTTGGTGCACGTTTCCAGCTTCCTCCAGAGTGTTTTCCTACAGCCACACACATTCCATCAGAGCTCATGACACTGTCAGTCGCCCATTCCCATCTGAGACACATAATGTACGCAGTGAATAATGTGGAAAGCATTCCAGCCACACAGCACTCACTGACTGTTCAGAAAACAAAAATAAAATAAAGGCAAGACCTCTGTTTGCAGTTTGCTTTTTTAATATACATTTGCTGGTTTTGTAAAGAGATATTTTCCCCATTCATCAAGTCCAAGAAGCCCAAAATGGGTAAAACCCTCTAAGAGATTTCTGAAGATGCCTAAAGAAGTTGGGATCCTTATTTGGGGAAACCTACCCTAAAGATCTCCCAAACTGTTATTAGAGACATCCAAACTCTGTTGGAGAGTCTTTAATGAATCAAGACCAATGCTTCGATATCATCATCTAACACCAGCATTTGGACTGCTTGGTAAGAAACCAACTTGGAAACATTTCTGCTCTGTCACTTAAAATAGTTTCCAGTGTTAATTACCATTGACTTACTCATTCTACACTGCCAACCCGTGCAAGTGGCTTTTATTCCCTCTGCAGGTAGTAAAAGAGCCATTTTGCAAGAGTTTGTAGAGACAAGAAGCTCACAGAGTTGGCTGGGAGAGGATCTGGAAGGAACCGCCTGAAAGGATTGCTGCGGGAAGTTACACCTGATTTACATAAAATTAACAGAGCCAGGTGCAATATTGCGAGACTTCTGTAAGTAACCTGGACAAAAATTAAACTTGTGAAATCCCTCTGAAGCAACTCAGCCTGAACAGGTTCAGCTGAGGGCAGAATGTGGCCCTGAGAGAGGGAAGAGCAGGTTCATTAGTGATTTGACAAGTCAGTGAGCAGGCACAGGAGCCACAGCGGGCACAGAGGGTATTTAAAGCAGAGACAGCCCTGGGAGCTGCAAGAGCCCAAAGAAAAAGCTTCGGCACCAGGCCAAAACACAGACTGTTTATTGCTTCAATTCCTAAATGAATAAATTAAGCCACAGACCATTTAAAAGCCTCTTTGGATTATCCGAACTTTAATAAAAGGCATGGACAAAATGAAGGTGAATATTTAAATGTCTGCTGATCATTTAATGCCTTTTGCAGATGTGAAGTGGCCAGAAAGTCCCTTCTAGAGGGAGAAAACCCACAGGGCAGCTTGCAAAGGGCCCAGGGAAGTGCAGGACTGTCAGGTCTCTCTGCTCTGGTGATATTCTCCAGCTGGATGATAACAGGTAAGATCTGACACTGTGCTGAGTTCTTGTAAATACACCCAGTGCTCCCCACCCTACTGGCACACGGAGCACAGGTTCACCACCAGCACCTCTGGGCACGGGAAAAGACTGTCCCACATTAAAACCCCCCTGTCCTCCTGCTGAGCAGGAGAAACATCCCACAGCAACAGAACACAGCACAGACAACAGCAAAGAGATCTTGCCCCACCAAAATAGCTACAGGGAAAATGGTGTGGTTGGGCAGCAAGGGAAGAGGAAAGGCATTTTTTCCATAGAAATGATTTTTAGACCAAACAAGGAAATACATTAAATTGTGAAAAGCTACAGAATAAAAAGTCACCCACGACTGTCAATCCTCAATCCACACCCACCAAACACCTTCCACCTCCACCCACCTCCACATTAAAGGGATTAAGAAATCCTTTTCCAAACAACCCCAGCAGTCTGTGAGGACATCTGAGGGCTACAGGAGATCAAAATCAAAGAGCAACAGTCGGGAGATGAAGCCACAGATTCATAAACACAGCTGTGCTTCTCTGCTGCATCTCCTGTGGAAGGTCTCAGAACTATTTCCATGCTGAGCCTCTGCTGCCAAGGGGCACTGCAGGAGCCAGGCCAGGCAGCAGTGCTGGCACAGGGAGCAAACACTGGAGCGTTCACACCCGTGTAAACACAGTGTTCATCCTGGAAATATTCACTGGGAGGCTCTTCTGCAAAAACAGTTCCACTGAGATGGGCAATCTCTGGCATAAACCTCTGTCAGCAGCAGAGGAACAGAAGGCAGCAAATGGAATGGTTCTCTAAGAAGGTTTCAAAAGAGATCCAGGAAATTTCAGAACATTGAATTTGACAATTACACGGTGCTATCAGCAAGTGCTCTAAAGAACAGAGATAGTGGGCACACCAACACATCCATAGTGCTTAGGGAAGGCACTGATAAGAGGGATAAGAATTACAGAAGCTACGGTAGAGCTTTGAAATGAGGAATAATGAAACAGGCAAAGACTCTGCAGTCAGGAAAGCGATGAATGACAAAGTGTATGGCAGAACTCTGCACGTTTGCAAACAGCATGAAGAGAGAGAGAGCAGGGAAATAACCTCTTCACCATCTTCCAGTACAAGTAGGGGCATCAAATGAAGCAAAGAGGCGACAGTGCAAAACAAGGAGGTTCTTCACACGGAGCACACTTCAGCTGTGAATTTTGCACAGGATGATGGAGGTGCCAGCAGTTTATAATGGTCGAAAGAACAACTAACACCAGCTTAAATGAGAAAAATCTGTCAAGGACTGTTCAGGAGATAGCACCTCTGATGCTGGAGCTCCCTGAGCTGCACATCACTCATGGCTGGGAGCACACAGACATCTCTAGGCTACAGGGCTCCTGTGCCATCCATCTCTATCCTGACAGTGAGCCTCCCCCAGACCCTGCCCTAGCTCAACAGGGCCCTTCTGCTGCTGTACCTACAGAAATGCTGTCACCTGCAAGCTCACCTGCAGCACTGTGCACTGAAGGATCCTTCTTCTGTGATGTTCTGCTGTTACCTAAAGCCAGCATCTCTTTCATCATGCCTTCACTTGTGGGTAATTGATACAGTTCTGTAGCATATGCTGCATGGTGAAGCCTTTACTTCAGCACACCACATGGCAGGAATGTGGGATGCTTATATACATATTTATATATGCACACACTCATGCACTCACAAGAACTCCTTTAAATTCTGCTTCCATCCCAGTTAGTAACTGATACAAACATCCTAATAACCCCAAACAGCACTCGACATAAATCATATCCGCCATGACTTTATCCAAAGAGAAGTTCAGACTTCTAGCAGATGAATTGGAGCTGTGGCATTTATATGGGAAACATATATCAAAGTTCAAACAAATAATATTTAAAAGAGTATTTATTGCTTTAATATTTTTCTACCATCTCTTCGATAACACACATAAATAATTACTGAATGCACTTGAATGTCTGGGGTTGTCTCAAACTACATTTCCTTGGCTCCATTGTGGGTGGTGAGCACTCACTCCAGGTGAACTCTCCTGAGTCAACCTGCCACCACCCCAGGAAAGAAACCTTCTCTGCTTACTGCCAAGCTCTTGAGAGTACAGCCATGCAATAGATTTGGTTATTTAACCAAAAACCCCACTTCTGCTCTAACCTGCATCCCTGCAGAAGATGGGATTGTCCTGCCCACAACTCACTTGAGTCTTGTGGTTCTACACCTGGGCTACAAGGGAAGGAAAGTGATTTTACTGAGTGATGCAACTTCCTGCTTGTGGTGTCTTCAGTCCTAAAAAGCAGCTTGGAGCTCTTCAGCACAGCCCAGCACTGGGCCCACACCACGAGCTGAGGAGCAGAGCTCCCACAGCAGAGCTCCCATTCCTCAAATGTCCTGCACGGGGATGCAGAGCCCTCAGTTCAATGGCTGACCCCTGTGGGGGCACAGCTGCCAGGGAGATGCTCTTTGGCAGCTCCCCACAGGCTGTGTTTGCACGGGCTCACAGCTTTTCCTTGAGCCTCCAACTTCAGCACACAATTCCCTCTGAACAGACTTCCCCAGAAACAGGCTCCTCCCAGCTGTGCAATTCCAGCTGCTGCTGCCCCAGTGGGCACCGACAAAGAGCTCAGATACTCAATTGCCCACGAAGTTTATGCTCACTCACTGCAAAGAGGATTTTTAGTCAGAACCCAGGGAACCACAATACAACGTGTATGACAATGCAGGTGACTCATCACAGGAACACCACTTGGCCTTTTGTTTGTTTTGTTTATTTTACTTTTCTCTCTTTTTTTAATAATAAA
The DNA here is from genome assembly GCF_041296385.1 of Aphelocoma coerulescens. Lineage (NCBI taxonomy): Eukaryota > Metazoa > Chordata > Aves > Passeriformes > Corvidae > Aphelocoma > Aphelocoma coerulescens. The sequence continues at coordinate 18,129,151 of NC_091027.1, forward strand.
AAAAATATGGTCTCCTAATTCAGGATCTTAATTTTTCATCTACATTTTCTAACCATGTTCACCTGGTACTTCTCACTCCACACATCCTCCTGTGAAATCTCTCTTTACAACTGGGGGTTTTAGGTCACCTGAGATGCCCAAAGCTGCTTGCACCACAGAAATTAGAATCCCAGCTTGCAGTGGTGATTTGTGAGCACTATTGCAGACACAATTCATGTGGCTACATCTCCATGTCCTCTGACTAGAGCACAATTAAAGGATGTGGAAATAAAAATGCCCCCATTATTTTTAGGTCACAGCAGCTCACAGTGGGTCTTTATCAAGATGCTGATAAAACGGATTATCTTGGCAAGCACTTTGCCAAATGCAATTATTAATCTATTATAATGATCCAATCTCTTCTAAAAACTCTTAAAACTTTACTAAAGCTGACATGGTACTAACAGTTTTATTTTAATTAACTTGTACAACCACGGTTTGATATTCAGTTTTGTTTACATGGCAGAGTCTAAAGTGAACTGAGGGATCACTTTTTCTGTGGACCCAGCAGCATAAACACGTTCTATTTCCCCCAGAGTTACTGGTGAGGCTTGTCTACAGCAGCTAAATGGTAATGCAGCCTTAGCTCAGCCAGCAATTCCAAATCCTGAGACATGAAGTGTCTTCTCCTTGAGACCAGATCTGCTGCACTTTCACACCTCGCTGGGCACGAGGTGACACCAGGTGAGGTGTAACAACACCATCCCTTCCAAAAACCTCACAGGCTCCAGAACACATGTCCAAACCACCCATTTCCAGGACTAAGCTCTTAGGAGGATGATGATTTCTGAGACTGTGCCCCTGATTACCTGATACAGCCAGGAAGTCATCGATGGACGTGATGTCATCCACAGCGTCTGTCAGCACACGGACCTGCCTCTCCCACTGCTCCTTGAAGAGATCCATGTTCTCTTGAGCCAGTTTGCTTTGGGGTTTAGCAGCCAGAGCCAGTGCAGCATTGATGACCTGTAAAACACCTCTGGAGCTTTAAAACATATCCCAACGAAATGATTACCTTCTGTGTCCAATGAACTCAGCAGCACACAAAGCAATTTTCGTAAGTTTTGTGGAGCTTGATGTTTAAACACAGAAGTGTTTAATTTTGTTGCTCTTGCATCCAACTCATACCTGCTCCCACATTGATTATGGATAGTTATTGGAAGCAAAATCACTTGGCCAAGTTTTCCCAAGAGCTGGTTTCACCTGTCTTTAGCAGCTCGTGGTAACAAGGTGTTGCTTTCCCAGTGCAGGCTGTGTTGTTAAGCATTTTAGGCAGGATGACATTTAGTACACTTGAGGCTGCATTTGCTACTTGCCAGAACCTCAGTAAAAAGGTCAAAAAAGGATTAATCTTACACGGACTGAAGTAGAAACAATATGCAAATATAAAAATACAGATAAATTTTGATTTATCACTTATTCCTAAAGCTTTAGTCTGAATCTTGCCAGTAATTGTTGTAATGACTTCAGATTTCTGTTGTGGCTGTGAACAAGCCAGATTAGCCAGGGAACAGGAGGAGATGCTCCTTTTGAATACCCCCTCCTAATTTTTTTCAAACACTAAGGCCAGAATTTACACCAGATCCTAGTTTTTCTTAGCAGAACAAATGCTACAGGTGCTGCTGGGTCACAAAGCTTACGCTGTGTCCACTAGCTGGTCATTGAAATGGCCACAAAAGCCTCTTTGAATGTGGGGAGAAACCAATCTCAACAGCCTGGTCCTGCTCTTGCTGCAGCAGAACAACCTGGAAAGGTGCCAGGTGTGAGAAACCATCCGCAGCCAGAGCGTGACAATCCCAGCCTTGTTCCCAAGCACCTGAGAGTCAGAGCTAATTAACTCACAACTTCAAGGTGTAATTTTTCTTCTCTTTAGGACGGTATTAATTTCACAAAATTGTCGACCAAAACATGCAAGCACCAGATGTTCCCGCTTTTCCAAAATCTACCTTCTCTACCTGCTTCATTTACAAGTGTCACAAAGCATTTAAAACAATATATAACTCACTAAACATGGAAAGGATGCTGATGTCAAACGTACCGGGATGGCACTGAATGAATCAGGCAGGAGAAGGAGGCTGCTTCACCTGAGGGATGCCAGGAGGTAGCAGTGACTGAGGAGAATCCACAGACAGGCTGGGCTGCTCCCCATGCTGCCATCCTGCCTCTGGAGCTGGGGGCTGCAGGTCTGGGTCACAAATCCAGCCCAGCTCGGTGGGTTTGGTGACAGTGACAAACACAAGAAGCAGCACCTGAGCCTGAGCAGCATCTGCTCAGGGGCCTGTGGGGATGAATGTCCCTGTCCCCACCACCACCGTGGGCTCCTCTGCTGCTCCCCTTCCTCCAGCCAGCCCAAGGTCACACCTGCGTGGCACCTGCAGGAGTCAGGATGTCCCTTTGGAACGTCCCTGCTGCCAGCCACGGTCCCTGCTGCTCTTCCCCTCTCACTCATGGATCTGAAAGTCCTGAAAGCCCCCAAAATGCCTTGCAGCACCCAAGAAAATGTTGTTTAGAATTTCAAAATCAAACAGAAATAGAGGTTTTAGAGAGGCAAACCTGTCCTCTGCTCAAGAGCCCTGCTTTGCAGTCCAGCCACTGCCACCTCTTGCCCCAGTCTGATGGATGTAATGAATTAACCACCTATCAGTCAAAATCTAGCTATCCAAGGTTTCATGAAGATGAATCTAAACAAGTGGCCTGGAAACAGGAGAGATAAACCAGACAATGCTCTAGAAATCTGCTCTCAGCTTTTATCCTGCTAGAAGCTGTCACTACAGAGACAGAGGTGATACCAAGGGTCAGGACATTTCCTCTGCTTTTCTCAACCTGCCTTGGCCTATATCAGATAGAAAATATCCTCCCAGCACTGAGACAGGGCAGCATTAATGCTGCAGGAACATATGGCCTGGGTACCTGCGAGATGTTTGTCTGGACACAGCATCTGTCTGGACAATTAATCTTTGCCAACAGCGCATGTCAAGCCCAGATGCCCACGTTCAGCACCTCGTCACAGGTAATGGCAGAGCTGTCACACATACAGGGCTCTGCAACTGCTCCACAAACTCAAACTGTGTGTCCTCACCAAATCCAAACAGGAGGCACAGGCTGCATCACCCTCCTCTCAACAGGCAGCTTGTTCAACTGGAGAAAGTGTAGGTTTTTTATACATTACAGCAAAAATGTGTGACCAAGGTGAATGTATCTTATAACAATGATCAAGCAGAAGCAGTGTGTATGATCTCCCTTACAGACAGACATTCCTGCATTAGGGAGGCAGCCAGCAGTGCTGGAGGTGAGGAAACCTGGTGGGGATATCGAAGGTTATCCATGGTCACCATGGAGCTGAAGACAAACCTCCAGCTCAGGAGAGCCATACAGGTGTGTGTGCTCAGTGAGAAATTCAGGGCAGCAGACACAGCTCAGCAGTCCCTTTTTACAGCACATCCTCTGTATCTCCATGTGTAAAGTGGCCACAACAGCTTTAGCAGGGGTGATAAAAGCCTTCACTCTGAGGAGAGTTTAGCATTCAAGTGGGCAAATCATCCCGGAGGTGTCTCACACCTCTGCTTGAGGAAATGTCCCAGGGATCACTGACAACACCCTGCATGTGATCTATTCCAGGGAATATAGTCTGGTATCCAGCACAGAGTGATTGATTTATTTTCCAACAGATGCTTAGAGAGACATGGGAAAATGACAGGCATGCTGGATCTCAAATAGTCTGTGTAAGTAGCAGGACTATGATCCCTTTATTATCTAAAAAGAAACACTTTCAGGGGGAGGAGGAAACACTTTTTTGGGAGAAGGGATGGACCACAATACATTACTCCTTCTCCAACAGACATAAAGCACTGGGCAATTACTTTAAAATATCAGTAACAGGACAGAGGCAGACACAGTTAAAACCCCAGGAAGATCATGACCACACTATCTGAAATGTAGCCACTTCCATGTAAAACATTTGGCAATTTCAGGGAAATATTTTGTATTTCAGAGCTTTTCAAGATGCTGCCAGAGCGCTGTGATCACAATGACTCACTGAAGTTGTACAAAGAAGAGAATCAAACGGGGACATTTTGAACCTATCCAGAAGGAAATGAAGCATGGCAAGAAAACACACTATTTTTATCGGTGCTTTGTTTCATGTAGCAATTGCAGTGTTCAAGTCAGACAGCTCCACGCTCCATAGCGTGGTTCCAGCGAGTTCCTTGAGCCTCTCTCCTGCACCTCGCAGCTTCCCGAGGCAGCAGCCAGGGCTTGGCAACACCCTGGGACTGGGGAGGCTCAGCATTCCAAAGACTGCAATGGATGTCTCAATCTGCACCTCGAGTCTTCTTCTCATCCCTTCCATGGGAAGAAGCTGCTGCTTTTCCCTGGTTTTATTTTCCCTGTTGAAATCAGAGATGTCAGACTGTGGCTGTGTCCTTCCCCCTTTGCAGGGCAGGGCTCTCCAAGGCTCCCTGCAGTGACTCCTGCCCGGTCACAACACTGCAGCTGCTTTGCCCAGAAGCTCTCTCAAAAAGCTCAACTATTCTGGTCAGAAAACGCTGAACCTCAGATAAACCTGTGGGTAAATTACAGCCACTGGGTCAGCCAGAATTAATTCTTTTAGGCTAAATTCAGGATGACTTCCAGCCTCAGCTCTATAGCACCCCATCTGAAAGTCAGAGAGGCCAGAAGAAAGCTCTTACACGTGGTGGTGTTCTTACAAAGAACAATTTTGAATACTTGGCTGGCATGGCCAAAGGAAGAAACATCACTTGGGAGAGGAAAACTATCACCCACCTCTTTGCACTGCAATCCCAACCTGTTGTATCTTACTCAGTGCACATCATGTCTGACCCACACCCATTTCAGTGGCTTTAAGCACTTCTTGATTTTTGCCTCAGTCCTTTTGATAGGGAGCTTTTGCTCCTTCCAGGAGATTGTTCTTTCTGCAGCTGGCTTAGCTTTGCCGTGATTCCTGTAGGATTGGTTTCAGGATGTTACTGCACCCCAGCAAGGAGGAGTTTTTCAGTTTCAGGAGCTCTGAAGTGAACCCTCAGTCCTCTCCCCTCACTACACACCATTTCTTTACAACCCAAACATCTGCAGTTTCTAAATAACTCACTTGGGTTTGGGGTTTATATAAAGATCTTGACTCACCACATTTCTTGTGGCATTTGGATAATGAGTTGGAAAGTAGCTCCATGGCCTACAAATCCAGAATACTTTGCATTTGTAAAAAAGAAAAAGCTAATAAAACAAGCCCCCACCCACCAGCTCTCATCTCAGGGGCAGAGGAACAAGTGACACACACAGACAGTGCCCCAGTGGGGATGTGAAGTCAGTTTTACTCAGGAGTACGTGAAAAGGAGCCAGCAAGCCTCTCTGCCCTTGCCCAGGTGGGTTTTAATCCCATGTTTTCCTGTAATGCAGCAAGCATGGCTTGCTTACTGGCAGTTTGTAAGAAGCTCCTCATAATTTAACTCTACATACACAAGATGCCAGAGTTGCCTCCAGTGCTCACCCTACTCATGCCCCTTCCCTACTCCTCGCTGCATTTTGCTCCGAGTGTTAGAAATGGTTTCTAAGGAGGACGTTCAAGTCGCTTCCAGTTACATGCAAGGCCAGGTTTGCATGCCCACGTCTGTGTGTGCCAGCCCTCCACGCACTCGAGTACAGCAAAAAGCACTCTGCAGGCTCTGATGAGCTGAAATGCCTGGGAGCAAAACACACAGCAGATTGTTTTACACTCTCAGAAGCTCTAATGGCAGTGACCAGCGATGAACAGAGCCTCACGCACCGAAAGAGGAAGGAGAAGTTTCCTTTGATTTCCAATACTTTGTTCCCATGTAGAAAAGGCACTTTGAGCACTTTCCTGTAAGTTATGCACGGAGTGACTCCAGGGATCTCTGCAGAGATATTTACTAGTCTTGTGGCAGTGCTGTCACAACCCACAGATCCACACTCTTACTGAGTAACTTACAATCACAGACTGGTTTGGGCTGGAAAGGACCTTAAAGCTCATCTCTTTCCAACGGCAGGGACACCTTCCACTGTCCCAGGCTGCTCCAAGCCACAATGTCCAGCCTGGCCTTGGGCACTGCCAGGGATCCAGGGGCAGCCCCAGCTGCTCTGGGCACCCTGTGCCAGGGCCTGCCCACCCTCAAGGCAAGAATTCCTTCCCAATATCCCATCTATCCCTGCCCTCTGGCAGTGGGGGTCCAATTCCTGATACAGAGTCCCTCTCCAGGTTCCCTGCAGCCCCTTCGGACACTGGAATGGGCTCTGAGGTCTCCACAGAACCTTCCCTCCTCCAGGCTGAACAGCCCCAGCTCTCCCAGCCTGGCTCCACATGGGATGTGCTCCAGTCCCCTCAGCAAAAAGCCCTTCTCCAGTTCAGCATGTACTGTCAAAGCAGTATTTGCTATAAATACTATTTGCATACTGTGTATAGATAATTATCCTATCAGCTTCCCCATCCATGAAAAAAGCATTTTCATTTGGAGCTGAGGACTGATTTTGTATTGCCAGTCCATGTAGAACCTGCAAGAATTCTGGTGCCATTTGTCTTGCTCCATTTTGCATTTCACTGACTTTGAGTGCTGAAGCTTTGGGGGTCTCAGAAACTCTGTGTCTTTTCTGGAAACTGTTCCACCACTGTGCTCCCCAGATCCTCTGCCTGTGAAGAAACATAGGGCCCTTATTCACTTGTACACCTCTTTCTACAGAACTGAATCCCTTTCCTGCTCTTTGCTTATTTTTACGCATCAGTAACTGTTTGAATTTCTAAAATTGTTGCTTTTAGGGTCAGCCTTGGCCTGTGCTGGCAGTTCTTCCATGCGAGCCTGGCTGATACAAATCTGCAACCCAAGTGTTAAGTTTTTAATAGAAGCATTTCTGCTCAATGCCAATAAAATGTTTCAAGCACCTGTAATTAAACAGTCTGCAGACAGATCTGCTCGTTAGAACATTCAAAAAATCTGACAGTCTTTCAAAGCGATGAAAAAAGGGGACAATTGTTTGATGTTAAGTCTTTACTGCAAGAAAAATTAAGTTCTCTCCTTCTCCAACAGCCACCAGGAAACTGGTGGTGACCGGGGACTCAAGGAGAGCAAAGTCTGCTGGTCACATTTGCGTTTGCCTGATTTGAGGGGTGGCCTGGAGGGGCTTTTTGTTTCTCTAAGATAGTCCAACTTTTAAACAAAAGTTTCTGGAACTCTCCATGGGATTCCTTATGCTCTGGTATTTTGTCTGTGTCAGTAGGTGTGATCACATATGAGCCATCTGCCTCATCAGAAATCTATAAGCAGCAAATGGCTTTTCAAGCAGTTCAAAATTGGAATAGAAGGATGTGAACAAGCAGTTATTAAAACAAGATGTTAATACGAGAAGAGCCAATTTATTTTTATTAAAAATGTAATTTAATCCAAGAATTCTCTGGAGTCAGTTTGATGGGCGACGCTCGCTCGCGTGTGTGTGGTGAGCAATCCAAGCACACTCCAGCAGGTATGGAGGGGGTTGGGAAGGACCTGTGCTTCCAAGTGCTGCCTGGTGGCCTCCCAAAGTTTCTTTGGAGGGTGAGCTCTTTGGGCTGTGGAGGGGAAGGCAACCAGCCCTGCCTTACATGGGAGAGCAGGTCCTGCGTGCCCCGGGGCAGTTCTGTCCTGCAGCCACTTCCCAGGAGATGCCCAGTGTCCAGGGCAATGGGCTCCAGATTTTGCTGGCAGAAGCAAACACCCAACCTGATGGGAACTCTACTCCACAGTTCTTTTTTACAGCTCTCAGCCTGACTGCAGTTTGGGTAGGAATCTATAGATGAACTTCATGGAGGCTGCAAAAACCAAGGAACTCAATGTATAGCTGGTAAAAGGAGCTCAAGTGACAGCAGACTGTCACATCAAAGGCTGGAGCAATTCTCCTTCCTCTCAAGAGCTGGGCTGGGGCATTCTCACTGTTGGTTTCTAACACCTACAGCTTGTATGATCAGAAACACTGATGGTTTAAGCTCTTCCCAGGCATCTTTAATGCAAAATGCTGTTACAAAACAGCTTTTCCAGGCTCCTAAAGCAAGTACTTCTTAGAAACAGTGCAGAAGCCAGAGATGTGAGCGAGAATCCAGGTTTCTGAATTGAGATAAACAAAATCTTTCCCTAATTCACCATTGGCAGGCTCTGTGTTTAGCAAGAAGGCAAAGAGAACTTCCCCCCGCGCTCTGTGAGGCAAAGGAAGGCACAGGCAGCTATTCCAAGCATTTCACAGCAGTAATTTTCCATTTCTATTAAGAAAGACAGTTTAAGCTTTTTTTTTTTAAGTTAACTGTAGTGATGGAGAACTTTGCTCCTTCATCTTAACCCCCTCCAGCCTGGCCTGTTTGCCCAGCATCCAGCAAGGCAGGGCTGAGGGAACTCCTGTGAGGTGCTGGACAAAGCTGCTTCCTTCCACACACAGAATTCCAGCAACACGTGCTCTCACAAGACAGAACTCAGGCAGGCTTGTAAGTCAGGGCTTGAGGGAGGAAACACCAGTGACCCCCTGAGGCTGCCTTATTTCTGCCCTATAAGCCCAGACTAACTCAAATCTCCCAGCTGGCTATTCCAAGTGCTGCCTGGTGGCCTCCCCAAGTTTGCACAGACATTCCCAGCAGCTCCTCCCTCACCCTCGAAAGGGAGCTCTAAATATCCCATTAAGTCTTCAGCTTCACATTCATTTCTGTGCTAATTGGCTGGGGACCCACAAACAGGAAAGACGATGTTACTCCTGAGGAAGAGCTGATTTCCAGTAACAAAACCACGCTAAATAAATCAACTGCTTGTTTCTGTAGAGACCTTTCCATGAAAAATTTTCTGCATTTTCTTTTTCCTCAAAGAAAATTTCAAACCTGAATACATCTGAACCCAAGGGTGACACTGGCAAGGACTGACTGCTTGTCAATACCAACAAAACTTCCAGGTTTTCCCTAGCCAGCTTGAAGAGTTGCATGTTCCTTCCTCCTGCTGCCAGTTCAATGGCTCCTGATGGCAAGGGAGCAAATTACTGCTCTGTTTGAGATACAGCTTTTATAATTAACTCTACAGATTGATTTCTGCAGAAATCATTCTTTAACCAGGAATTCCCTACTCCCAGAATGGCCTCTGCTCAGATAAACTATTTAAGAGGTTACCTGGGACTCAAGTGCATTTAATTTCAGTTTCATCCTTCAAGCACAGCAGTACTTTGAATTACATTTCATACACCATATTCCTGTGTGCTATTGACATCTTTAAGTTTCTGAGACTACTGTAATTATTGATTGACTTGACTCATTCTGAAACCAGCACCTTCCAGGAAAAATACCATCTGAGCCAAAAAAACCCCAGCTAACATATGGGGCACATAATGTTGGGTTTAACCTGTATCTTCTGCCTAATTCACACATTTGTCCAGCACAGCCACCTAAGAGGATTCAAGATGCAGCTGTGAATCTCATAAGGAATAAACTGCAGAATAAATAGGTAATTGTCTAAAAAAGGAAATAAAATCCCACTTTGCTGTTCATGATACTGAGAACCTTTCAGAGATTGTGGAGAATACCCGAGGTTTGGGGACAAGCTGAGGAAGGCAGCTGAGAAGGAGGAGGATGGAGAGCTGTGCTGCTTGCACTGGCACAAGGCAAGCTATTGTTACCAGAAAACACAGATGCCATTTGTAAAACAGCTTAGACAAGTGCCCCTAATTATCTCTCAGGATTCACAACATGTTTAAATACTCTTAGAACATTAAAGAATCAGCCCGAGAGCATGTAATATAATATAAAAGCACTCTTTCAATGCTATGAACATCTATAGCGTCATTTACTAATCTCTTGGTGATGGCCCTGAAATTAAGGCAAGACTGTGCAGTGGAACAGCTAAACTCTAGGCTTGGAAGTTCAGAGATGTGACCTTTGTAAAGCCAAACTCCATCAGTTAAAGCCCTTGTGCATTTATAGATACTCAGAGCTTCCAATGTGTGTTAAATATATTGTCCATAATCCCCGAAGTCAAAGGTTAACAGCTGCACTTCAGGAGATGTGGCTACACTGGTGACTGGTGACTACAGCTGGGTCATTATTTCATGCTGACTACCAGGGTGCTTATTTTATACAGGAGTAGATCTATTTAAATAGGCAGTTGTTGGAAAAGCAAAGATAGAAGAGTCTGAAATATGCACAATTTCAGCAATGGGGAGAGGAAAACACCCCCACAGACTTGGACAACCACCAGAAACATTTCGATTCAAAGAGAACCTAACTTTCTTCAGATGATTATTTTCAAAAGCAGCAGCATTTGTTTGGAACACCCTGCGTTAGACACCCATATTCTGGGAGATAACTAAAAAAAAACTTACATCAGCCTAGTTGGCTCCTGCAGAAAAGAGCAAGCCCTTATATCAAGGAAGATGGATTTCTAAAAGCTTTTTCTTCCACATGCTTTGTTCCAACTGCAAAACTTGACCTTTGGTTTCAGCAGCCATGCACAGCCCTCACCCCAGGGTGGGAGGCAGAGAACTGCTCAGCCACACGCAGGAGTGGGGACCACAGAGAGCCAGCCTGGCACGCCCCAAGGCCTCCTGGACAGCCTTTAATGCTTTATGCTCAGGGGCCTGTCTTCACCTGTTTAACAGCACTGTTACCTGGAGGTCATACAACAGGTAAAATAGTCCTGCTCTTCACACTGCCTGCACCTCTTCCCTCAAAATCCCCTCCTGCCGAGGTGGGTACAGGTGAACATCTCTCTTCCTTTCGATTGGTTTTAAAAAAGACCAAAATAGATGGGAAAACCTGCAGAAACTCCGAGTAGTCCTGAGACAATACATTTTATTTTCATAAACCACCATTTTGGCAGTTTTTCTGAGCACATATTTTCTATTAGTTCCTCCTTACCAGTAACAGTTTATTTGGAAGTTTTAGATCTGAATTTCCTGTTACTTTAAAAAATGTAAATTACATGAATCAAAAGCACCCTGCAGTCTTCAGGGGTTCATCCAAGTATCTAGTTGTTGACATTTAGAACACCAGGCTGTCAAAAAGGAAGAGGATAGTCTAGTGCTTATATAAACTTAATTTCCTTGTTTACATTAAAAAGTTATTAATTAAAAGGTAGTCTCAGCCAGGTTCCCACTCTTCACACATAGCCAACTTCCTCTCATCCTACTCCATCGGGAAGATTTTTTGGCATATTTATATTCTACTCAGGCAAAAATAGTGTTTTATAATTCATCTTACAGCTTGCCCAGGAGCAGTGCTAGCACCTTCACAAGGCACCTTCCTGCAGCACAGATGTGCACAGGAAACCACTGAAGCTTCCCACATCTACTGACTGCAGGTTACTGGAATATCCAGGACAAATGGAATTAGAGCAATGACATAGAAACGACCCTTTCACATCAGTGATTCCTTTGCCATGGGTTTCAAAGTTCCGAAGTCTTGATGCCTACGCTGCATTTCATTCTCTACATATTCTCTAAGGGAAAAAACAAGTTCTGCAGCAAGGCACAGCCAGCCACCCTGAGACCAGAGCATGTCCTAAGCAGCACCAGCTGCCCAGCTGGTTGGGGTTTGTCTTCTGTTGTGATGCCCTTCCTTACCTGGGGACACAGGGCCTCCAGCTGGCTGGCTGACATGCGAACCAACTTCACACCTTCCTCGTTGTTTGAGATGGAGCAGGCCAAGTTGGCAACCTGTGTCAGAGGTGGGAGAAAACAAGAGACAACTGTTAAATTTGAAGGTTATTTCTTTATGTAGAAAAATTTTGCCTCATCCCAACAGTGACCAGTAACCCATCATGGAACATGAAGTGCCCACATTAACTCTGTTCTAACCAGTTTGGAAGCCACTGATGGCACCTTTTCCTTCTGTAGACATAAAATCCGTAACATGTTGGATCATGGAATCCTGGAATGGTTTGGGAAGGACCTTAAAGCTCATCCAGTGCCACCCCTGCCATGGGCAGGGACACCTCCCACTGTCCCAGGCTGCTCCAAGCCCCAATGTCCAGCCTGGCCTTGGGCACTGCCAGGGATCTAGGGGCAGCCCCAGCTGCTCTGGGCACCCTGTGCCAGGGCCTGCCCACCCTCCCAGGGAACAATTCCTTCCCAATATCCTATCCAGCCCTGCCCTCTGGCACTGGGAAGCCATTCCCTGTGTCCTGGCACTCCATTCCCTTTTCCACAGTCTCTCTCCATGTTTCCTGTAGCTCCTTCAGGCCCTGCAAGGCCCCAGTGAGGTCACCCCAAAGCTTCTCCTCTCTGGGCTCACCAATCCCAGCTCTCCCAGCCTTTCCTCCCAGCAGAGCTGCTCCATCCCTCGGATCATCCTGGAGCCTCCTCTGGCCTGGCTGCAGCAGCTCCAGGCCCTTCCTGTGCTGGGCCCCAGGGCTGGGGCAGCTCTGCAGGTGGGGTCTCACCTGAGGGGGCACAGGGGCAGAATCCCCCCTGCCCTGCTGCCCATGCTGGGGCTCAGCCCAGGGCAGGGAGGTTCTGGGCTGGGGCAGGTCCAGCTCTCACCCCCAGCCAGCCAAACAGGGCAGACATCACTGCTGGCACTGATCAGGGTCAGCTCTCTGCAGTAAAATGCACAAGAGCAGCGCTGGCAGCAGCTGCAGTTGCAGTTTAACAGCCCATTCGCACAGGGGTGAGACAGCAGCAACCCCACAGCGCCCGAGCTGGTTTGCTGGTGCTCCATGAGGGCCCCTCTGTGACAGGACACAGCTTGGATGCAGGTGAAGCCTGGCAGGTGTTCCTCCAGCCCTCCATCTATGCTGCAATTCATCAAATAAAACCGGTACAGGAGATCTTCGAGATGCATCTGCAGGCCTCCAAAACTTGAACAGGATTTCTTGTGATGCTAAAAACTTTACTCCACAACCTTGACCTGCTGCACAGCATCACCCTTAACTAGGGCAGCCTGAAGTAGAGACCTCTGTAAACACCTGCCTTTTAAGAGCATGGAGGATGGGGACAGCACAGAATTTTTTGGTAATTGAAGATATTCCTCATACTGGAGCTACTCTCAGGGGAAGGAAGTCTGAAATAAGTTACATTTCTCAGCTGACAGGTGAATGACAAGCATGTTATTCTGAGCCATTTGAACACAGAAAGCTGTAAAAATAGCAGCAAGTGAACTGAGACGAACACCAAGTACTGTCCTTCCAGAGGCAGAGCAACCTGCAAAGCCCCCTGTAAATGTGCCATAAAAGCATCACCAGGAGCCAGCAGATGCTCAGTAACACCACCAAACTAGATTTCTCCAGATACTTTTCTCTGTAGGCTGGGGAATTTCCATTCTGCCTTTAATTAAACTATTCTTCGCATTCATATAAGTCATTTTGAAGTAGTATCTGCAGCTCTACCACATGCTATTCCCCCTCCCCAAGCCCTTCCCTCACGGCAGATGTTCCCACACAGAATACATTACTGTCCTGCAAATCATCAATCACGTGCCATTACACTTGAACAGCATTTTTCATCAATCCCATGATCAATTTGGGGAGCAAAATGCAAGTTCCAACTGCAAAGCACATGGCCCCTTCCTCCCTCCAGCTCCAAATCAAGTTCCAGAGGATGGAAAGCAAGGGTGTCAAGAGGAGAGGTGTTTCCAGCACAGCACAAGCAAGCAAACAGCTGTGGCAGCACATATTTGGAGGAAAACAAACCAAAGTTGAGAGAAAGACTGTGCAGCATCAACAACACAGAGGAAACTCTGCCAGCTCTCAGGAATATTTGTGTCCTGCTCCTGAAGTTTCTCCTCCACTCGTGTTTGGATTCAAGTCCTGCACATGCAGGGGTGAATTGCAGGATGTCCCCAGTTCTCTGCACAGTGCTGCAGGCAGGGCCCAGCTGAGCCAGGGCTCTGCTCCTGCTCTCTGCCACCACACGTGAGCAGGCTCCAGCCCAGCCCCTCTGCACAGCACCCCACCAACAGCTGGCCTGGAACACCCTCTCTCACAGGGACTGTGTTTGAACATGGGGAGTTTTCCTGTACATTTGCCATGCCTTAAATCCCTAGTTCTCAGCAGGCTGCAGTACATCATGCTTTTGTTTAGAGGCTCACAAGAATCAAAAGACAATCAGATGCCATGATTTAAAAGTCAAATAAAGATTTTGCTGTTGGTTTAAGCACAGGTCATATTTTTGAGAAACACCAGTTTGCCAATATTTTTTATGGTCCATATTTCCCTGTCATTCCTGCCTCCACAGCAGCAGTTACAATCTCTAGGAGCGAGGAGAACACAAAGCTCTATTGAGTAGGGGCAGAATAAAAGCGACATTGAAGCACCACAAAATCAGCCTCTCCGATATCTGGAGATGTTGTGCTGTCTCTCAAGCCAAGTGTGATGAATCAAGCGCACAGAAACCCTGCTCTGTCTGAACACAGAGAGGCAAAGAAGTTCATAATGGAGTGTCCCCACCATGGTATAATGAAAATTTGCTTTTTTGCACAGTCATTTTTGAACAGTCATTTCTCTTCTGAATACCCAACTGATGGCAATTCTTCTTTAGAAAGCGCCCGACTGGCACTGCCAACCCTCATGAAAGGAGCGTGTGTGCTTCCCTGACTGAGGGTCTTTGGCAGTTTAAGACAATCCAACTGTTGGCTGCCACATCCCATCCCACTGCTGCGGCTCCAGAGCTCAACACTTCATTTCAGCACGCTCATCCAGAAGCCAGCTATTCCCTCTGCTGGGTTGGTTTCTGTGCCAGCCCAGCACACAAACTTCCCAGCAAACTCTTTGCTGAACATCAGAGCGAAGCAGAGACCTGGCAGCAGCTGAGATGACTTCAGAGTGCTGCAGACAGGGCTGTAAATCCACAGCAGTGCAATGATTACTGCACCCATGGGAAGGCTCTGTCAAACTACTGGAAAACACTCACAAGCCTCTTAAAATTTGGAATTTAAGAAGAGCTGTGTCTACTAATTAATCAAGTTGTAGATGACATAACAATGAGGTATTCTAAATTGTCAGCAATTATCGGGTGCTCTGTAACACAGAATTCTGAAATTGCACGTACCAGCTGAGGTGGACAGCTGCAGGATTAAGAAATTTAATTTTAAAAGTACCTGAAAGGACTCATCTTCAATAATTTCTGGGTGATCTGACAAATAACTTCAAACTCCCTCTCTCCTCAGAGGATAGGGTACTGCTGGCCAGTTATTTGGCACATACTCATAATACATTGGGCTTTGTAGCTGAGATGAAGATCAACTCTTTTAAAGCCCACAGAGCACTTGGAAATCATACATTTCCAAAACTTCTAAATTAAATAATGCACCTCAAGCGAACAAAAATTTCCTTTAAATCAAATGTGAATTAAATAGTTTCTCCATGTCTCCAGCTAAGCAGCTGACTGACATAGTAAGTGGTCAGACTTGATTTAGAAAGAAGAACACTTGTGCTTGAGAGCAAAATAGCAATTGAATTCCCGCTGCATTTGTTCATTCTTACCATTCAATATCATCAAGTCCCTTTACATAAGCACAGGCATCAAAGGAGACAAAACCATCGCAAATAATGTAATCAGCATAACGAGCAATCTCTTGAAAAAAGTTAAAAATACACTGGGAATGAAGACAGCCCCGAGACCGCAGCCCGGCGCGGTTCAGACACCTCTCGCTGCTCACAGACCGATTTCAGAGCAGCTTTCTGCTGCAGCATCAAGGCTCCCTCAGTTCAGCGTCTACAGCCACAGCCCAGAGACAGCTTCTCACACCCCAAGAGGCAGGGCAGACCAAGCAGCTGCTGATATTTAGAGGAATGAGCTTAAATTTCCCCCCAGTGACAAATGCAGTGCACAGCCCCAGCCATTCCTAGCACGGAACGAACGGTGCCAAGCGGAGCAGCTGGACAGGCTCGTCTGGAGAGGGGCTTTCATGCACTGAGCAGTTCTTGAAACTCAAATCTCACTGTCTTTAGCGATGACATCAGCACACTGCAAGATGATTTGAGGTGAGTGGCTCTGGTGCCGGCACAATCCGGGAGGGCAGGAACCAGCACTGGGGAACGGCTCTAAATCCAGGCCGTTCACCAGTGGGCATCCCATCAGTGGGCTCAGCACTGGGGCCAGTCCTGTTTGATGTCATTACTGGTGACCTGGATGAGGGGATCGAGGGCACCCTCAGTAAATGCACGGACAACACCGAGCTGGGCAGGAGTGTGGGTCTGCCGGAGGGCAGGAAGGCTCTGCAGAGGGATCTGGACAGGCTGGATCCGTGGGCTGAGGCCAGTTGTATGGGGTTCAACCAGACCAGGTGCTGGGTCCTGCCTGGGGATCACAACAACCCCGTGGATACTCCAGGCTGGGGAAGGGTGGCTGGGAAGTGTCCAGCAGGAAAGGCCTGAGAGTGGTGGTGCCAGCGGCTGGACAGGAGCCCAGGGGTGCCCACGGGGGCAAGAGGCCAATGGCCCCTGGGCTGTGCCAGCCATGGGGTGGCAGCAGGACCAGGGCAGTGCCCATCCCCTGTGCTGGCCCTGCTGAGGGACCTCGAGGGCTGTGTCCAGTTCTGGGCCCTCATGGCCAGAGAGACCCTGAGGGGCTGGAGCGTGTCCAGGGCAGGGAACGGAGCTGGGAAGGGGCTGGAGCCCCAGGAGCGGCTGAGGGAGCTGGGAAAGGGGCTGAGCCTGGAGCAAAGGAGGCTCAGGGGGGACCTTGTGGCTCTGCACAAGTCCCTGACAGGAGGGGGCAGCCGGGGGGGTCAGGCTCTGCTCCCAGGGAACAGGGACAGGAGGAGAGGGAACGGCCTCAGGCTGGGCCAGGGGAGGCTCAGGGTGGATACCAGAGAAAGTTTCTTCACTGAAAGCATTGTCCAACCCTGGCAGAGCTGCCCAGGGCAGTGGTGGAGTCACCATCCCTGGGGGCATTTAAAAACCATGCAGATGTGGCACTTGGTGACAGGGTTTAGTGGTGGCCTTGGCAGTGCTGGGGGAATGGTTGGACTCAAGGATCTCAGAGGGCTTTTCCAACTTAAATGCTTCCATGGTTCTGTGCCTTTGGAGGAGGCATAACTTAACTGGCTCCTTCTGAGAGGGAGACACTATCTCAGGGCAAAGGGTCAGCTGGGAATATGGTATTAGTAAGAAGGTGTAAACCCAATATTAAAAAAAATATTGTACCATCTGTCACAGAGTGATTCCATCTCAAATTCTAGTTAACTTTGACTCTTCAGAATTTACTAATTTTTAAATCAGGAAAAACTTGACATTTCTAAAGCTGTTCTTTCTACCATCAGTAACAATTTGTGGCAGAGAACCGCCTTCCCTGACAAGACACAGGCTGTACCTTTTCCACATGAAATATGTTTTTTGGGTTTGTTTTTTTTTAAACTCAAAATTCGTTCAGATCGCGACTAAGAAGTTAAGTCTTCCAGCAATTAAAAAACTGCAGCAGCCTCAACTACACAAGTTTGGGGTCAGTGTTAAGCTTAAATTACACTGTTGAACATAACCCAGCCATGCTAATAATAACACCGAGGTTGTGGGTCTGACCCCCATTCACTTAAAAGCTGGACTTGATGATCCTTGCGGGTCCCTTCCAACTCCGAGCATTCTGTGGTTCTGTGTAACAATGCTCCAGCTCGGTGCTTGTTCCACCTTCTCCTTGCACAGACTCCCTGGCTTAGGCAGAGGGGTTGCTTTACAGGGAACTCTTAATGAAGGACTGGCAAACTGCGTTTTCAGCAAGAGACAAAAAATGCAATAGAAAAAGAAAGGAATTATAATCTCTAACACTTTAAACCTTCCTCTGCAAGGATTTCGGAGGCTGACAATAAAAGTATGTATAAAAGCCTCTGAATTATGCACCTGGATTGACTTCACAGAAACACCTCCCAGGTTTTTCCTCCTTGTTTACAGGTCAAGTTTTCAGGACAGCTTCTTCAGGCAGTCAAGAAGGCGAAGTCTCCTAAGCAGGTGCTGCTGCAACCACCCTGAGCTGGTGCAGCCCAAAGAAGGCTCTGTCATGTGTTTATTGTTGCATAATTGAATATTGTCAGAGCTGGCCCTGCCACCCAGCATTGCTACAACCCCAGATTCCACATCACTGTGCAGGAGCCAAACACGCACTAATTGAATCCTGAGAGCCTGAGCACTCTCGTTTGAACCTGCAGTTGTAAAAGTAGTGTTGCACAAAGAAGTTTTCCAACTGTCTTACACTGACAAACTTTTCAGCTCGACATTAAGCAGAATCCTCTCGTAACTGGTGCTGGAAAACTCTTACACAAAAATAACAAACCCACATCCATGTGTACACAGATACCTTGGGAATTTCAACACCACGGAAACCAAGCTTTTCAAAGGTGTTCCTGGCATTTTCATTTCTGATCAAACTTCAAAACTTCAGCTGCTTGTTCTATTTTCTTTGCTTTACATTTTACAATTTCTCTGGGAATGCAAATTCCAACTTTTAAGCAGCTTAAAAAATCACCCATTTTTAAAGCAAAAAGAGAAAGAATGGACAGGCAGCAATTGAACATTCTCCTCCTAGCTATTTGCTAAAGAAAAAGTGTATCTGATATTCTCACAAAATTCAAACACAGCACTGCTAATTTCTTCCTTCTCCATATTAAAAAAAACCTGTCCCGATTTCCTTCATGCTGGTCAAAGCTCAGGAAATGAATTTATCTGCAGAAACAACTGTTCTGGCAAAACTAATGGCAACCAAGGACTCTCAGAAGAGATGTGTCAATTATGTAATCCCCATCCCTCTCCAGAAAGGCTTTCATTATTCACTAAGTCCATACATTTATTTATTTACCTGTACACTACACTCAATATTCAAGACAAATCTGAGCATTTTAACAGCCAGCCCTAACAGGTGCTGCATGAGGGAGAAGTGTTACAGCTCCAACCCTACAAACCCCTCATTTTGCAGAGGCAGAGCTAACTAGGAATTACACAAAACGGTTCCACTTCTTTAATACAGCAGGACTTGGGATCAAATCCACTGGGACTGTGCAGAGAGGTACCGGAGCCCTGCTGTCAAAGTGCTTTGTGATTTTATATGACTTAAGTAGCTGCATGTGGCTGCAGCTCCACAGAAGGTACCTCACAAGAGCCTGTTGTGGGCAACGGAATCCCAATGTATTAACTGAAAATAGTAAAAGTCTTTAAATAAAACAAGGCACACACAGACAAACTGCAGACGTAAAGCACCGGGGGGAACGAAGGACTAAACGGAGGGAACTGCTATTTCCAGAGCTCTGCAGCCTCACGCGAAGATGACAACAGTTTTCATTCCAAGTCTGGTTATAAACACAAGGAGGGGAAGTTTCAGCTGGCTGGAACAAAACTGGCAAGCAAAGTTTGGCATTTTTGATTCCAAAGTTTTGCACAATGAGAAATGGAGGTTACACTGTTTGTTATTTCAACAGGCTGGCAAGTGATGTCAAGAGAAGAGGATCAGAGACAACATCACAGAATCCCAGACTGGTTTGTGTTGGAAGGACCTAAAGTTCATCCCGTGCCACCCCTGCCATGGCAGGGACACCTTTCACCAGCCCAGGCTGCTCCCAGCCCCAATGTCCAACCTGGCCTTGGACACTGCCAGGGATCCAGGGGCAGCCACAGCTGCTCTGGGCACCCTGTGCCAGGGCCTCCCCACCCTCCCAGGGAGGAATTTCTCACCCAAATCCCATCTAATGCTGCCCTCTGGCAGGGGGAAGCCATTCTCCCTTGCTCTGTCTCCCCATGCTCTTGTACGTAATATAATAGTATAAAAATAAATGTATTGTTTACCTTCTGCTCCCTGTTATATTGAAGTGACCACTTAATATTTTCCTGGGTGACTACCTTTTGTTTGGGATTACATCTTAATACTTCCACATTTCTAGCTGTATCTGTGTGTTTAAAACTCTAATTAAGGAATACAGCTTTGCACTTGCCTCTCACACTGTCCAGAGCTGTCTCCAAATACCTCTCCAGCTCCCTGGTGCCATTCCAGGTACAGCTGTCCTGCAAAAGCTCTGCTCCACAGTGGTGAGCTCCTTCCATGCCCTGAGGAAGTGTTCCTCCCCAACAGAGAGCAATCCATGTGTTGCCAAGGTTTCACAGAGAAGGGACACTTTTCACAGCTGGGCAATCCCAGAGTTTGTGCATCAGGACAAACCAGAGTGGGCTCCAGTTACCATGCAGCAAGGGCAGCATGGACACAACTCCTCTCTTGCCAACAGGGAAGTTTTTCAATTACAGAGAAAGAAGAGGTGTTTGAAGGGAATCGATACATCTGTGGCATAAACCATACCCACAGTAGGAAAGTGCAGCAATATCTTTATTTGCAGCCTGGTGGATTATCCTCTCTACAGACCTGAGGGAAAGCAGGGCTGGTACAGCAACCCCAGTGTGCGACGTGGGCACCGTGCCCCTCGTCGATGCAGCTGTGGCAGCAGATGTAACTGCTGGCACAGGAACTATTCCTCCCTCAGACAAACAAGCTGAAGTGTTAAAATGTTAT
Source organism: Aphelocoma coerulescens (assembly GCF_041296385.1). NCBI lineage: Eukaryota > Metazoa > Chordata > Aves > Passeriformes > Corvidae > Aphelocoma > Aphelocoma coerulescens. The sequence goes on from NC_091027.1 coordinate 18,149,632, forward strand.
AATCACAAACCACATTAGTTACACAAGTCTGTCTGAGCTACCACGACAGCAGTGACACCACTGGTGTGTGATGGAGAGCTCAGCTTCAGCTGAAACCTTCAAAGCAAACCCTCATCTGAGATGCTTCTTAGCAACACAAATACCTTTCCTTAAAATAAAAGTGTTTCTAGTAGTGATACCTGGACAGTACCCAAATAATTATCCTTATCCAAAAATGCCTCTGTGTTTATCAAAGTGGAAATGAAGACAGGCTGGGAGAGCTGGGGGTGCTCAGCCTGGAGAAGAGAAGGCCCTGGAGAGGCCTTAGAGCCCCTTCCAGGGCCTGAAGGGGCTCCAGGAGAGCTGGAGAGGGACTTGGGACAAGAGTATGTAGAAACAGGACACAGGGAATGGCTTCCCAGTGCCAGAGGGCAGGGCTGGATGGGATCTTGGGAAGGAATTGTTCCCTGGGAGGGTGGGCAGGCCCTGGCACAGGGTGCCCAGAGCAGCTGGGGCTGCCCCTGGATCCCTGGCAGTGCCCAAGGCCAGGCTGGACATTGGGGCTTGGAGCAGCCTGGGACAGTGGGAGGTGTCCCTGCCCATGGCAGGGGTGGGATGGGATGAGCTTTAAGGTCCCTCCCAGCCCAAACCAGTCTGGGATTCTGTGAAATTGTACTTCTTTCCCATCTCAGTTTGCTCATCACCCAGAACATGTTGCCTTCTGATCCAAAGGCTTCCAAGCTGGTGCCTATTATTAGCTGCTTAAACCAGTTTCTGGTGATTCAGACAACTGTTCATGGCAGTGTAACTGTAATTGTCAGTACACTGTGCTCTTGAGGAAGACGACAAAACAGTGTCAGTAATGAGCTCTACACAGATTTCAGGCAACTCCTTGATGACATGACATGACTAATAATCCAATATTGCTAATGACTAAGATGATGAAAATCCAGACATGCATCAAGGCTTTTAGTTAAATATCAAGAATTAAAACGCTTATGCCACATCTATAAAAACTTTACCCAAAAAGCTACTTAAAAATGCTGTTGGAATTAAGACTTAAATACCTGGAAAATGAAAGGACTCTACTGCTTTTCAGCTGCCTCTGAAGACATTGTGTCAACACCACCTAAACTCAACTGCTCTCACACTTCCTGACCACTTTTACACATTTCCCTTCCCACAAAAGCTTCTGTTTCCAAAGGAAAAAGGAACAGAGTAAACACAGGGCAGTTTCTAGTGGAATAAAAGCACATGAGTATTTTCCCCACCCTACACTCATTCACCTCCAAATTCTACCCCCTCCACATCTCCCTTGGCCCAGGTGTGCACAGAGCAAGCCCCTCTCTGCCAGCAGTCACACGAGAGGTGACTGTCCCTGTGGCTGAGGTGTGGCAGAAATGCCTCTCCTCCATGGAGCAGCAGAAGCAAACCAAGAGCATTTCCAAAGGCAGAAATTGTCTCCAAACAGCCCAATCCCTGCCCAGGTTTGTGAGGATTCAATCCCTTCATCTCTGCCATCAGTTTCACTGTCGTGGCCCTGCTTCCCCATGTGCACTTACAATGAAATCTGGACAGAAAGATTATCCTGAAGTCTCTTACTTCTCTTCCAACATGATTTTTAAACTCTACCAGCATCCTAGAGACCCTTTCATACATTATTTGGTGTAGCATTAGAAGATTGGCCTCAAAAAATAACCTTACAAGAACAGAAGTTATCCTATTAAAAGGTCACTTGCCTTTACTTATGTATGATGTATTAAATTTGTATATCCAGTTTTGTTGAAAAATGTAGGAACATTTTTCTGCTGAGGCTTTCCTGCTTTCCTGATTATGAATGTAAGGAAAGCATGTTCTACGAGAAGAATTTAATTTATTTATGAATTAGTTGACTAATAAAATGAACTTACAAGGAAAGTGCATCGGCTGTTGAAGAGTGTCAGACTTTAGAGGGCACATTAGAGTAACACTGGTCATTTATTGAAGACATTAGTTTTAAATTGCTGCCAAGGCTATCTACAGACAAATTACAGAAAACGTGCTTGTGCTTTGGAAGAGATATTTTTCTCATTTTGGTCTCCATTTTAAATGGGAAATAACTCTGTCTCTCTTCTCCAGACCACAGTGCAAGGACATTTCCCTTGTAATACAAAATTACATTAAAAATAAAAGCAATAAAAGACAAACCTGAGTTGGCAGATTTTTTTCCCCTCTGTAAATGAGAGTACTGGAAAAATAGGTGCTGAGATACCCCGGTAATGACCCTAGTCTGGAAAATGCTGGGTTTTGAGATATGAATAAAATTCAGAAAAACACTCCAAGTCAATACCTGAGCTGGGTGCCAAGTGCTTGTCTGCACTGTATCCCAGGAACCTCATCCCTGCCTGGCAGCCCTGACTGATCCACAGCATCCCCGTGCTGGCAGGCAGGAGGGGAGAGCGCTGAAAGAATGAGCAAAGCCACCTCCAGAGAGGTTTGGAAAACTCTGCAGAAACTCTGGAAATCAGGTGGCTGATGGACACAAAGGATAATCTTGTCAGAGCAGATTAACTTCTGGATCTGCTGGATTTTTCCACTCCATGCCTTGTTTGCAATGAACAGTGCCTGGCCATGCCCAGGTAAGTGACACCTTGTGACCAGGGGACAGCCAAACCTCAGCTTTTCAAGACCTTCACCGTGCCTCCAGTCCAGAAGTCAGTTTTTATTTTAAATCCAAGCTGTGTTTTATCCACTTCACATTTTTTAAAAGCCTTTCACATGTAAAAAACCTGCAGCTGTTAAGACTCTCTGAAGAACATACAGGCTGCAAGTCTGAGCAAATCAGGATAATTGCAAGAAAAATGCAGCAAGTGTGCAAGGCTTCAGGCTTTGGGAGAGGGGTATTTTTAGACTGAGATCTGAAGAATGACTCCAGGACATTGGGCGAGACGGTGAGGGCAACAGAAGGGGGAAATGTCAGAGCAAGAGGCTACAGAAAGCTTATGGAGCTGCAAGTGCCCAAATGTGATTCTTTCCAAGCAAATAAATTTGCCGTCTGCATCTGTTCATGGGTTTCACTGAAAATGAGAAAATCATCACTCCATATGCAAGATGCAACCCAGTGCATTAAAAAAAGGCACAGAGCAGTCTTTTCAGATAAATTAAAGCAATTAGAAAAAAAAAATCAATGCTTATGAAACACCACTAAGAGCTTTTGCCTCCTTGGTCTTACCAATATTTCTCTCAGAAGAAGACTTATAAATAAAATTTAAGTTGAGAAAAACATTTGACACAGGGGTAGTGGGTTCCAGAGGAAGAGGAGATTATTTGTTCTTTTTAAGGAACTACAAAATATTCTTCAAAATATTCTTCAGCAAGTAAACTGGAGGATTTTAACCTGGACTCTGTCCTCATTTACCTTTCACTTCTGAAACGTCTGAAAAATTTTCCATTAAAACTACACAGTGTTAGACTGTGTCACAGTATAAAAAGTGACAAATTGACAAGCTAATTTTTATTTTTCTAAAGCATTCAACAGTGTAGCAAAGGTTTCTGCTTAACATGTGGGGCTTTTTCCCTTTGCAGGAGCAGGCTGGAGCATCCCTGGGGAGAGGCACAAAGGCAGCTCAGCCCAAACGCTCTTCAAAGCCTGGCAGGGACAAAGAGCCAGCGTGGTGCTCAGTGACATCAGTGCCCATGAGCACCACGCTGCAGGACAGCCCTGCCTCTTCTGGGGAGAAACAGTCACTCCAAGGATGCCAGTGCCAAGCTGTCCTTCCTCAAGAGCAAAGCCAGAGGCTGGAGAGCCAAGGCTACCTCACCCAGTGGGAAAAACCATTGGAATGGAGCAAGTAGTTCCCAATCTGGAAACTGGGAAGACTTTCATAGTTTACAAGTGAATTTAAGTTTTTGTTCCGCTGGTTCCCCAAATGCTGTCTTTTCTGTTATTCTTGTGTGTTACATTGAAATTGGCTTCTCAATTCCTGAATTGAGCTCCTTTAACCAAATCCAGCCAGAGTTAATGGTCTGTTAGCACAGAGCAATTTTGAAAGCTATCTTTGAAACATATTATTCAACTGAGACAAGGCTCATTCTACTCTTTTACTGTTACCCAGTTTTCAAAAGGCAGGATAAAAGGGTTAGGATTTTACTATGTGGGAAACAAATTAGATGGGAGCCCTTTGGGATGCGCTTGGTATGGATTCTCTAGAAGACACAGACCCAGCAGACAAATCAGGCTTTTGTGGTTATTGGACCTTTTGGTCAAATTTGTCTGCCTGGACGTTAGGAACCACAAAAGCAGACAGTGCTGTGCTGCCAAGAAGGGAACATTTCAAAACGAAATTACCCAAATCATGTGCTTGCATCTCTTTATGGGTGTTTGGAGGGCCCATAAACAGCCCTGCACTGCAGGAGCAAGAACTCCCTGTGCTAACCCAGGGCAGAACCAGCACTGCCACTCCTCCTGTCCAGCCAACACCTGCAAGAGTTCAGTATGGAAAATAAAATAAAATAAAATAAAATAAAATAAAATAAAATAAAATAAAATAAAATAAAATAAAATAAAATAAAATAAAATAAAATAAAATAAAATAAAATAAAATAAAATAAAATAAAATAAAATAAAATAAAATAAAATAAAATAAAATAAAATAAAATAAAATAAAATAAAATAAAATAAAATAAAATAAAATAAAATAAAATAAAATAAAATAAAATAAAATAAAATAAAATAAAATAAAATAAAATAAAATAAAATAAAATAAAATAAAATAAAATAAAATAAAATAAAATAAAATAAAATAAAATAAAATAAAATAAAATAAAATAAAATAAAATAAAATAAAATAAAATAAAATAAAATAAAATAAAATAAAATAAAATAAAATAAAATAAAATAAAATAAAATAAAATAAAATAAAATAAAATAAAATAAAATAAAATAAAATAAAATAAAATAAAATAAAATAAAATAAAATAAAATAAAATAAAATAAAATAAAATAAAATAAAATAAAATAAAATAAAATAAAATAAAATAAAATAAAATAAAATAAAATACATCTATCTCATTATATATCTCTCAGGGGCTGGTTCACTGACTCCTCCAGCTCACAGACACGGGGGTATTAACCCAAGGTGCAAGCCCTCCCAGCAGTCCAGTGGGGATGTGCCAAGCTCCCCAGGGCAGAGCAGCATCTCGCACACGTTTCTTGCCCTTGCTCAGCATCAAAGGGAAGGAAGGACGTGCTCCCCTCTACATCTAAATCACAGGAGCCTGTCAGTCAGGGCACGATGCACCACAGCTCCACTCCGTGCTGCAGCTGTTTGGGCACATTTGATGTCTCGAGTCGCTCGGCAGCACTTGTGAGGGCAGTTCTGATAAGCTCCCTGCACACTCATCTCCCCCTGAAAGCAGGTGGAAGCAATCACTTCCCATCTCAACAGGCAAAACATCTTCTGCTCTGCTCTTACACAACCTTTTATTGTTTCTCCTGGGTTTCCTGCCCAAGAGCAGAACCACGAGGGAACACATCCTTCTCCATTCTGGCAGAGACACAAGACATTTCGAGTGCAACCCACCCCGACCCATCTTCCCACACAGTGACTGTGACATCTCAACGACTCCAGTGGCTCTCCTGCCCCTTGGGACAAGGGCTCTGCAGGAGCACTACTCCCCTTCTGTTGAAGCTAAGTGTATGTATTAATCCATCTCCATTCAGGGAAGAGGTTTATAAACCATCTAGATCATGCCACTCTGCAACTACAGTTACATTTCAGACAGCAAAAGCAATAACCAGGCCTTCAAAAAGCTGTTGCAGCAGCGTATCATTTTAGCAGAACCTTTTGATGTCAGTCAAAAATATTGCTGAATGTCTACTTTCAGGGGAATAGTCCTTGGAGGACAAGAGTGTCTGGCTGTACAGAGGCTCTGGAAAACTCCTCTGCAGCTTGGTGCTTGCACACCAGGTAGGGCCAGTGCCAGTGGGGATGGAACTGTGGCTGCTCCGGTGGGACACGGCTCCTGAGGCAACAGGGAGAAAGGGCTCACCTGGCAAGGGCTGGGGAGAAGCTCAGGGACAGAGCAGCACAATTATTCCTCTGTAAATATGCCAATAAATTCTGTGTGTGGACAATACACATCCGCTGAGGAGGTAGCAGAACTCTGGCAGAACAGGCTCTGCTATTGTTACACCATTCAACTTCTCCTGTAAACAAGCCCTAAAAATAATTTTCTAGATAAATCAGGCTTGCAACATGAAGAAGGGAGGCTTTAGACCAAACCCACTTCAAAGTGTTCCCAAGGCTGTATCCTGCTGCCAAAGCAGGGCACAGCAGCACTGCCTTCCTTCCACATGCTGCTTTGCAGAACAACGTCAGTTACTTAAAATTCAGATTAGAATAACTTTGCAACTCTAGGAGGACAGCAGTGACGCTGAAACATGACAAGCCAAAAGTGAAAAATGGATGCCTTCAAGGAATTAAAGATTTTCATTGCTTAGACAGCAGCTCTAAAGAGCTGGACAAGCTTCATGCACACCAGACTATGGGGCAGTTGCAAAGTGCACTCAGAACCCTACGAAAAATACATTGTGCCAGTCAGAAACTACTTTTACTGATGTGTGGTAAGTCTTATTAGTGAGCAATTTGAATCTGCCCAGCTGTGTGAGAGTATTCCCCATGAGCCTTGGAGACACATGGACTCCATTATCAAACCCAGAGACACTGAGAGAGCAAAACCACACGAAACAGCCTGGGACTGTTCCCAGGGAGCTGCTGAGGTTAAGCACAACCAGCCAGAGCCTCAAAGCATGGAAGAGCACAGGAGGAGCTTTTGAAGCTTATTCCTAGTGGCATGTTTCCTCAACAATACCTATAGCTGTTTGTTCCTTGCCATTCAGCGTCAGCTGGCACAGAACTCTCACGCGAAGGCGGCGGCAAGGGGCCGAGGCTCCCGAGGTGGATCCACGAGCACGGGGCACGCTCTGCAGCTGCTCTCTGCAGACACGCCTCCCTTGGAAATCTGCTTCCCTCAACAATGCACTAAAACCCTTAAAGCAACTGCCTGACAGGAGGGGCAGCCAGGTGAGGTCAGCCTCTTCTGCAGGTAATGAGCGAGAGGACAAGAGGGAATGGCCTCAAGCTGTGCTACGGGAGATCAGCAGGAATTTCCCCATGGAAAGGGTGCTCAGGCCTTGGCAGGGGCTGCCCAGGGAGGTTTGGGGTCCCCATCCCTGGAGGTGTCCCAGGAAGGGCTGGAGGTGGCACTCAGTGCTCTGGGCTGGGGACAAGGTGGGCATTGGGCACAGGTAGGACTCGATGGGCTGGGAGGGCTTTTCCAACCTCAGTGATCCTGGGATTCCAATTAAGACAGGTTGGTCCCATTTAACCTGGTTTTCCCCCCAGTTAGAGCTCTGGTCTGCAGTTCCACCAGCTGAGAGCCTTTGGGTTTTCATTACAGAGGGGTGGCAGGGATAAGTTGTGTTGTCATTCCCAGTGTCTTGTTTGCTCTTTACACACACACGAGCAGGTTTTCATTCTAAAAGCCTTCACATGAAAGGCCTGTTTCTATTCAGTGGGATTTTACTGGAAAGAAAAACCCTCCAGGCTTCAAAGCAAGGATCAAACCGTCCAGTAGGACAATCTTGCCCCTATCTCCTGTACTCCAAATGACCACCTCCAAGTAACAAAACCTTTATCATACACTCACACTGTAATATCCACAACTACATGGGTTATTTAACAGCTCCTTTTGACAAGCTTACATTTTCAATTATTTAAATATTAAATAGTGTTTAAATTCATTCAAATAAAATTTTAAAAGGAAATTTATTACAGAATTTGCTTTGTGCTTCAACAGAATTGAAAAACCTGTTTTGCCTAGTCTTGCCTTAATTTAACTAGCAACAATTAAATTTTAATTTGTACCATCTTACCTCAATCAATTTGTTGGCATGTTCACGGAAAACCTGGGCATATTCTTTAACTTCTTTTTCATTCCCATTCTTGGCAGCTTCAATCAATACTAAAAGAGGAACATTTGTTTCCAGAAAAGAGTCTGAAACATGGTCCATAACAGCTTTGCGGAGCTAAAGTAAAAATAAAAGAATGAGTTATTCTTCAGTAGTGTTCCACTGCTGTTTCCCTCTTACTGTATTAATACGTAAAGCTTAAACTACTTTTGTCATTGATCCCTTTTCCTTTGTGTGACCAAGGCTTTCCTTGCACTAAGTCTTGTCTACACACTTTTTGCTTCAATTTAAATTAAATCTCCTTAAAAAATGGATTAGTTATAGAAGTGCAAGTCACCAGTTTGGCCACAAATATTGATTTAGCAGCTCATATTGGTTTTGTCTGAGTAAATTTGCTGCTTTCCCTCAGCTGATTAAACAACACACTGATTTAACTTTTTTATTTTTCTGCTAGAATAAAAACATTTTTCAACAAACCTCATCCATATTCTCACTTACTCAAAAATGGGAATATATTGCTTTAAAATCAAACAGACAAAAGGCTGATGCTACATAAATATAATTCTCAAATAAAACAGGTTGAGATGAACACCACCAGAATTATAAAATATCACTGATTATCTTCAAAATCCATAACATGAAAGTTGTTTTTTGGGAGGTTTTGGTTGGGTTTTTTTATCTCTCTTGTCATGAGGATGATTAAGACTCCAACATTTGTATCTCACAGTTAACATGGAATTAACAGGGAATTACATTCCCACCCTGTGCTTCCCTCCGAGTCACGCACTGGAAGCTTCTGGCTTTTAATTCACTGAAGACAGGCCAGCAAACCCTCTGCCCAGCAGAAACAAATCCCCAGACAACACTTCCCAGAGGGCAAGCATGCAGCAAGGCACTCGTTTGTCTCAGCCAGTACCACCTCTGACACATTCATTACCTGTCTGCGCAGGTCTCTGGTCTTTTTGGTCATTTTATCAATGGCAGAGTTCAGGGCATCACTTCTTTCCTTGCGGCCAGCCTGGAAAACAGCAGACAAAGAGATAAACAGGTATTCAGGGTCTCAAAGCAGTTATTATTCATTTCAAATATATTGTAAGCTTCTTTATTTTTCAGGTTTGCAAAGTGATTCTGCACCCTGGCAGTGGTCTCCACCTCCCTGATAAGGCAGTCACTGCTGCCTCCACACCCCATCCCCAGGGATCACACAACACTGCTCCTGAGCAGGCAGTCGAAAGCCCAAAAGCAAAAGTCAAATCCTTATGAACCTTTTGCTGGGTAAGAAATTCAACATTTCCAGTGAGTCTCCAGGCCCACCCACGGGAAGCTGCCAAGGTTTTGATCCAGCACCTTTCTCCTGAGCCCTGTTGTTAGAGAGGGCAAAGGGCCAGGCAGCAGGGGCAGCTTCCCTTTTCCATCAGACATGAGGTCAAAGATATCTTCATTTGTACCAAATTAAGAGTTAGGTAAGACAGTGGTGGTGGTCTGGTTTTGCTGGGAGTTTTTTCGGTATAATATAGCTTATATTAGGGTTTCAAAACACACTTTATGCAACCACAATCCAATTTCTGAAGTCCTAAGCCACAATCAATATAATTATCCAGTCGAGAAGAAAAACCATTTAGCAGTGCTGCAGAGAGGGTATGCCAGGTATCAATTCTCCAGGTGACAGGCTGGTGTGAAATATCTGGATGAACAGCCTGGAATCTAAAACACCAAGTCCACTCTAGAGCAGAAATAAAAAATGGGGAGGAGGGAGTTAGGATGTTGTAATGTCATTATAGTGTAATGAATTATTGAAGATTTGTCACCGCCATGATCAAGTTATTTGATTCTCATCACAAAAGGTAACTGAAAAGTGACTGAAGCTAAACCCAGGAGCTCGTTGTGGTGCTGCCACAGCCTTCAGCAGCCCTGGCACTGGTCCCCGTCTCTGCTCTGCATTCAAAAATCGAAGCTGAAGGCTCAAAATACAGTCAAGAGTAATGCACTGATTTACCCAACACTTTGCTGTTCCCCTGCTTGGGGGACATGACAGACAAGATTTCCTGATCAATGGCTTTGTCCCTGGCATGCTGGTGGCAGTGGGGAGTGCTGGCACCTGAGGGGGACACTGACCCCAGAAGCTGCCACCAGGCACAAGCTGCTCCGAGACACCAACCTGCAGTGGCAGCTGCTTCTCCTCCTGATGTTTCACCCCTGTTTACCCACGGCAACGTGACCATTTTACTGAACCCACAGCACCCCTCCCCATACACTGGGGTTTTTCCCAGGAACAAGTTTGGATCTAAGATATATGCTCATCTATTATGCAGAAAGCCAAACATTCAGCTATTCCAAGAAGTGCCATTTTACTTCTCCCCGGGTGCTCCCACATTACCATTTTAACAAGAAGCAGGAGCAGGGATTTGAGGCGAGGCCGCCCATCAATTCCACTTTGCTGTCCCTGGCTTCACAGCCCACAACAGCCTCAGTGCACAGCACCAGATGCCTTTTGGATGAGAGGAAAACCCAGAGATGGCTTCCACTAATGGACAATCAGTTCATGAGACCACTATGTGGTCTCAAAAAAGAGCACATTACAGCCTGAGCAGCACTGATTCCTCACTGCTGATCCATTCCTACTCCACCACATCCCAGCACAGGAAGAGCTGTAGAATCCAGCCCCAGTAGATTTTAGGAAGGTGGCTCCAGTTTATTTCCACCTTGTTGGCATGCAGAAGTTTTAGTACAGAAGCTTGTCAAAAGCATGACCAGAATTTCCTTCGGAAGGCTGCAGGATAAAGCACCCTGCTAATTTAGCTCTGGTGATTTAGCACACGGAGCTACTGACTGGGATCCTTTGTTAGGGCTGAGCTGGGGCAGAACAGGACAGACCCAGGACACCTCTACAGACACCCTGCTGCTTCCATTGACATCTTAAACCATCACAGCCAACTCCAACCAAGGTCCTGGAGACAACAATGTCGAGTTTTGCCCAGCTGAAGTTTCTTGACTTTTTTTTCCCTGCATAATAAACACTGTGTTTCCCTGCCCCATAAACACTGTGGGGCCAATCAACCCCACTAGGACCTGGTGGAACACATGAAGAGCTGCACAGCCTGTGGCAGCATGAACCCCCCTGGGAATGCTGAGGATCATCCCGGGCCACAACACTGTCACTTTGTCCGGGCTCCCACACACCTCGGGAGTTTTACCCATTGGTTCCACCCCACAGCTCAAAAGTCCTGTTTGAGCTGGTCTCCCTCTCTCAAGTAATAAATCATGTTTTAAAGGCTCCAAGTTCCAGTTTAGCTCTTGTGGGTAATTTGTTCCACTAACCAATTAGCCTGACCATTAAAAACTGGTCCTCATGTCTGGTGTGAACCTTCACTGAGGAGCCAGCTAATGACCCAGGAGCGCAAGGCAGCCCAGCCATCAGCTCCTGCTATCCACGGGATTAGGAGGACTCACAAGAGTGAAGCCCAAATATTCAGATTTCTCATGGGATTTTTAGATATTCAGCACAAAACTCTGCTGAGGGAATCACAAGCCCCGCAGCCAGTGAGCAGCTAATAGATTCAGTAGATTTAATAGGGTCATGATGACCATGTCAATCATCCTGCAGTACAATATCCCAACTCTGTCCAGCATCATGGATAATAAATTTAGCCATGGTGCAAATTTACTTTAAATTAAATCAGATCTTTATCAAAGAGGATAGAATTGATGTTAAAAATTGCTCGTTTCCCCACCCCCTTAATCTCTGCTCTTCCCCCACCACTGCTGCCCTGCTTGCAGAGCAACACAAACATTCCCTGTTGCATCCCTGCTGTGCCAGCTCACACCACCATCCCCAGTGGGGCTTGTTTTAATGCTCAAAGCAAAGAAAGGGGATTTGTGTACAGGGAGGGGAGCAGAATCACCATTCTGTCACAAAGCATTCCTGCTGTAGGTGTGCCACCTGAATTCAGACAACCAAAAGACGGATCCAAGCTTTTCCTGCAGCTATGGAGGTTAAAATCTAATCCCAACTGAGTTATGGAGGTACAGGAGCACCGTGGTGGTGGTGCATTCCACCAGGATCAGCAGAGCATGTGCTGTAACCAGCCACTCAAAGATACGTTTTTGTAGCTAAATATCACAAACATCTGTTGTTAAAGGTTCATCAACAGTTTGGGTTAAGCTGAGCCCACAGAGGGAGATGGTGCCTCCTGCTCAGCACCACCTCACACCATCCCTGCAGAGCCCAGCATGCCCCTTTCCCAGATCAGCACCCAGATGTGAGCCAGATGTGCCACTGCCCAGAGCCACCACTGCCCCACCTGCCACTCATCATACAATTACCCAAAAAGGATGGTTGGCAGAGAGGTTTCTGCTTCAGGTTGTCTATGAATTGTCTTCTGGGCTGTAAGTACCACAGGCAGCATCCTGGTTAATGATGGGGGCTGAATAAGTGGCAAATGAGTGCCTGGCACACCTTCCTGTGGGCAAGCAGTGGTGTGACACCGTGCCACCTCTGAGCTCTGCCTCCAGGGCACACAGGACATCAGCTCCCAGGAGCAATTTGTCCCATGCTTGGCTTTGTCTTGCCCCCCAGCCTAATTCCATGTCTACAGAGGATAACCATGCACGGCCCTCCATCACTGTGACAGCAGGGCTGCCACCAAATTCCAGACAGAGCAGTGCTGATTCAAGGCCAGGCAGTGTGAGCAGCAGAGCGTGGCCCACACGAATTCCAGCAGTGTTTTCACATCCAAGGTCTGCCAGCGGAGGAAGCAGGACTGTGCCCTGGTTTGCTGCAGGAAGGAGTCTCCCACAGCCAGCCCACAGCTCAGCAAAGCAAACGGGCTGTGTGGCATGGCCCAGGGTTCAGCAAGAACATGAGTGACAATAAAGCTGCCGGCACTGTCCCCCCTGCCCAGCTGGCCATGCCACAGCACTCCCAGCCTGACACCCCTCCCCATGGCCGGCTGCACCAGAGAGGGGAAGGGTGGCTGCTGCACTCACCCCCCTACAAGGAGGAATTACCATGTGCAACCAGTGCCAGGTGCAGAGAGCTGCCAGACAGGGAGGTGACAGCCTCCCGTGGTGGGCACGATGCCACCACACGTGCCCTCTGCTCCCAGGAAGACAACGACACTTGACCTACAGTGCCGTGTCCCATCCCTCCCACTGCCCTGCCCCAAAGGACTCCCTGGCTGGCCTGAAGATCTGGGCACATCTGCTGCTGCTGCTGGATCACCTCGGACAGGCCTTTGCCCCATGTGCCCCTTCCCAGGGCTCAGTCCTACCCCAGCTCACGGCAGCAAATCCGAGTGACAGAGCACGCACGGTGACACTGCAGCCACACGTCCCTGCTCGCCTCCTGCCTCACAGTCCTGTGACACAGCACAAGAACAACCTTCTGGCCAAAAAGCAGCAAATCCTCCCGTGGCCCCCGAGGTGCCAATTCCCACAGCCCTTCCTGCAGGCAGAGGGCTGAGCTGGCTGCCTGTGCAGTGCCACACACGTGGCTGCGTGTCCCGGGTGCTGCATTCTCACCTGCAGCTCCAGGGCTTGCGCCCTCCAGGCCCCCAGCACAGCAAAGTCACACGGCCCCCACATTTACATCCAGTAAAATTAGCTTTTATGTTGTTCTTAATACACTAGGAAGGCTTCCACAAGATGTCAGCCTAACTAAATGACAACGCTCGCCTCAGGGTGCAATTCTACTTTCCCAGCGCATGGGTTTAGCAGGAAAACCAGTTGTGCTGCTGCCCCATGAGTGGGGTAGGTGAGAAGCCCCCAAAAGGGTTATCTGGTCCTAGAAAGCTTATTCCTGCCAATTTCCCTGTCCACATTGCATGTGAGGATTGAGGCTGCCATAAAGCTCCCGCTGTGGCAGAAGTGCCCAGATGGCATCAACATGGTTTTCCTTGCCGGGCAATGACTTTTCAGGCTCAGAAGAAATGCATTTGCATGAGTTTTCTGCGGGTTTATTCCCAGCCTGTTACACCTTGACACCCCAGGCAGCTCCCAAGGAACAATGTGAATGTCACTGCAGTGTTCCACACTCAGGAGACTCAGATGCACACTTGTGGTAATAAGTGCTATTTCACAGCAAGTGCACATAAAAACATGTTTTGCTAAGAAAAGCACCCATAAAGTTCGCGTTAACAGTTTCCTAAACAGGAAACTCGCTGGCAAGGTGCTAAATAGCCCTTGTTTGGTTAAGGGCCAAAGAATGGAGAGCTTCAGAAAAGGAGCAACTCACCGTGTTTGAACATTAACTCTTAACTCTGTGCCAAATTACACAATCTTGACGTGGGAGGAACCTACCAGCAGATACTGATGCAAAAAAGCAAAATGCTTCCAACGATCCCTAATTTCAGTCTCCTGGTAAGAGTGGAAGAGGCAGCAGCGGGGAGGGCTAACAGTTGACCTCAAATTATACCCTTTGGAATGTTGTTGTTAAATGTTATGGTAACATATTGAAACGTTCTTAGAATTCAAAGCAACACTTCAGAGCAGGGTGTTGCGCAGAGCTGCTCCCAGAACCGTCCGCAGGTGCTGCGGTTCCGCTGGGCAGCTGGCAGCTGAGCCTCAGCTCTTTGTACACTCAACATTAAACAAGAAGAAATTCTTTAAATAGGTTTATGTAATTTCTTTGCATGTATTTCTTTCACCCTGGAGCAAATGTGAAAATATTTACTATGGCAGAGCAATTTAAGAAATTTATCTAACATTTCCTAATTTGCTTAATCATTAAAGACAATTACTCTCCTAATGGGTTCAGGGTAGGGTTTATTTGTTTTGCTTTAGCTCTTTTTGAGGTTTGAGGGGGTTTTGAGGTTTTCTTCTTGTGTGTTGTTAAAGAGTTCACCTTCTCCATCCCTTTACTTTCCACCCAGTGCTCCCGTTGGGTCTGCCCATCCCAGAAAGGGAGCACCAGAGGCAGTGTCCCCTTCCCACCACCAGCAGACAGCCAAGGGAGAAGCAGGCAGGAAACAGCAGGTCTTAGTTTTAGCAAGGACCTCCAAGGAACCAAAGCAAGGAACCAACACTTAATAACAAAGGTAAAAGGCCATTTTATTTGAAACCTTCTTTTGACACAATTCATCTTGCTCCATCAGCATGGGAAATTTGTTATTCTCGGCTCATTCCAGATCTTGGAGGTCGGAGGTGATACCTCGCTGCTATACAGCAAACATTGTCAAGTGCCTCCTATTGCATTATTGCTTTATATCTCAAGGTGAAAATAAAAAAAAGCTTATCAGCTTATCCAAGTTGCCTGGAGCAGGAAGCCAGCATCCCCCTGCTGCACCCACATCGAGCCACAACCAGAGCAGTGGCTCTGAAGGCTCTATCTGCACATGCATCTTAAAAACATACAAAAATGTCAGTCAAGCCTGGTCATTTACCTTTCAGTACCGACTGTCCTAGAGGAGAGGTTGCTCTGAATAATGGGGCAATGAACCTTTAAAGCAAGCAAACAGCCCTGAGAGCCCAGTGTCCTCCTCCTGGCTGTGCGAGCACACTCCGACCAGAGCCCGGCGGGGCTGGACCAGCACACACAGCTCTGCAGGGACACAGCTCTGCAGCCCTAAACCCACAGGATAGCTGTTACAGAGCCACCCTGCAGCCAGGGGCTCATGGAGGTGGTGTCCCCCTTTCTGAGAGAGCACACAGCAGCAGGACATAGCAGGTGACCACAAGGAAGCCCTCGCACCGCTCTGAGCCCCGACTGGAAATGCCAACCTCACCATTTCCTCCCTGCACTCCAGTGCCCAGGAAAAAGCAAGTACAAAAGCCACCGTTTGGGAGGAGAAAATAGATTTTCTAGTTTCATAACCACACACTGTCAAGCTGGATTCCAATTAAATTTTTCCTGTGCCCTAACACAAGCTTTGCTTTTTCCAGAAATTTCCCCTGGCTCGAAGCACTTGCTCCTGTGCCCTGCTCCCAGGCTGTACTTCCTGACACACCAGCTCCAGCTACACCACTGCTCTCTGCACTTCTGCAGGGACCACAGTCGCACACAGTTGTCACACGGAGCTCTGAGCTGCCCAATCCCTCTCACCTCCACGAAAGCCAGTGCTGACCAGCATCCTCTATTCAAACTCTGCGCATTTTGCATCTAAAAGTTCCTTTCATGCAGGGAGATTTAGCAGAGAAGTGGGAGCAGGCAGCACTCAGGCACTTCCACCCGTGGCTCTGCGCTGCTTTTAACCCCAGCTGCGCAGAGCCGGCGCAGATGTGGGGGGAGCAGGGTGCTGCAAGTCTCTCCTGCTCCTTCTGTCGCGGGGACGAAGGGCTCCTGCCGCTGGATTTTTCCCCCTCTCTCAGTGGTCTTTAACACGATCACAGTATGCAGCACAATGCTTTAAAACAGCAAAGCTTCTGGAAAACCCAAACAAAAGGAACGTCACCAGGTGACGTCAGCCTATATAGAGCCCTGTGTGGTCGCAGCGCATAAGCAAATCCATTCTTGTACCGCTTCCCTGAAAAGCTTTTCAGTAAATGCACTCATGCTACTACAGGAGCTTCTCTCAGCAATAAGCCACCCATCTGCCATCAACAAGTTAGGACTAAAGGAAGCCACAGCTGCGGAAAAGGAAAACGTGAGCTTCAATTAACCAGCTGAGCAGCCACGGAGGACGAAAACTTGTATTAAGGTTTAAAAATTTCAGACCCGTCAGAGGAGATCAAGGCAGCAATTTCAAAAGGAATATTCCAAGAGAGCATCGTGGATTTTGCACTAATATCAAAGGACTCTAAACCCGGTCAATTATTCAAGGCTGTCTCATATTAGAGCCTTTCACAGACTCACAGCGTTGAGTCTCAAACTACGACTGAATGCACCCTCCAATGTACTCAAAAGAATGGGTAAGTTCCTGCGTTTCTCTGTTCCTTGTATAATGAATGACGGCTCTGCTTTAAAGGAGCAGTTAAGATGCTAAAGCTGATTGCTCTGCAATGAACCTTATGAAAAAAATGTTTTCCGATAGTGCCACTGTAACCCTCCGTAATCGAGATAAAGCCTCCTCCTAAGTGTAATGTCCAAGTATTCGGTTTGTCGTAGTAAGTTGTTTCTTGCATTTAGAATTAGCTTGTTGGAAATGCATGGCAATGTTATCTGCAGTGAAATCTTCCACCGTGATGTTCCAAGTGTACTGATAAGGCTATCCTATCTTGTTGTTTTCCTAAATTATATTCTGCAGGCTTACATTTCAAGTGGCCATTAGGGGCTCGTATGCTGGCAGCACTATATGCAATGAGTATGGTTTTAAAAATGCTGCCTGCCTTGGGCATGGCTTGTCCACCAAAATGTCGCTGTGAGAAGCTGCTCTTTTACTGTGACTCTCAGGGGTTTCACTCAGTGCCAAACACCACTGAAAAGGGCTCGCTAGGTTTGTCACTGAGGCACAATTATATTTCTGAACTTGAAAGGGATCAATTTGCAAGCTTCAGTCAACTTACTTGGCTTCACTTAGATCATAATCAAATTGCAACAGTCAGAGAAGATTCTTTTCAAGGACTGTATAAACTTAAGGAATTAGTCTTAAGTTCCAACAAAATCTTTCATTTGCCAAACACAACTTTTAGCCAGCTGCTTAACCTGCAGAATTTGGACCTCTCTTTTAATCAGTTATCCTCTCTGCACCCCGAGCTCTTCTACGGCCTTCGCAAGCTACAGACCTTGCACTTGCGATCCAACTCCCTGCGGACCATCCCGGTCCGCCTGTTCTGGGACTGTCGTAGCCTGGAATTCCTGGATTTGAGCACAAACCGCTTGCGAAGTTTGGCTCGCAATGGATTTGCGGGATTAATCAAGCTGAGGGAGCTTCACCTAGAGCACAACCAGCTGACAAAGATTAATTTTGCTCACTTCCTCCGGCTGAGCAGCCTGCACACGCTCTTCTTGCAGTGGAACAAAATTAGCAACTTGACATGTGGGATGGAGTGGACCTGGGGCACCTTAACAAAGCTTGATTTGACTGGAAACGAAATCAAAGCCATCGACCTCACTGTCTTTGAAACTATGCCTAACCTTAAAACCCTCCTCATGGATAACAACAAGCTCACCACTCTGGATTCCAAGATCCTGAGCTCGCTGACATCCCTCACCACCGTGGGCCTCTCCGGCAATCTGTGGGAATGCAGCCCAAAGATCTGCGCCTTGGCCACATGGTTGAGTGGCTTCCAAGGTCGGTGGGAGCACTCCATCCTCTGCCACAGCCCCGACCACACCCAGGGAGAGGATATTCTGGATGCAGTCTATGGTTTTCAGCTTTGCTGGAATTTATCAACTGTGGTTACCCCCGTGGCTACGACATCGTACACAGCTCCAACTACCGAGTACACGAAAAGAATAAGCTCTTCTCATTTCCATGTGGGAGACAAAGAGATTCCAACTACGGCGGGCATGGTCGTTACCACTGAAGAACAGTTCCCCGAGCCAAACAATGCCATCTTCACTCAGAGGGTAATTACAGGAACAATGGCTTTATTGTTTTCTTTCTTTTTTATCATTTTTATAGTGTTCATCTCCAGGAAGTGCTGCCCTCCCACACTAAGAAGAATTAGGCAGTGCTCAATGATTCAAAACCACAGGCAGCTCCGATCCCAAACGCGGCTGCATATGGCCAATATGTCAGACCAAGGACCCTATAACGAGTACGAACCCACCCACGAAGGACCCTTCATCATCATCAATGGCTACGGACAGTGCAAGTGCCAGCAGCTGCCCTATAAAGAATGTGAAGTATAATACCTACAGCCCATCACAAAGTAAATCAGATAAGTAACCTATTTTAAAATTGTAGGGACCTACATCAGATTCTAATTTTTACAAATGTTGACATAAAGCCTAATTTTCCAAGCTACTTAATGGAAACATTGTTTATGGAGTGGTGCAGTATTTTTAAGTTTTTTAAAAAATAAATCCATAATATTTTCAGTGTTAAAGAAGCAATGATTACATTAAACTTGCACTCCTAATGTTTAAAAGTCTAAAGATATGCTCACCTCAAACTATGTAAAATGTTTCATGTTATGTAATTATATGACTGTGTGTAAACATTTATACCCGAGTCTCCATATTCTACTTTTTCTACTGCAAACAGTCCGAGGGGAAGGATACTGGATATCTGTACAGGGATCTGTGGGGGACGTGCGCTCTGTTTGTTCCACTGCAGCTGGAGGATCCCAAACACTGCAGCTGGCTCCAGGCACTTTAAGGGCAGCTGGGGAGGAAGATTTTCCTCCTCTGAGCATTTCACTCCAGTAAGGGAAAGGAGGGAAAACAGAAGGAAAAAAAAATAAAGAGCAACAAAGGTCCAGGTGGGAATTTCAGTGCATTGGGGTGAATTTATCTGAAATACAGTTTTGCTCTGTGCGTATTCATAGCTTGGCTTGCTGAAAGGCACAGCAGGCACAGAAAGGAACAGTTCACACAGGCACACACAGCCCTGGGCAGGATGGGCACACACACATGGGCACACAGCCCCGGGCAGGATGGGCACGTAACACACACAGAGGAGCAGGATGGGTGCACAGCCCCAGGCAGGATGGGCGCACACACATGGGCACACAACCCCGGGAAGGATGGGCATAGACACCCCTAGGAGCAGGATGGGCACACAGCCCCAGGAGCAGGATGGGTGCACAGCCCCGGGTAGGATAGGCACACACACACACACAGGAGCAGGATGAGTACACAGCCCCAGGAGCAGGATGGGCACACAGCCCCGGGCAGGATGGGCACACAGCCCCGGGCAGGATGGGCACACAGCCCCGGGCAGGATGGGCACACAGCCCCGGGAGCAGGATGGGCACACAGCCCCGGGCAGGATGGGCACACAGCCCCGGGAGCAGGATGGGCACACAGCCCCGGGCAGGATGGGCACACAGCCCCAGGAGCAGGATGGGCACACAGCCCCAGGAGCAGGATGGGCACACAGCCCCGGGCAGGATGGGCACACAGCCCCGGGCAGGATGGGCACACAGCCCCAGGAGCAGGATGGGTGCACAGCCCCAGGAGCAGGATGGGCACACAGCCCCAGGAGCAGGATGGGTGCACAGCCCCAGGAGCAGGATGGGCACACAGCCCCAGGAGCAGGATGGGCACACAGCCCTGGGTAGGATGGGTGCACACACACACACACACACACACACACACACACACACATACACAGGAGCAGGATGAGTACACAGCCCCAGGCAGGATGGGCACAGACACCCCCAGGAGCAGGATGGGCACACAGCCCCGGGCAGGATGGGCACAGACACCCCCAGGAACAGGACAGCCCTCCGTGTGTCCCCAGACTGGCAGTGTAGCTTCTTTAGGGAGGCTCAGCACGCCGGGATCGATTGGAAATATTAAGTACATTCAGTGCTCAGCTCCCTGGTTTCACTTGATGATGCTTTTCATGAATTCAGGCTAATTACTTAATGACAATGAACAAACAGCATTTCAACACCTTTTCATGTGTAAATACCCTTAATGCAAGGTTCTCTTGATTAAAAGCAAATATCAACAGCGAGGTTAAGGAGAAAAGGGAAGGAAGAAAGGAAGGAAGGAAGAAGCCTCTCTTTGTCCCCCTGCTGCCCCCCCAGCTGAGGCTTCCTCTCGCTGGGAAGCTATTTTCATGCACTAACTCCACTAGTTTCTCTGGAGACAGAATTAGCCCCTGTAATATAAGCTCTCACTTGTCCTCCTCTTCCAAAATTCAAGATAAAAGAAGACCTCTTCTGATAAGTTAGGATAATATGATTAGTTTATAGAATAGTTCACTGAAAAATGTTTTGTTTCTTACTTGATATGGGACAGAATCTAAATTAGTATGACTTAAAAAAACCCCATATATAAATATATATACACACACACCTCATTCTAAGGGGTAATTTGGTTTCTTTAGCCAGAAGTACCATATTGCTATTTATACTCTATTATGAAATTATATGTAAATATTTGCAGATCTATGCAGTGATGGTGGTACTCAGATGCCACAAGGGTGGGGGGGCGGGGGGTCTGCAAAGGATTACATTATTTTTAAGTCAACTGCTCAAATATTGTAAACATTCTAACCAAAGCTAAAAGATTCAGAGGGATGGAGAATTATTTTATATATATATATATACATGTATGTATAACTAAAAAATGTGTTGTGTCCAATGCTGCAGTGTTAAACAATTACCAGCACACCCTGATGACGAAACGAAATTCCTCACAGTGTTGCCATACCTTGACCAAATCCATAATTACAGTATGCTAATTGTGATGTACTAAACTATCCTACAAACTTTTTAAACAGAAGAAACACTGCATAAAAATCTGTTTGCTATTTCACTCTGCTTTTCTCTCTATATTACCACTTAGTGAGGTATTTAGGATGCAATTATACAACAGTTTGATGTTTTCTTGTGAGATGAATTCGTCCAAGGCAATCATAGCAAGATAAGTAACTTCTGTTAAAATTTTACATGAAGGTTTTTCAATGGCTGGTTTTGAAGATATTAATTTGCATCATTTTACTTTTACATACAGTGCCCTTATTATAAAACCAATATTTTGTTTATTTCCCTTGACTCTGTACTTTAATGGAAGAGATCCAGTGAAGCCTAATGGATTTCCATGGAGATATCTTTGAACTCTTGTTACTGTTAATTCTAGGATGAGTCCATTTACACCTGTTCTGGGAAATTAATTACTGCTTTTAACTGACTACAAAAAATCCTGCGGGGTAGGTGGACAAAGAGCAGAGATTCTGTATGATTAAATCTCATGTGAAGCAGAAGGCCAGAGCTAAGCTGAGAAATACAAACCCATATTGGTGCCCAGGGGTATTTAGCTGACTGTAGGAAGGCTTACTTTGCTCCTTCCCATAACTAAGTGCTCACAGCTCTCCCGAGGCCCAGGATGCTGCTCTAGGGGCAGGTGAGGGAGCAGTGAGTGGGCACTAAGTGGGCACTGAGTGGGCATCGCTCTCCCTGCCTGTGCACCTCCCTCACCCCACACTGGTCAGAGCTGGCACAGGTCAGCCCTGGGAGCCTGGGCAGGAGGCACTTAGGGATGACTTCTACCTACAGCTGCAGGGTACCAGCACAGACAAAGTGATCACTGAGCTCGTTAATTATCCTGGCAGCCAAATAATCTGGCTACGCTGCCATCCCCCATCAGATGTCACCACTGAACTCTGACGGCCTCGGCTGCAGTTGCAGGAAGCAATCCCACCCCCTCCCTGCAGAAACCCTTAGAGCAACTAAGGCAGCTCAAGGGGCACCATGTCAGTCTTCCAACAGGAACAAGAAGTGGCTGCTTGATGAAGAGCTGAGGTTCCTCCGGAGGAGGTGCTTTGCCAACACCCCAGCTCCGTCTCACTCCATCTTTATGAGCTTGTAATTACACCCAAGAAGAGCAAAGACAGATGCTCCAGCAGTGCTGGATTTAACCCTCTTCTCCATCCCTGCCACTCATGGCAATTTTCCAAGCATTAAAGCACTGTTCCAGTGCCTCTCCAAGCAAACCCACCCAGGCACCCAACTTCTCCCTCCCACCAGCACTCCCAGTTTCCCCTGGTCCTGCAGTGCTTGGCTTGCAGACAGTAAAGCAGGAGGCCAGCAGGCACAGCCCAGCACCGTTCCCATTCCCTCTCTGTACTCCACACTCATCCACAGCCCATCTCCCAAATGCCGTGGTTTACGTCTGCTATTTCCAAACCCATTTGTTGCCAGGTTCTGGGAATAAGCAAAGCAATTCTGCAAACATTACATTTAGGGTAACAGGTATCATAAAACTCACAGAATGTCAAACACTAGCAGTGAAGTCAACTTGAATTCCCTGCGGAGGGACAGCAAGCACCAGGCAGAGCCATCGTTCTACACAAGGACACAGCCAGAGGCTGTTAATATTTTTTATTTTAAAGTTACTGTCTTCCATTTGCAATTGCTTGTGACTCTTCCAGGCAAGGAGGGGATTGGAATAATTGTGCTACTCTGCAGTCTCTGATTTATTTTGTTGATGGAACAAGAACCACGATGATTTGGTTTAAATTAATCGTATTTCAGTAGAAGCACTGGGTGATGACAGGAGCTTGTTAACTTGCCCTCCCCAAATACCATCTCTGCTGCACAGCCTCGGTTTGTACAGATCCTACATTGCTTACAGGTGCTTCAACGCCTCGAGGCACAGCCTCAGAGGTCTTTGGGTCTTTTAGAAACAGAGTTTCTTGTACTGCTCTTGAGGGTCTTGTTCCATCCAAAGATCTCCTCCAGCCTCGCTGATCTCCAGGCAGCTTCCCCTGCTCCCCACCCTCATGTCAGTGAAATGGAAACCCAGCAGCACAAGTTCAGGTTTTGAGTCATCCTCCTGAACAGGCTGAATTAATGCTCCCAGTTAGTCGCTCTGCATTAGATCAGTGTTTAAATGCACACAAGTAAAAATTACTCGATGAAGGGTAAAATGGGTGAGTGTTCAGTCTCCAGCTGAAGTGTTCTCTGCACTGAGCTCCCGTTCCCCATCAGATGGAAACAGAACAAATGCTGCTCCAGCAGTGTTTGGTTTTGTTTGCTTCTCCCCCAAGCAGAAATGATCCGATTTTTCAGTGATCAGCCACATGCAAATCTGAGCCTCTGAGCTTCTGTCCCATTACCCCCTTAGAAGACAGGGGCCTATTGCTACCTTGTAAAACCAGAAACATCCTGTGGCTTTAAACCAGAAATCTGCACTACACACTTATTTTTAATGTGTCTAAGATAATTTCTGTACTACTTTAATGGAAATAAAGTTGATTTAATTTTGTGATCTGTGTAGCTATCAAAATCCATCTGTTCAGACCTATGAAACTCACCCAGGAGCTGAATTTCATCTTTCTTATGAAGTTTTCCATAAAAAATTAAACAAGTTCAGAAGGGGATACAGTATTTCTCCTCCCCCCGAAAAAGGAACAAGCAAGGAAACAACAGAAACCAAAGGCAGCAGCTCCTCCCTCCCCACACCTTCCTCCACTGCAAATGTCCCAGATGCTAAAATTGGTGCTGGGCTTTGCTTTTTAAGGCACCACGTTAGCAGGATGCTTAGAGATAATTTCAGAATCAGCTGGAAATTCAGCATTTCACATCTTGTGTAAAATTATTTTGAGAGGCATCTAGGGAAAGGTACCAAAAGCTTTGAGGGGTATAATCAGGCCCCAGATGGGGTGAAACACCAATGTACACCACTGTGCTAGCAGGTTGTACACCACTGTGTAAGCACCGAGAAGCTACACCTGCCATCCCCCAACCACTCCTTTGTAAAAAGCCAAACAAAACCCACCCCGTTTTTACTAATGAAAACACTAGTAAGTGAACTATTCTACCAGCTTAGCAACCCAAGATTACAGAGAGTCCTCGATGCGTTGTGTTTAAATTATGTTTCAAGAGCCAACTTCTGGTGGGAGGGGGTGTGAGTAATGGAGTAAAACAAGTGCAGTGTACAGAAGCATTTTGTTATTAAAATTGTGTATACTGTAAAACTGAATTTGCCTCTTTCTTCCTCCCTTTTCAAGCAGAGGTGTCAAAAGCTCACTCTTTCATGGTATGTTAAAACCAGTCTGCAGCCACTGTCCCAAGCAGGCAAGTCAAGTTTGGGCCATTTGCCAGAGTCACACCAAATGCAGCACCTTCTGTTGCACCACAGGGAGCAGGGCTGCACGGGCTCTTCCCAAACCAGGTGTCTCTGGATGAGCAAAACCTGTCTGAATGAGCAGGATGGGAGTGAAAACCAAAGCAAAGCCAAACTCTTGCCTCTGGAGTACCTGGATCAGGATCAGGGTAGGCACAGCCCGGCCGAGCTGCCAAGCCCTGGCTCTGCCCTTGGGTGTTCCCTGGGTCTCCAGGGACACCACCATGGCCCCCTGTGGGTCACTGTGCCAGCCAGGAGCTGGCATTTCCAACGGGACCGCCCTGCCAACAGTTCAGCAAGGACAAGGAGCCCGTTAGGTTTAGAGGTGTCACACAGTGAGACATCCCATCAGCTCTGAGTCACAGCCCTCCAGGAAGGGCCACGAAAACATTCTGGTACAAGCAGAGTTCTTCCCATGGGCTACCAGAGCAAACACAGCGTTCAGAGCCACCAAGCCTCAACACCACGGGAAGGATTCCTGGGTTTGGGAAGTGACAAGTTCATGGACACAGCCCAAAAGCCTTGATAGAGAACTGAACAAAAGAGCAAGTTTCAGGATGTTCTAAGATGATTACACGCACCGAACCGCCAGCTAAAATCATTTTAGTAACTAAGCATTAGCTGCATTTACTTTTTTATCAAAAGGTTTGGCTGGAACAAGTGCTCAAGGGTTTTAAATGTCAGTTGGCAAACTGCCTCTCAAATCCTTGTAATACTTCAGAGCAGCACATGATATATCTATTTTCTTAAACTCTCAGAGACTATTTTACAAGCAAAAGCATCTCTCAACTACAAACCCAGTTGTTCTCACAACCAAAGGTAACGTACCTCAGAGAAAAAACAGTATTCTGAATACATTATGCAAAACCTTTAAATCCAATTAGTAACAAGGAAATGTCAACATCACTAGCAACTTACTCTTAAATGCAGGCTCTGCTAAGACAACTGCTAAAAAATTGAGATTCAAGAATTTGACTGGAGAGGATTGCACAAATTAATTGAAAACTGCAGGACTGGGAAACCCTGACAATCCTCCAGTGAATGTCCAGGCTAAGGGACAGGATTCAGTGTGAGTGTTCACCCACCACAAAGCCCTGATGTCAGTATTTTCTGTAATCTGTTCTTAAGGAAAAGCTCTACAAAATCATTGTTACCTAATCAAAAAATTCATTACCATGAAGATTTTAGGAGATTTTATTAAAATGAGTTAAAGCTCTATTTGTCATATTTGACACAGGATTCACATGGTCTGGGTCTTATTTTGGATGAAATGTTTTTACAGTGACAGTGGTGAGGCCCTGGGATAGGTTGCCCAGAGAGGTGGTGGATGCCCCTTCCCTGGACACATTCAAGGCCAAGTTGGACAGGACTTTGGGCAACCTGATCTAGTTAAAGCTGCTGCCAGTCATTGCAGGGGGGCTGGACTGGGGTGGCTGTTAAAGGTCCCTTCCCACCCAAACCATTCTGTGATTCTATGAAACAGGAAAGTGACATGTGTCTCATTAACAAATTTCCGGGTTTATTTCTGTGATGCACAACTCCAGAGGTTTGGCTGCCAAGGGTACTGAGCAAACCTTTCTGAGCTGACAGGTGACCAAATCCTGCTTTCAGCTCTTCAGCAGGCGTTAATCCACAAGGTCTGTAATTTGAC
This sequence comes from Aphelocoma coerulescens, assembly GCF_041296385.1. Classification (NCBI taxonomy): domain Eukaryota; kingdom Metazoa; phylum Chordata; class Aves; order Passeriformes; family Corvidae; genus Aphelocoma; species Aphelocoma coerulescens. The sequence continues at coordinate 18,175,834 of NC_091027.1, forward strand.
TTTTTCTTCTAAGTCTGCTAAAAGGACAAGAGTTAAACACACACAAAGTTGAGACCTTCTGAACAAACAGCATAAAAACCAGGAGCAAGAAGCTGAACCATGACCAGAGGGGAACATCCCTTTAGTTAAAACCAAGCTCTTCTCCAAGTATGTAACACTTCCAGTGTAAACAGGCAAAATAAAGGGTATTCTCTGCTACCTGCATGTTTAAATGAAGGAACAAATATTTCTTTTATAAAACCAAAATATTTCTTTTAAATGCCATGGAAGTAACTTCCCTGTTATCTCCCAGCAAACTCTGCTCCTTGCACACTGAATACTCAAGCAAACTGGACACACAGGAGGTGCTGGTTTTCCCTTCCACCATTCCTTACCCCAAAGGGTGGGCAGTGCAGCCACTGTTTGACAGAGGTGCATCATGCATTATACCAGTTAAAAAACCAGCCATATTTCATGGGAAGTCTTGAAGTAAGTGGAAAAGGTTCATCCATCAAGAAGGTTCTTAAATAATGAACGAGTCATAATTCTTTACAGTCAAAAGCAATTAATTTTCTGTATCATAATCAGGAGAATAAATCTGAAAAATCCCTTTTAATGGCTCTGAATCTGAAGGTAGTGTTGCAGCTGAATTTTTAATCTTAAAATACAGGAGCAGTGAGGACTTCTGCTGTTTAAACATACAATCTTGTACCAAATAGAACAGCTTTACTGCACATCTAGTAGGTAGAATGGGTTTCGTGAGACCACATGAGATTAAAGACAGCACTAGATACAGGAAATGCATTTCAAGCAGAAAGGTCCTTCCAAGATACCTCTTAACTATATAGCCACTAAAATACTTGAAATATCCTTTATGAAGTGTACAAAATACTCAGAAAATCTTACTGCAAGAAGTAGTTCTACTTATATGTTTGCAGAGAGCTAAAAACATTGAGAAGCGTGTTAAGGTGGAATCCAGCTCAACCCTACAGCAACTATTCCTATTAGGTTGCATTTGCTCTCTTTGCCACTAACTCCTAATAATCCATCACATATCCGGAACCTCTGCCTCAAAACCCATGTGCTGTTAGCTGGGACTATCAATTTCTGCCCTCAAATGGATTGTTTCCACCCTCACACCGCTTTAAGTTTTAATTCTTTTAGAGAAAAAAACCAGTGAAATTAATAGAGCTCTTAGTAAAGCTAATAATGACACAGTCTGCTAGGAGGGAGAACGTGGGAAAGGGGACAGGGACACAAGACTACAAAGGAGTTTCCATTTCTGAAGTCACCACACAGCACTTAACTGGGGGACAAACATATTCCCCTGCACTGTAGCCACTCTCAGCAGCTTTGTTAACAACCTCTGCTTTCAGGAAGGCAAATTTTATCTGCCCAAGCAGCTCCAGAGGGGAGTTGTGCACTGAACATCCTCAGCACACACCTATCAAAGGATGCGAGGCAGGAACAAACCACCAAGTTGGGAAAACCACACAGCAGGGCCATGCTGCAGCCCCCAGGTCTAAGCACACACCTCTGATTTAAAGAGCAGGAGATACTAAAGCACCATCTCTGCTGTCCTCGGAAGAAGACAACACGCTCCAGTAAAGACGTGGAACTGCTCATTGATCCCGTCTAGCCCTGAAGCATCCCCAAACAAACAGCAACATCTGCTTGAAATTCTGGCTGAATAATTTAAAGGTTAAAGAACTCCTCCTCAAGCTTTCCAGATAGTCCTGAAGATGGAAATAGCTGGAAATAGACAGAATTGCTTCCAGGTAGGACAAACACCGAGCTCAGCACCCAGGGGAGCAGCAGGCCACTGCAAGGCTGACCCGAGCACAGGCAGCCAAGCTGTGGAATGCCTAATGACAGCTGGAAGCTCTCTGGGTATCAAGTGCCTATCTTCAGGGTCCAGGCCTTCAAGGATTCCACAGCCACAGGGCAGCAGGCACAGAAAGCCATCTCTAGTTTATGTTCTTCTCTATGGATGACTGGCTTAGCTCTGGGATGTCCATTAGCACCACGGCAACTGTGGAACTTGGAAGTAAGGGAGCTGTGACTAAATGAGAGATGCCTTTTGCCTGCAATTAGCATCCAGAAACTTCCAAAAAGGCTAAGGTTAGACATCTGATTGGGTTGAACAGGGAAAAAAAACCAAAAAACCCCAGTAAGCTCTGGCAGGTACTGCATCTCTAACAGGACCTACACTCCTGAACAGAACAAAAACCAGACACTTCTGACAAGTTCCCAGAGTCTATGGTGACAAGGAACTTCCAGGAGATGTCTGTTCACCCTTTACTGAAACTACAAAGCAGCAGCCTCAACATCTCACGTGCAATGAGCTCTTGCCAGATATTACTCCCTGCCAGTGAGTGCAGAGCAAGTCTCTAGACCAGCTGAAATACCACCCATAGTTAAACTCACCAAACACCCACAGAGCCCCCTTTGTAACAACACAATGGCAGCAGGACTAAGGAATTTCAGTTATTTACAGACCACTCAAAATATCCTCAGTGCTGGGAACTGCTGAACAAGCTGCAGTGCCTCTTCCACTCCAAGTTTCGGGTTTGTCAGCAGTGTAAATATTTGTCGACAAATCTGAAACTTGGATAAAACCACCGCTTTGCTCCACATCCAGGAGGTGTTTCTGGAATGAATTCAAAGCCTTTGCTCCCAGGCTGCAGAGCTGTCCCTTCCCACCGGGACCAGGACAGCAGCAGGAGGTTCCTGAGCAAACAGCACTGGCACAGCAGTGGGATCACTGCACGGAGCTGGAGCCAGAGCTGTGGGATGTGAGTGCTCCACTCCTTCCTCAGGCCTCCCCAGCCCCTCCCTGTCTGACAGCACACCCTGAAACACAGGGACAATGGAACATGGACACAGTGGAGGCAGACTCCAGCGCACCCAGCAGATAAATCCCAGGGATATTGTCCCTTCATACCTACAGCTGTCTACAGACAACAATTAACTTGACAAAGGGTGCCAGGGAGAGTATCCAGAGACACATGAAAAAGCTTTATGCCACATTCAAATGAGCTGATGCCACCAGGCTGCACACTGCTTCTTTCTTGTTAGTGGGCACTCCATCATTTGAATATGCCCCAATAAAGCTGCATCATCAAGAGGGGAACTTTCTGACATCTACTTTTACTGTCCATTTATTCAAAACCAGTAGTCTTCATCAGGCAAATTAGTAAGTGATCATCAGCTTTAGAAAGCAATTTCAATTGTTCATGCAAACATAGCTCCACTGTAGAACACAGCTCACTGCCACTGCCCCAACCACAGCCTGTGCTGGTACAGTCACCAACAAAACCCAGTCCATCCTGTCTGGCCATCAGACACCCACGGGAGCCAGGAAAACACCAGGAAACCACTCCAAAAATATGAGCTTATGCAAATAACAGAACAACCCAACCACCCCATCCCTCTAAAACATTCATTGTGCACACATATGCAATTAATTAAATATATATTTTTTTAAAAATAGAGACATTTCAGGTGGATTTCCTGTGCCACAATATGAAATATATGCAATCAGTAATCCCAGTGAACTAACTGAAATCAGTCAAAAAATATTTAAAAATCAAAAGTAAATCTCAAAAAAAAAACCCCACTAGTGAGAAGTTCACTTGTGGAAGGAGCTATAAAAGGGTATTTTTTTTATAATTACTCCATCCTGTTTGCTACATTTGCTTATGCAAGGTGTTTTTAACTACTGACAGGACTAGGATTAAATGACAAGTCCACATACTTAATGCAGATTGCTCACAGGCACAAGGTGAAAAATATGATAAAGAACATGAACAGGTTTTAGTGAACCGAGCCAGGAAAAAAAAACCAAACCCACACCCATTCTGAGCAGAAAATAGGACTTTTTTGTGATTATTAAAACAATTTCTATCAAGGCAAGTACACAGCCTGATTTCTGCTCTGACAAGTTGTTTGGTCACGTCTTCTTTTTATGTAATGCAGTTATAACCAAGACAGGCTGTTTTACCTCTGTTATCAAAACCATTCCATTGCCTTCAAACCAAATATTTCAAGTTAGTAAAGTACTTCCAGTCGCTTCTCTAATATAAAAAACCCTCCAAAAATCTTATTTCCTCATAGGAGAGCTACAATTTGCAACTTCAGTCTTGCAGTCTGTTCCCTCATGAAAAAGAAAAACCAGGAGAATGTGCTAGTCTTCCTCCAAATTTCATAGCACTTTTAACTTTAATGGCAACTGCCCAAAAGCTTCAGGACTGCTCCGGGCTAAAAACAATTCCTAATCCCTGTAACTCAGTCTGGAATTCCCACTCAAGGGCAAAGCTGGGAGCAGCTGAAAACACTGGGACTGGTTTGTAAGAATTCACATCTTAAGAACAACCCAATGTATCTGCCCCAGCCCTGGAAGTGTCCAAGGCCAGGTTGGACAGAGCTTTGGAGAACCCTGGGATGGCAGAAGGTGTCCCTGTCCCTGGCAGGGGGTGGATGAGAGGAGCTTTGAGGTTCCTTCCAACCCAACCCAGTCTGTGATTCCCTGGATCTCAACCATATGAAGGGACAAATTTCACCCCCAGTCCATACAGGGACCCAGTTCCTGACCTGTACATCCACCTATCCACCCTCCCACCGCGTGCTCCTGCTGCTGCAATAACAGCAACTTAACTCCAGCATCCTCGCAGGCCACGGCAACTGGGCACGTCACCGTCAGTGCCTGAGGCAGCCACAGTGGTGGCAGCAGGGACTGAGGCAAGCCCAGGGTGAGGGGTGGGTAGGGCTGGTCAGGGGGCTTCCTGAGCTCAGAGACTCCCAAGCAGCAGCCCTGAGCTCCCATGGAATCTTCCCTTGGAATCACGGCTAAACAGGAAGGTGTGTGCCCAGCGGGAGCAGGGTCAGGTGACATGGGAAGAACACAGAGATGCTGCTCCCCACTGCAGGCAGAAAATCCATGTGGACAAAGCTCAACTGGAGTTGGAGCTGCCAGAACTGTGGGGGATAATAAGAATTCTCAAACATATTAATGGCAAAAGGCAGTGTGGAAATAACATCAGTGTGCTCCAGGATGAGGACGATCAGGTGATAGTCACAGACAGTCACAGGCAGAGGTGTTGAATGCATTCTTTGCCCCTGTCTTCAACATGGATCAAGGACCAACCAGGTCCCAGCGCCCTGAGCCGGAGGACCATGACTGTGACAATGATCAACTCCCAGTTGACCCTGAAATTGTACAGATCTGCTGCTCCAGCTGGATCCCTACAAACCTATGGGGCCTGATGGGATTCATCCAAGAATGCTCAAAGAGCTGCTGATATCATCACAAAGCCTCTCTCAATGATTTTTGAGTGGTGTTGGGAATCTGGAGAGGTCCCAGCTGACTGGAAGCTGGGGAACATTGTCCTGATTTTTAAGAAGGGCAAGGAGGAGGACCCCGGAAACCACAGGCCTGTCAGTCTCACTTCAGTGCTGGGTAAAGTTATGGAGAAGATTATTCTGGGAGTGTTGAAAAACACCTGGAGGTCAACACAGGCATCAGTCACAACCAGCATGGTTTCAGGAGAGGAAAGTCCTGCTTGTTGAACCTGATTTCCTTCTACAACAGGGTAATCCACCTGAATGATCAAGGGAAGCCAGTTGATGTGATCTTTTTGGACTTCAGCAAAGCTTTTGATACCATCTCTCACAGGATCCTTCTGGACAAACTGTCCAGCCCACAGCTGGGCAACTGTGTTACGTGATGAGTGAGCAACTGGCTCACGGGTCAGGCACAAAGGGTGACAGTGACTGGGTGACATCAGGCTGGCACCAGTCACTGCTGGGGTTCCACAGGGCTCCATCCTCAGCCTGTGCTCTTCAACACTTTCATTAATGAGGTGGACCTAGGGCTTAAAGGAAGACTAAGGCAGTTTGCCAACAACTGGGACTCCCTTGAGGGCAGGGAGGCCCTGCAGAGAGACCTCAAATTAAAGGGCTGGGCAATCACCAGCCACAGGAAGTTTAACAAGGGAAAGGGCTGGAGTCTGCACCTGGGATGGGGCAATGCTGGCTGTGTGTATGGACTCAAGCATGAGGGGCTGGAGAGCAGCCCCTGGAAAGGGACCTGGGGGTCCCGGTCCATGGCCAGGTGAACCCTGGTCAGCAGTGCCCTGGAGCCAGGAGGGCATCCCTGTCCTGGGGACAGCAGGCTGGGCCAGGGAGGGATTGTCCCACTCCGCTCTGGGCTGGGGCAGCCTCACCTCCAGTGCTGGGGCACTTTGGGTGCCACAACATCAGAGAGATCCAAAGTTGTTCCAGAGCGTCCAAAGGAGGGAGCCGGGGCTGGGGAAGGGTCTGGAGGGGCCACCCGAGGAGCGGCTGAGGGCACCGGGCTGGTCCAGCTGCAGCAGAGGAGCTGAGGGCAGAGCTCCCCGGGGCTGCAGCTCCTGCCCAGGGCAGCGCAGGGACAGCTCCGAGCTCTGCTCCTGGGCCAGGGACAGCACCCAGGGAGCGGCTGGAGCTGGGCCAGGGCAGGCTCAGGCTGGAGAGCAGGGAAAGGTTCTTCCCCAGAGGGTGCCGGGCACTGCCCAGGCTCCCCAGGGAATGGGCACGGCCCCGAGGCTGCCAGAGCTCCCAGGGGTGCACAGGGTGGGGGTGCTGGGGTGTCTGTGCAGGGCATTGGAATCTTTGTGGGTTCTTCCAGCTCAGGATATTCTATGATTTTATAAGTCCCCTTTTAAGTCATGGTGAAATCAAACCTTCAAAATTACTGTCTAGTGCTATCAATATATTATTTCTTGAGGGGAAAAAAGCATTATTACAACAGCAGAAAGTAATTTTTTTTACTATTATTTGCACCTGTGGTGTGGGGGAGGAAGGGAATGGATGAAGAGAGGTGTTTGTCAGGTCTGAAAAACAACAGATTCTCAAACATTTTGTACTACTTTTATACCACTACCAGGTAACAGAGCTATCTACCAGTGTTCTGTTCAGGCTTATTCTTATATCTAAAAAGTTAATAGCATAGGTTTTACGATATACAGCACAAAGGTTCTCTACCTCTGCAGCACATTTCTACCACTGAAGCAAAAATATCTATTTATACAGATACGTAATGGTAGGAAAGTGCCAGGGTGCCAAGAAAGTCATCCTGTAACAACATACATCTTTTCCTTAAAAGCTCAAAAGAAAACCCAAATTGGCAATAATACATCACATGCTAAACCTGACTTTTCATGGAACTGAATTTCCCCAGTTTCCATTACATCATGATGCTGGGGCTCTGCAAGCCAGACCAGACCCAGCATTAACCAACGAAATGTACCTGAAACCTTCTGCAAATGGCACAGGTTTCTATTTCTTGTTACCCTGAAGATGTTTCTTAGCTGAGCTCAGAGCCAGCTGAAGGGCTCTGACCTGCCCTGCTCAGTGTGCCAGGCCCCCCCTGGAGCAGCACGCTCAGATCACAGAATATTCCGATTTGAAGGGACCCACAAGGATCGGAGTCCAGCTCTCCAGTGAATGGTCCACATAGGGATGGAGCCCCAAACCTTGGTGTTATCAACATGCTCTGACCCCCTGAGCCCAGCTCAGAGTCACCCCCTCCACGCCAGGGCAGTTCCTGCCCCACAACAGAGAGAGGCAGAGGAGTGTTTGGCTCTATCTCACACAACCCCAGATGTAAAGAGGTTATTTTGCAGCGGCTCTGGCATCCTACTCCTTCTGCAGTTTGCAATCCCGTGCTCCTACTCCTGCCTGCTGTGAGGTGCCAGGGCTCAGGACTCCGGCACTCCTGGCCAGGCTGCGCCTCCCCCTGCACCACAGCCCCCAGCTCCCACCCAGCCCAAACAGGAGCAGAAGACCTGTGCTGGGAAAGCAGCAGGACAGCACCGTGTCACAACAGCCCTGCAGGCTCTGGAATGGATCACAGCTGCTCCTCAGAGCCCTGTTTTAAACCTGGAGTGTCTTCATGCAGCACCCAGACCAACGTGGTGCTGGATCCCCCCACTGCTGTGCAGCCAGGCGAGATCTGGCCCAGGCTGCTCTGAGTGACAGCAGCACCGACCTCAGGGGGGGCTGCCCAATATTTTGTCAACACTTCCAGCTGTTTCCTCCCAAGGGGTTTTGCTGAGTGACGAGTGGTTAAGCTTGGCTACAGGTCAATTCATCTCACTTCCAGTATGCCTGGTTAGATGGGAGAAGCAGGAGGGATGGGGGAATGTCTCAGAATACCAAATCGGGGACAAACCACCTCTGCAGGAGCCACCAGAGAGCTGCTGGGGCTGGTGAGTAATCTACCACTGGAGCTGCTTTTTTACAGGCCTGTTTTTTCTTTTTTATATTAATCAGCAACCTTATCTGAGGAATATCTCAAGTTTTTCCTTTGCAGATTACACGAATTAATAGACACATCCAGAAGCACAAAAAGCAGGCTGAAGTTTACACCTGCAGTAACTGTAAAAGCCTTGAGATATTGTAGTTTTTATCAAATTTTACATGTGTGCAAAAGGCTTCAGAAATAGAACTAAAATTGGAACAACACAGACCCCTGCAAAACTCAAATTAAAAGGAGTGAGCCAAGGCAGCATATGCCCTTTCCAAGAGGAAGAGAATGCATTATAAATCTGGGAATAAAGCCACCTAACTCCTGGCAAGACAGCTTAGAGAAACAGATAATAAAGCAATCCTACCAATATGGTCACAAGACATTCAACGTTAGAATTAACGTATCCTTTATTCATTATTAGAAATATAAATAGGTTTAATTTGCAACAGATTTTAAAGTGTTTCCTGTAGAGGGGGATTCAGCAGCCTTAACCTGCAATACGGCAACAGAAAGAGTAGGTAGGAAGTTGCCTTTGACAGCAAGCAAGAGGCATTAAAAACCAGGAACAACAGGAAAAGCTGACTAATTGTCAAGAACCTCAAACCCTGGCAGCAGCAAAAGCAGCAGAATCTCCTCTCCATCACAGAATCCCAGAATGTTTTAGATGGGAAGGGACCTCAAAGCTCATCCCATCCCATCCCTGCCATGGGCAGGGACACCTCCCACTGTCCCAGGCTGCTCCAAGCCCCAATGTCCAGCCTGGCCTTGGGCACTGCCAGGGATCCAGGGGCAGCCACAGCTGCTCTGGGCACCCTGTGCCAGGGCCCCACCATCCTCACAGCCAAGAATTTCTTCCCAATATCTGATCTGAACCTACTCTGTCAGTTTGAAGCCATTCCCTGTGTCCTGGGACCCCATCCCCCTGTAAATTGTCTCTCTCATGCTTCCTGCAGCTCCTTCAGGCCCTGCAAGGCCCCACTGAGGTCACCCCAAAGCTTCTCCTCTCCAGGCTCACCAATCCCAGCTCTCCCAGCCTTTCCTCCCAGCAGAGCTGCTCCATCCCTCGGATCATCCTGGAGCCTCCTCTGGCCTGGCTGCAGCAGCTCCAGGCCCTTCCTGTGCTGGGCCCCAGGGCTGGGGCAGCTCTGCAGGTTCAGCATCTGTGGAGTCAGGTGAAGTTCCTGAGAAGCCAAAAGGGCTCAGAACCAGCCAGCCCTCGGTGTCCAGGAGGGGGATCCCACTGAGTGCACTCAGACCAAGCCAACCTCATCCACATCCCCTCCATTTACTCAGAGCCAGTGACTCACCAGGGCACGTGTGGGATTAAAAAGCACTAAAACGTGGTGTGCATACCTTCATTTCTCACAGAGGCACCACCAAGCCATTATTTACTAAGCTAACTCATTAGCCAGCCACCCTTGCAGATAATAAGAGTGCATTAAAGTATTTAAAATTCCAGCACAAGCCTGACACATATGAAGTGGCTGCCCTTCTTCAAAAGAAAATGAATGTCAAAGCAAATAAACCATTTAGGAACAGTCAGCACATGTGAGGTGCAGGGGAAAGGTGGCATCACCTCAGCATCCAGGAAAACAAAGCAGAGTGCTACGGGATGCTGAGACGTTTCACATTTTTATTGTATCAGCCTCTACTTCTAAAGAGATCATTAGATACATGATTTAAAATAGCATTAGATAGGTGATAAAGTAACAGCTATTCAAAACAAACAGAATTAATATACAGAACTGCAAAAACTGGCACAGAAAACCCGGGAGATTGAAGGTACTTAAGCTGACAGTAATCTGAAAAACCCAGCTGGTAAATTCAGTTTTACACCAAGAAATAAGCTGTAACTGAATCTACACTTCACTGCAGCCTAGCACTAACACCCTTCCCTTCACACAGGCACTGCTCCAGGAGTGGGTAATATTATCAAAGTCATAGAGCAAGTTTACAAAACGCATAAAATAATCAATCCACTGGAAATAACACCAGGAATACTCCCAGGGGATACAAGTTCCCTGTGTACTTGGTGTAGTCCTGCTCTTTCAAAAAGAGCTCCTCAAGTCCAGCTGAGGATGCCCATAACTTGGGGGCACGGAGGAAATAGGTTTCCACAGCACAACAAAACTGACTGGGGATAAAAATTCAGAGGAAGTTTGGAGAATTCAGTATCTGCCACCAAAAAGGCAGCTTTACACTGTCTGTGAAAAAGCCTTCACGAGAGCATACAGGGGAGTACAGGACAGCAAGATTTGTGTAATCACCACCTTTTCTCTCCACACACGGTCCTGCCAGGCTCTCCTCACTCCACAGCTCCCACAGCGGATCCCTGAGCACCTGCACACATGGGAGCAGCCCCTCAGGGTGAGCAAAGCTGTGACTGACAGCACTGAGAGGAGCAGGAGCCCACCCCACCCGCTCAGGTGAGCCTGGGCAGCAACTTCACCTGTGGCTACCAGAGAGCCAAAGCTGCAAACCCACCCTCCCCACCCGAGAAACATCAACTTCTCCATGGACTGGTGAAGACCCTGCCTTCCTCAATGAAAAGGTCCTGCAGGAAGGAACACGCCCATCTTGTAGGCCATTAGCTCCAAAGGGGTCAAACTGCCCAGGTACAAGGCAGAAGGGCTTTCAGCTTCTTTCTCTTCAGTTATTTCTGCATTAACTTCTCGTTTTCTTGGCTTTTTTCAGTCCAGTGACCTCTAGAATTGGGATTCTTTGACTCCTGGAGAGATGCCCAAAAAACTCATTCTGCCTCTAAGGAAATTCACAATTTGGCATTTAAGGGGAACAGTATCAAGTGATACGGCTGCAGTCTTATTTTGTACTTGACATCAGAGCCCTCAAGTCACCTTCTTCCCCCAAAATGACTCAATAAAGACTCCTCAAAGGAGAGGTTCAAAGGCACAGTAGGGAAGAGGAAGCCAGCCCCACATCCCACATTTCTCCCTACACAATCCAGGAAGCTGAGTGGTGAGGAGGGGACACGCACACAAAGCCTTTGAAAAGAGGGAAATGACATTGAAGCCACAGATGCAGGAGCCACCTGGGCAGTACCACGTAGCCAGTTGCTCAACCTCTACACAAGCAGAATTAATTGCATTAATTCTGGGGTTTAGTCAAGAGGATTTGAATAAAAATAATGCATACTTAAAAGCAGTGCACAGTATTGGGTTAAAAAACATGGGGACAGCATGTTTATGGAGGGATCTGACTTGAGCACCACTGACATTCACAGCTGCAATTCATCTGCTGGGAAGCCTGAAAGGAAAAACATCCATCAACTTCCAACACCAGATACAGGACAAAAATATGTGAGCTACAAACAAGTCCCAGGGTTATCTTCCTGTTCAGCAAACAGGGGCTTTTTAGAGTGTCATATACCAATGTTGCAGGTAATATCAGAAAAGAAAATAAACTCAAAATAAATAGGTAAAGCCTCAAGCACATAATGAGATTGGTGTCTCAAAGAAATTGCTGAAGATACTGAAGTATCTCCAGCATTCCTCAAGATCTCTGTATGTATTTTAATTTTGGGAAAAATTATGCAACTACATTAATATATGAAGATAACATGAAAAGAAATTTAACAGTATCAGAATTATTTGAAGTCTTGAATAGTTTAGGATAGTCAATGTTCCAACTCTCCCAAACTGCCCGTGTGCAGCCTCATAGCCAAATCTTCATCTGCCATCATATTAAAAAAGCTGTCTGCCACGCTTGTAGGTGGGAACCTTACTCCAAAATTCAATCAAAGGCAACAAAAAGTATTTTTTTTTTTTTTAAGGAATCCATCCTTTAAATACAAGGTCAAAATAAATTCCCTAAACCCCAGCAGATGAAAGGCAAGCTAGAAGGATGCTCTGGAGCAGTCATGGCACCCGCAGCAACCCACCTGCATCCCTGAGATGTTCCTCATCTCTGTCCAGTCCCTCCACCACACACTCCCATGTCACGGACATTTCCTGTGCCCCACAGATACTTCACCCTCAAGATCCCCCACCTACAAAGTTGAACCGATTCTAAACCAAGAACCTTCTGTTTTCAGAGCCCTTTTTCCTCCAGAGAATGAGCAGGCTTCATTTCCCCAGGTCATTCCATAGGTTTCAGAAAGTAACTGATAACGTCAATTCACGTTATCATATTCAGCAAACCACGGCTGACAGCACCTCAGGCATATCAAAGAGATTTGGAGCTGAGAAGCAATTTTTTTTTCTGGCCACATATGGCAGCAGTGGAGCACCCAACGAATGGCAAAAGCCTTGTTTCTTGACAGGCAGAGGCTAATGGGAATGCAGTGGAGTCGATACTCCACGAGTGGCTGCACATCCCACAATATTTGCGTTCACTCTGACACACACAATAAAGAAAAACACCCTCCATTTATGGAAGGCACAGGTATTTGTGAAAGCCAGCTCAGAACCATCTGGGTTTGTTTCTTCACTGCCTACTGCTAATTTTGCACATGCCCTGGTTTTCCTCTTGTGGCCCAAAGCCAATGCTTTTTTTAACTGGTGCTGAGAAAAATGCACCTTTTAGCCCACCTTTGCAAGGCAGCTCCTGGCCTGACAGCCTCTGGCTTTGCTGCTGTTATTGTAAAGAAACCACTCTTCTAGAATGCCTGTTCAGCAAGAATTATTTGTGAGTATCCAGTCTCCAAAGTCATGAAGTGAGTGTTTTCAGACAGCCTGAGCAGGTTTTTAACCCTGCCATACACAAGCTGGCTCTGCTGTTTCCTCTCTAACTCCCGTCCCTCCTGCTAAAGGAATGTGCAGGCCAGAAGGAAGTCAAAGTTCTCTCCTCTATTTCAACAGCTTTCCAAGATACAGCTTAAGCCTCATCCTTTTCTCAGACATGAGAAGGATTAAGTCACTCTTCTGCCTCTATTTAAATTCCAGAGGGCTGCCACTATTTGGATAAGCCACAAATGCTAATTATTCTGTATTGATTCCGTTGACTTTCTGGGACAAAGGAGGTCTAAAGCTCCAGGACACATTAAGAGCATTAAAGAACATCAGCTTTCTTACACAGGATAAAACAGGTTAAGCAAGAGCACAGTCTGGATAATAAACATCACATCCAGAAGAGAATATCCAGGTTTCCATCAAGACCTCTAATGCTTACAGCAGGAGCTGTAAAAAAGATGAAGAGGTATTGGAAAGGAAAAAAATGAAAGAGCACAAAAGATTTTCCATGTCATGGGAGCACTGAAGAGACAAGTGGTAGCAGAAGACAGCCACAGGGACACGTGTGTACATGGACAGTGACTGTTCCCATTCTCTCCCTTCATTATCTTCTGAATCCCACCCTGCAGATGGAACTTAACCCAGAGTTTGTATTAGATCAACGCAAAAGCAAAAGGAGAAGTTGAGGACTTGAGATGCAAATATTTTGTTGCAATACAAGAACTGTGGTATTCCATCTTTTTAATAATTCCATCATCCCTTTCCTCCAACGAGAGGAATTGAAAAGCCCAGTTGTGTGTGTAATACTTCTGCACACTGAGAGCATGATCCTGCTGGAGGCTAAAAGACTGTTTATCCACAGATCAGCAGTCACTGTGCAAACTTACATGCTCCATTCCATCCATACTCCTTCATTTTGACTTTGAGAGATTACTCAAGTATCACCAAATGGAGCTGCATTAGGGGTGACTACATATTTGATCTTATGTAGGCAGATAAAGTTCAAATATTTTCCTACGAAACAGTAGAATTCAAATGAATTAAGTCATGAAGCACAATGTTAAAGCAGAATCCATGAACAGCATTAGTGTATTTATGTAAAACCACTTACAGCTCAACAAAAGTAAAACATTGCAAAATGCCAACATCTGTATCACAAACAAGGCTGTACACATTATTACTGCAGGTTTTCCCTGCATCAATCTTAAATGTTATTTGATCAACATGAGATTAAGAAAGGTCAAGATTTATAATACATTATTAGAAGATTAGAATGTGTTAACATTGGAGATGGACACATGCCTGACAAGAAAGGAAAACCCAGGTGTTTCACCAACACAAAACCAGAGAGTGAGGGGGGAAAGGAGAGACCCGGTAGGATGGGAGCCCTCACTGCCACTCAAGGTATCCACAGGACTCAATTCCTGTTCAGAGACAGCACTAGAGCTCAGCTCTGCTGCACAGCTGGCTGCAGTGAGCACTGTAAGTGAGGGCAGCCACCTTCCTTCTTTTACATACATTAGGAGTCAGTAACAAAAATGCTGCAAAGCGTGGAAAGGCTGCAAGGGTGAGTTCTGCTGTACAAGGCAGCTCAGAACAAGTCCCAGCTGCTGTCAAATCTATTCAATTTAAGAGAGTTCTCACTGGCAGCTCTGCACCAAACAAGCAAAGGCTGAAGGCAGTGGATGGAGTGCAGCAGTGATTTAAGACTTCAATAGACATCTAGGCTCGTACTGGAACCAGACCTGAGGTGTGAGTGCTGGCCTTTGCTGGATTCTCTCAGGAGGCACTAAGCCAGCCAGATGCTTCTTTAAGAAATGCATCTGCACAGCACAAAAACTGTCTTGGGTCTGAAAAAGCATCCAGGACTTGCAAGTTGTGCCCCTGGCATCAGTGGCCTCAGCAGCATCTGGCTGCACTGGTGTGTGTCCCCACCCAGGGCATGAAGCTGGAGCCCAGGTGTGCTGCCCTCCCTCCCCTCTGGGGCTGGGCACCCCAAGTTGTTTGGGGTCTCTAAACCAGCAATTCCACATCAACACTGGGATGAGCTCAGGGAAACCACTGGGGTGACAGAGAAGACTGAAGAGCTTCAAAACCCAAAGATCACAAGGCTTACAAAACTGCCTGAGCTGGCTTCTCTTAAATTCAGTAAGTCCTTGTATTATTCCCTAAGAAACAGAAGGTGCCAGAACATCTCCTGAAAACCCCACACTAAGTCCCAAACCAGGCTGGTGTTGGGTGAACTCCTGGAAGCTTGACTCTGTAGCCCAAAAATGCCTGACATAGTGTGAAGTTCTCATCTTCATCTGGCTTCACTCCAATGATGCTGAAATATTTACTCTATGGCAGCCTGTAAGCATTAAACTTAAAATTCTCTTATCACTTCAGAAATGTTCTGTTTTTAAAAGCAGCATCTTTGTCAAACCAATAATGTCTATGGAAATTAGGGCCCAGCATAACAGCACAGCTCTCTACTGAGCAGCAAAGTCCATGACAGGAAAACCCATCCAGGCTTTCAAACCACATCCATCACGTCAGCATTCAGGCATCTTAAACTGACAAACAATATTAAAAAAGAAAGTGTAGATTATCTCAAGGCAGAATTTTTATCAGCATCTTTATCATCAACACGATCAGTGTGCCATTTAAATTCACATCTACTTCCACAGAAACAGATGCTTTCATTAAAAGGGCTGTGCAAGAGCTCTTTCAGTGTATAGATACTTGCTATAAATGAATTTTACAGTCATGTGAAAATTCACATGTTCCCTTCCAAGCTTGGATCCTTGATGGGAATACAAAGCTGTGGATCAACATCATTAATAGGCAAATTCATCATGAAAACACATCTCCATTCTGTAAATTGCAACTGTGTCAGTAGAAATATCCTTTGCTGGTAGTACTGAAGACAAATGATTTCTCCCAGCAGATATTGAATAGATAAGCTAGGCACTTTCCTGCCCAATCACGTCCAAGCATCAGAGATGCTCAAAGAAGCTTAGGAAAGAAAAGCAAAATAGTGCAATTAAGGTTGAGGAAACAGCACTTGTTTGGAGCAGTACATTCCCCTAACTGCACTGAACACAGACACAAGGGTGCAAATCCAGCACTTAGAAAGTTATGGGTCCACCAGGTCCAAATCCAGCAGTACTGAGACCTTCTCTGGAGACCCCAAGATCCAAACCATGCTGGCCTGCAAGAGTTCCCTGAGGCAGTGCAGGGCCACAGCCTGGGCTCAGCCACCTCTCCCACCTTCGAGTTGTGCCATACCAGCATAGGTTAGGTTAAAATCTAACACAAAAAGAAACACAACCCCCACCCCCAAACAGACACTGCTGTGGTGCTCAAGCACTTGAGGCCAAAGAGAAGATGGAAACCGGGGAAAATAAAAAGCCATTCTGAAGTGATGTGTGCCTGGAATGCCTGCTCTGAACCAACTCCCAATGGCTTTTCTCCATTTGCTGCCAAGCACCTCTAATGCAATCCAGACAGTCAAGGACACAGTCAGAATGTTAATATAAAAGCATTAAAATTCCCATTGAAATGGGACCTGTCAGGCTACTTTATGTAACATGATTTATCGTTTCCAAATGTAGTAACAAGGGATTTTATTGTACAAGAGCATGTGGTACACAATGGGGCTCCGGGTCCGCATTCCGCACTCGCCAAAGTACAATTCCTGACAATGTTTCTGCTGGTACATGGCTGAGTTACTGGTGTGTGCATGAAAGGGGAGCTGTATGCATTAGAAATTGATGGGGTACAGAATAGACTGAAAATGAGAGCTCTCTGCACGTCCCTGTGCATACTAAACAGGGCTGGACACCTCCGACCACTGCTGGCTCATGGAAAGGAGCTCAACTGTCCCCATCCCTCAGGGCTCCTGCACCAGGCAATAAAAATTGACTGTCAAAAGCTTAAGGAAGCTTTTATTTCCAGTCTTACATGTAAGTCAGATAACTGATGTCTTCTGCAAGTTCAGAGCACACTGGAAACTGCTGGTTGCATTTCCAGGGCACTGCCTGTGCTTTCTACCCTGCTAACCCCAAACCCCTCCAAAGCCCAGCCTCAAAGCCCCCATCTCCAGGGTTTGCCATGTGTAACACAGAGCTGACAGCAAGGCAAGCTGCCCAAGCCCTGTGCTAATGACACCCAGAGGGTTACAGCACAGAGCATGTACCTGTCACGACAGTTTGTGGATTCCCGTGTCAGTGACACATTTTCTTACTTCTCCATTCTACATACCAGCTTCTCAAACACAGAAATATTTCAGCTGTCAGCCCACTGGGGATTTTTTAATGCATTTGCTTTCAGTAGTTTAGATATCCATGTAGTTTTCATTGGAGTTCTGTTAACTTTGAGGCAGAGCTGAGTAGCACAGTATGGAAAAGCAGAGATGTTGGCTGTACCTACAGTGGGAGAGGAATCTCACCAGCTGCC
This sequence comes from Aphelocoma coerulescens, assembly GCF_041296385.1. Lineage (NCBI taxonomy): Eukaryota > Metazoa > Chordata > Aves > Passeriformes > Corvidae > Aphelocoma > Aphelocoma coerulescens. The sequence goes on from NC_091027.1 coordinate 18,193,231, forward strand.
AGTGCAAAGGCAACGCCAGGATAAATTGGTAGTAGTGTCGAAAAATATACAGCTTCATCCTTTTTATTTGGAGCAAACTGCCACAGGTCAACATGTACCCACACAAGATCACGGAGTTAGACACAAAAGACTGTTTCCATTGTATTTTCTTATATTTCTTACTAACTTCATTGATTGCACTATTAGTCTTGGCATCATTCAGTTCCATGCTTTGCTCTGCCCTCTTGCCCTGCCTAAGTCTGGAATCGATGTTCAACTAAACTCAATATGCTTTGAAATGTCTTCATTTAATTAATAAAATACACACCAAGAAAGCCTGACTGCCACAGATCATACAAAGATCTGGGTCTTGCCATCTGTGAGTTATATTACAAACTTAGCTACAACTCATGTGGTCAATTTACTGCATTCCAGGCAGTTGATCCCAGAAACAAGACCTTGGACTACTCTGCTTTTACAGAGCTTCTCAGAATCAATAATGAATTTAGGCCTTCTTCTTCTAGCTCTGCCATTCAGCACCAGCAGCAAGACTCAAGCTTACTCCAAGTAATAAAACCCAAATGCAAATAAACATCCGTGCCATTTCAATCCAGGAGGGATCTGCAATGCAAGTTTAAAAAGGAGAACTATTTTCTGTTGGAATTGTGAGAAGTGAGCAAAAGCCATAATGGAAAACAGCTCTCCCCTGGGGAAGTGGAAGAGGAGGGGGAAAAGCTAGAGAATCAGATGCTACAATTAAGGGATGAACAGCTGGGATTTCAAAGAATGTAGCTCATAAACCAAGAGGTTGGGTCAAAGTGTCCAATGAAGTTCGGTGGACACAGGTAATGAAAGCCCACATCCAAGTAACATCCACAGAAACAGACTCCTGCCACTGTGGCTCGGAAGCTGAATCCTGAGGGTAGCTCTCCCTGGAGCCCCCTCCATGCTCAGCACATGTCAGAGAACACATCAAGTGTGAGGCATTGGTAGCTCAGGACTGCAGAACAGAACCAGAAGATCACTGTGCCACCGCCTGAACCCTGAACAGCCCGTGCAGTTCTGGTCCCCAAAGCTCAGAGATGATACAGACAGGGCACGGCAGGGGATGGGGGAACATGACCATGCCACCATTTTGGCTCACATGAGCACTGTGCTTTTGAAACTCCTCTCCCAGGGCTGTCACTTCACACACCAGCATTCTCATCTTGAAGCCTTCCTGGGCCACCTGAGCTGGATTCTCCACGTGAATCTACACAAGGGGACAGCCACTACCACACCAAATGCTACCCAGTCCTCAGGACAAGGCTGAAATCAGCTGAGACAAACTGCTGTGAGATGCAGGCACACACAGGCCCTGGGACATTCCCTCTACAAACCCTGTCCAAAGCCACCACGCTGTTCGGTCATGAGGGCAAAGCCAAAGCTGAGAGGAGGTGGTGAGTAACTCACTTACAGCAAGATCTAATAAAACTAGGACACTTCATTCTGGGGAATCTTAGACCAAAGCCTCCTACGTGATATGGTTCTGAAACAACAGTGGCACAGGAAAGGATGGGCAAGGAGCTGCTGCTCAGGGGCTTTTTCTAAATGCGACGAGAGAAACATCCAACAGAACAGGCACTATGAGGTTGTTCTGCTTCAAAACAAAAGATACTTCTTCACAAAGCACCCATTTAAGCAGGAAACTCCTTGCTAAGGATGCTTATAAGGGTTCAGAAAGGATCTCCACAGATTAATTGGGGAAAAGTCTGCCAAGAGCCATTCAACACAGTCAGCAATGCCAGCTCAGGACTGGGGGGATACTCAGGTAAGTAAAACTACACAGCTCCCTTGCTCCTGTCCTTCTGCTTGCAGGATCCACTCACCACTGTCTGACAGGATGCTGGCCTTGATGTACAAGATTTAGTCTGACCAAGCTGGACTGCTCTTGAAAATGGCAAGAGAAGTCGTGCTAGATGAAAAAGGAAATAATACACCCACCAATCTAAGAAAAAGGGGATTCAAACTTCTGTAACAAACTACTGAACAAGCAAATCTATCCCTTCTCTTAAGGGCATAATCACAGGATTCATCACCGTGCCAGCAGATGCAGTGGGGGTCAAGAGATCTCACAATTCAGTTTATTGCCAAAAACTGTTATTCAGCTAAAAACTTCTGCCACACTCCGTAACAACAGCCGCCAATGCTTGCAGACTTACAGACCCTCAAGGACAGGCACAGAGAAACAGTTAAACTCTGGGTCCAAAACACTAAATTTTGAGTTATAAACTGTCTAGAAAACGGTCTTGTTATTGCCAGAGATGAGAAAGCAAGCCCAAAAGCCAGAGGAAGTCACTGAAGAGATGGCATTTAAAGCTAAAAGGGAGTCTGCCTCAAGACAGCCCTGTGCCTCAGCCCTTCCAGTGTATTCCTCATCCAATCTTCTCTGAATTTTTACACTTGGCCAATAAATACCTCTTACTCTAGCACTTGGATAGGATTTACGATGCACTGCAAGTGCTGTGCAATTAACAGATTTAATGCCCAATTCACTTCCTCCTTCAAAGGGAGACTGGAGGAAAGCATCCCAGGAGCTGTGGGTATATCATACATATACATGAAATGACATTTCCTCTGCCACTACTCTAAGTCAGCACATCCCTACTCTTCCTGCAGATGTATCAAACCATTTTCACTGTTTAGATTCCCAACTATTAGTCACTCTTCAGCTTAATCACAGAGGGGTTTACAGTATGGATTTTTACACACCATCCCACATTTTCACCATAATTTATCAATTGCTTTTTCCACTCCATTTCACTGAATTTCTAATCTCATTTCCCCAACTACACTGTCTACAATCATAACATAGCAGTGACTTTAAAAAATTCAGTATGCTCCACTAATTTCACAATGTGTTAAAGGAGATAACAGAGGGAATACATTCTTTCCATCTCAGCATGATTACTTTAACTTGCCTATCAGAGACAAAAGCACATGGCTGAGGAGGAGGACAGGCATTGCTGTCAGAGGAAGTCAAAGCTCTGCACTCTCACAGGGCTATTGACCAACTTTCAATGAGACAAATGCCACCAACTCCTACATGCAAGACCGAGGATTTACCTCTTGCACATGTTTAATTACCCTTTGGTGGCTGCTCCATTCGCAATCATGCTGACAGGGCTCCCTCCAATCCAGCAGCACATTTGAGGGATTATTGCTGATGCCTCATAGACTTATAGAACAGCCTGCTCAAAGGAGTTCTGAGTGGCACAACTCCGTGCTTTGCTTCCCAGCTGCAGTCTCAAGTTCTACAAAATGTCAATGCTGAGCACAAGTGACTTTCACAAGCAATTAAGACAGACTGCATGAATACCTAGCTCAGCCCGCAGGCTACATCAGACTTGCCTTTCAGTTTTGTTCAATTACTTTGCCCTTCTTTTGGTAAACAGAAATCCTTGTTTTCCTTTCTCTCTACCACACACTGCATCTGTTCTCTGAATTCCACCACCCCAACCCACACATGGCAGCCTTTGGACCAGTTTTACTCTATGCTGAAATCACTTTGGCCAAAAGATTTGGAGGTAAGGTATCTAATGCAGCAAGGTTCCTAAATAAGTGCTACTGTCTAAAAAAAGCTATCTCTGAACTAAGTTGCACCTAAAACACATTTAAAAGCATAAATAAGACTTCACCTCCTCCCATTAAGATTTCTTCAGACAATTTTACTTGCCTCAGTGCTACAAGCCACATAGTTTGCTTAAGTTGCTGCCATTTCTGCAATGTTACTTCCGAAATCAGCTTTAACAGTATTGAAGTTCAACAATTATACATAGTCTAGTCTATAATCTTATGATATCCTGATCTCACCTCTCAAAGCAGCAAGTTCTTCAGATTAAAACCCACTGGAACAAGAGCAAAGGGGCAATGGAGGGGAAGGAAGTCCAGTATTGCACCATGATGCCCTCAAATGCAGAAGCTCATCCGCATGACATGACACTACTCCAACTGCAGAAACACTCCCAGGCTTCAAACACTGTGTGCACATTCAGTGCCTAAACACTGGAAAAGAACTGCTCCGAGCCCAATATTTAGACCAAACTGCTCTCAGGATTTTTTACTACATAGTTAACTTCATACATCACTTCTACTCAAACTGAATAGCAACAATAATCAACTTGATTCTGACAATTTATGCTTTCAGCTATAAAGATGATGCAGTTAAAGGTTCCAAGAGTCGACAAAAGTGAAGTAGAACTTTTTGCACAGGCCCAGTTACTTTATGTAAACTGAGGTTTGAATTTCTCTACAAACCAGTATTAACAGTTATAAAATAAAAGCAGTGCCAAAGGGTTAATACTTTATGATGATAACACTTGTTTGGAAGACTGGAGATGAATTTTAAGGTAAGTATCATTGATGATTTAAGTAGGTTTCATCCCATCTCATGACAAACCTTTCAGGCACACTTGTTACTGTTCAAATTCCTTGGGACAGAACAAATCAGCTTTGAGGGAGGCGGCTTCAACTCCCTATTTTGGCTGATGACACGGAGTTACACCCCCCGAAGTGAGCGAGCAGAGCAGGGCTACTCACGTTGCCCATGTACTCGGAGAGCAGGTCCTGCAGGGCCTGGCGCACGGCGTTGCACTCGGCCACGATGCGCTCGCGGCGGTCGTCGCGCGTGCAGGACGAGTCGGCCATCAGGGCTGCCCCGCTGATGATGCTCTCCAGCCGCTCCTCCAGGGACGGCCGGAACCGCTCCTCGCTGAACGTCGAGGGATCCACGATGATTTGTTTCTAGCAAAAGAAAAAGTTGTGCAAATCAGTCACCAGCCAAAGCAGTGCGTTACTGTTAAGTCATCCACACAACCAACACTTAGAGCAACCCCCTGATCAGGCATGAAGAGGCAAACGACACCATTTTGGCACCGAGGAGGATTTTCATGAGTAGTTCTGTAAAATTACTAAGAGGTTTCCCAGCAGATTATATTGCTACTCATTTCTTGTGCTGCTTTGACAGCTAAAGAAAACTTGGCCACAGGAAGCCTTGTTACATGAATGGCAAAATTCAAATGTGCCAGCAAAAATAAGGTTCAAAGTACAGAACTCTTCCTAATGACATGTCAATCTGGACAGGCCTTCACTAGTTAACTTGTCAGATGTAATTATCCCATCATGAACAAGAAAACAAACATCCAAAATTAGCTCTATGTATTGTGCTCCATTGCCCTACTTTGTAGTCTTTCTTCTCTTCAATGTTAGGCAGGTAAATACAACTGTATTCTCAACAATTCTCCAAGTGAAACATCAACACAAAGGTTTCAAACCACACAGAAATCAATTTCTTCATGGCAGAAAATTACCACAGGTTTCTCCTGCCAGAGTGCTAACGAGCACAGCTCATACCAAGAGACTCAGGGCTGAAACAGCAGCACTGATGTACCTGCTCTCACCACCACCCTGGAAGCTCCCCAGAAGCAGCTGCACAGCATTTATCACCTTTGAGTACTTTCAGGTGATTTGTTTAAACAGGTCTGTAATTTAATAAAGAAAAATAATTTGGCCATTTCATGGTTGGGTGGTTTGTTTAGGGTTTGGTTGGGTTATTTCAGGGGCAGAATTTGTTAATTCTAAAAGGAACCCCAAAGCTTTTTGAAATGGGAATTTTCTCAGTCAGTTTGTACTGGAGCTAACCTCCACAGCCATGTCACAACCACCTCCTCCTGCCAGCCAGCACACTTCATATCCCTATGGAGTAACCACACAGCCATCACAGCAGGATGGGAACATGGCATGTGCTCTCCAAGACATTCTCTCCTCATTTTTCCTGAAACTTCCAGCCATTGGCTAATAGAATGGTACCACCCCAGAACTGCACCATCAAAAAAAGAAAGATAACAATCAGCTTGTTATCTTCTCGTAGCCATTTAATATGTTACCATCACTGGAGTATCTGGCAGCATGTGTGCTCAAAGCCTCTGTTACAGGAGCACAATAACACTCAAGCAGCAGCAGGAAATGAAGTGCCGGGATAACATCTGCCAAGAACCTCAACACATTTGTTTTGTCAGCCTCCTTTGGCAGGGATGAGATGACAAAGCTATCGTGAAGCTGGCCTGCTGATCAGGCACTGCTGCTGTTAGAGAGCCTCACAAAGTGGAATTAAAAGCTCAAAAAGCTTTGTGTGAACTGCAACACTTAAGAAGTAGGCTGCAGCTGTATACTGGAGAGTTTGTATGGTAAAATGGGGTGATTTATCAGAAACCCCATTAGCTGGTTTGAGCTGTACAAGCCAATCCGCAAACCTGAACTGAATTGCTTCTTCATTTCCAGCCCCTGACACGGTGCTGCTGCTGCTGCTGCAGGGCTGCCTTCCCCTCCCACAGACACCTGTGAGAACCTGCAGCCCCTCGGGGCTAACCTGAGGCACACCCCTAAGGCTTACTGATGGAATTTCAGAAAGGCAAACTCAAAACTGAGATCAGTCACAAAGATCAAGGTAGCCATGACATCCTCTTGTTACCCAAGAGATCACAGGGAAAGGCTTCCCATCAGGCACAGGGAGAATTCAAACAGAACTTCATCCTGGTAAAATACACATGGCAGAAACGGAGGAACAAGAGTGGTAAGAGCAAAAAGGAGAAGATGAGCAAAATCTGGCAAAATCACAACTATTAAATGCCTTTTGAGTGATGGCTTTGCAATATTAAATAAAGTTCTAGAGTAAGTTAGTGCTACAGTGTTTAAAATTCAGAGGCTGAATTCAGGTAGACACTGAATCCTGGCTTCAAAAGGAAAGCGATCTCAGTAAAAATGCATGGCTGTCCTCAGCAACGTGCTGAATGCAAGATAAAGAACATGACAGATCAGTACAACATATCAGTGTGAAATGACTTCATTTCCAACCAAAGATCATATTAAAACTTCCCACTTCATGTTCCTCTCAATAGGTAGTTTCAGCAATTCCAAATACATTATTCACTTTTAATAAATCACTTCTGTCACCTCCAAGAATACATTACATAAATATATTATGAAATAATCAATTTCAAACAAACCATCTAACGTAGCAGTAGGCTAGCTGCTATTTCAGAGCTAGTTTTACTTGACAGCCTTCCATCACCAAGAACCACATATATAACTCTCTATATTCCATCAACCCTAGTTTGGAAAATGACTTTTTAAAAAAAAGTCTACTTTGCCTACAACTTGCTGTACTTCACTAGAAAATGATCTTCCAGGCAATATCAATGACAGCAAGCTGTGGCTAACAAAGCAGGTGAACAAACAGGAGAGCTCGAGGGGGTTTCACAGCAAGGCTCCAACTCACATCGAAGTTGTTGAGGGCGTAGGCCAGCTCCCCGCCCCCGCCCTGCTGCTGGGCAGCGTCGTCCGAGGCGGTGGCCTGGGCGGCGTTGGAGATGCCGCTGACCGCCTGCTGCAGCTGCTTGTAGATCAGGTCCCTGTTGGCTTTGTAGGCAGCGACGTCGGGGTGCTGCAGGCAGGCCTGGGACGCCGTGTACAGGATGGGCACGTTCTTCTGCAGGATCCCTCTGGCTGCCGCCATCTGATCGCGGTGACCCACATCTTTCAACTCCTGTTAGGAAAATTAAAGGGGAAAAAAATTCATTTGAGAGCACTGCCCACATTCAACATCCCTACACTGTCTCCCTGGATCTTCAGAGGACAGGCAGGTTCTTTGCCTCAAATCTGCTCAATTCTGTCTGCTGAGTATTCCTATCCTCAAGGGCTCAACTAATTGCAAAGCACGACAGATCCATGAAGTCAAAAAACAACAACACTGCAGGGCAATTCACAACACCACAATTCAAACTCTGACGTTGGATTTTTGTTCTTCTGCAGCAGAGGACCAGCATTTTGAAAGCTGTCCTGTCTTGCGCTTGCAGATGAGAAGCAAGATCATCTTTAATTTAAACTCTCAGACTCACAGCCAGAATGTTTTCTTTAATCACACCTAGAAGATGGTGTGTACTCTCCTCAAGAGACTCGGGTACTTAATTTCAGAAGAACAAATATATAATCTCATTCAGCTTCTTGTTCACCTCCAATGAGACAAAATTAATCCAATGACTGTAATTACCACTAATTCAAGGTTAGTGAGCAAGTCCATAAGTCTTTCCCCAAACACTCTGTGCTGTAATTCTCTAAAGCACCATCACCTCTGTTTTGGAACAGAAGCACCATGATCAGATAAAGCTTCTGAGTCCAGCACAAGCAGTAAGTTTATAAAAGAAGGAACAACCACAGTTATTAGCAGCATCATCATCCCCAAGTTACCTCTTAAATCTAACATAGAGGCAATGAAAATGAAGACAAGGACTGCCTTACTGAGAAAAGGGAAAAAAATTCTGTCAGACTCTCTAAAATGAATGGGCAATAGGTGACCTCTGTAAGGTACAAACCGAGCAGGCAGGGCACTCCAAGCAGGCACAGAGATTTACAGATTTTGTACAACCACTTCCTATAGTGTAGAACAATCCATCACAAAGCAGTTTAAGAGCATTTATTGCATGGCCATCACAACCCTACTCCCATTTACTGCAATCAGATTTGAGATACATAACCAACTGGCAATCCCTTTTTGACTGTACCCAGCTTATTTTCTAAGACAAATCTGTGCAAAAAAACCCAAGCAGTGTCAGAGGTGCATAAGCAGCTTTGGTTTATACATATCTACAGAACAAAGAGGCAAAAACTGCTCTAAAAGAATTATGCTATTCCTGATAAGTTAAACTGCCCACACCTCTGCTTTCTTTTGAAAGCTTAACTACACAAGAATGAGTCACACCAGCGCTGTTGAACAAAACAAATTTCACACGCAATTTAAGGCTAAGGACAAGCTATCCAAACACAGAACATACCCATAACAAACAGGAATTTAAACTCCTTCTCCAGTGGACATTTCAGTGCAAGACCAGTGGGCAGCACCACTCACTTCCTCGGGAAGTTGTGGCTGTGCCCAGCCTGAGTTTTGCTCCCTGTGTACATGGACGCGTTCAGTCCATCTGCACGAACCACAGCAGCAACGTGGTCTAGTGGAGAGTGCCCCAGCACTGGGACACATCTCAGCTCCCTGTCCTCACCCACACCTGCACTGCTTCAAAATGGAAGTGCAGCTCTTGGGGAGCAGCATTTCATTAGGGCACTAAAACACTGACATAAACAAAATGCTACTAAGAACAAATTCCATCAGAAGCAGTACCCTACAGCCAAGCAGACTTTTCCTGCTTACCAGGCAAGCTCACAGTCCCTAAACATGGCAGAGCACAACACAAACTACTCAGCAATAATGTAAAAAAAATACATTAAAAGTATTACCAGCAACAGGCACTGTCCAAGAGCAGCAGGGCTGCCTTATTTGGGAAAAGAAAAAGAAAAATTAACATACAAAAGAAAGTTGCCACACTATACCTGTTGTCTTTTGGCTGCCATTATGTTAAGCTTGTCCACTTCAGGTTTGAGGGCTTTGTACTGGATACCCAAGTCCTGCTCTGTGCCAGCATTTCTTAGTTTCAAGATACCATCTTCCACCTAAAAGAATATATATTCACATATTTTTCCAAGCAACACAGTCCACAGGTCAGGAAGTAATTCAGAATGTATTTCATAGCAGACAGGGAAAGCAATCTTCCTCTGCCCCGTTATTTTTTGGAGAGAGACACTTTTAAGGCTAATAGGATACAGTGCTTAGCTACTACTTCACAGTCACCAGCTACCAGAGACAGTCAAGTACACACATCTGAGAGGGCATGAAGGAGTCCAGGGCCCTGGCAGAGCCATGGCAGTGGTCAAAGGGCACAAGGAGAGTCCTCAAAGCTCGTTTGCAAAGGAAGACCCAGTATCCAATGCCATTTCACTTCAAATTCTGCACAACCACTCACCCACCCTGTTGCTCATGGGAAGAAAAGGCTTCCTCAAACAGTCCACTTTTATTTTTATTTAGCCTGCCAAAGCTACTTATCCCTAGTAGCTGCAAGGGAGTCCTGGCTATAAGAAAGCCAAATTACTTTTGTAAGATGAAAGGGGTGACTATCACCCGCAGCTGCAGACCAGGGCTCAGTTAGTTTCTGTACTAAAAGTTCAGAGCAGAGTGCAACTCAATGTCAAAAGCTACTGACAGTGAGTATAAAAATGAGTGACACACGCCCACTGCACACATTCTGCCGAGAGGAAAAGCCCCAAGACCCTCCCCAGTGCAGAGGGGGGCCGCTGCCAGCGCACACCCCACAGGGCCGCGCGCACAGCGGGCACCCGGCAGAGCACCCCCGGCGTGCCAGGCACGGCACAGACCCACACTTACGACTTTGAGCTGGACAAGCAGCTTGTAGACATCTGCCATGTCAGCCAGGATGAGCAGGCGGGTGACGGCGGAGAGCAGGGCGCGCGCGGCCCGCACCATGTTCCCTCGCTTCACCGACGAGCAGGGGTCATCTGCAAACTCCCCTGACGCGCTCTTCATCAGGTCACCTGCACAGGGGGACAGCAGGGGCTGCTTTAGCACCACACAGCACTGCCTCAGCCACCAGAAAGATTCCTAAGCCAACCTAAGTCTCTAAACCAAAGCATTTGTGAAATACAGCCAACCATTAATACTGCATGTGGCTACCTCAAGGTACAGCTACCACAGGCATTGGGGCAGAGGGGCTTGTGCAGGGAGGAAGGGCTGGGAAATCACACTTTGGTCCTTATTTCCATTTGTACAGGTGCTTTAGCATGCCAGAATTCTCTAGAGAGGCGAATTCAGCATGCCTTTGCAGGGCTGCAGTTATTTCCCAAGCTACGATGCTTTCAAAGCCTGAGCAAAAGCTTTGATTTGTGTGCGTGTAGAGTTAAGCAGAAAGCAGCAGAAAGCCCAGAAACACACAGCGAGCTGCCACAGCTCCTGGGACTGTAAACAACTCCGAGCTATGACCTGGCTGGATATGCCCTGGTTGGAATTCAAAGCCAGGCAGCGCTTCGTAAAATGCTTCAACATTTCATAGCCTGTGGGGCTGCATCTGGTGCAGGAGCAAAGAATTTGGGTTTCAGATGGTAACAATGCCATTGGTTAACTATGAAAAGCAAAGGCCACTCTGCACAGCTACAGCAATTCCTCCAGAAGGCATTTGCAAAGCATCACAGTAGTGCTTGCAAATAGTCAGAGGAGTAAATTTTGGATTTCTCCCTCTCTTTTTGGGGCAGCTTCCAGTACCACTGTTCCTACACAGCAGCAAGTTTTGGAATCCACATTATTATCCTTGGATGTCTCAGCATCTCAGAAACACAGAGAACAGCTAGGACTTAGTTTAGAAAATGGTAGGTCCTCAGGGTCAGGGACCTGCAGGCAGCAAGAGATGACCAGAAAGCAGATTGCTAGAGCTGCTGTTTCAGAGGCTTCCCAAAAACCTGTATGAAAAAGTGTCCACATGGCCAAATGCCGAAATAAAAATAGCCTGTCTCAGATGAGACTAAAAAGCCTCCACCAGTGCTTGACAAGTGACAGCTGACAGTGAGTCCCTTGGAGCCCCCCACACCAAACAGGGCGCGGGCTGCACCGAAATCTCTGCGTGATGCAGTCCCAGGAGGCTTCCACTTCTTTAACAACTTATCCTTAACTGCTCAGAAATGCCAACAGCTGGAGAGCCCAGGGTTAGGCATCCTCATACAGAACATCTTGCCCAGGAAGTTTCTGCCACCCAGGCACTCTACACCTTCACAGCTAAATTCAGCCCAAGCACAGCTGCCAGGCTGCCCAAGCAACCACATCAAAATACTCGATTTTGTTAAAATGCTCCCTCCTATGTAACACCCTTCCATCATCTTAAATAATATAACCAAGAGTGGCATATAACATTTTAAGATAAAAATATGCTCCTTCTGTACTGGGACACAGCAAAAAAGCTTCTGTCCAAGTACAGGCCAGCTCTCAATATCAACCCAAAGCTATCCCCTACCCAGCTTTGGGGAACACAGCTCAATACTTCAACAAGGCTTAAGAACTCCAGATTTCCAGATGGGTGAGAGATGATGTACCACCAACGCTGAAAACTTCAAATTGCCAGATCACAAAACCCCAACAGTAACTGACATGACCCTTTCTTTATTCCTTCTGGAACAGGCTGATAATAAAAGTCATCACCACAAGTATGAAATTCATTAACAATCTCAGGATTTAAGGGTATATATTTACAAGAACATGTAAAGTAGTAAGAAGTAACACAATAAAGGGGAATGGCTTCAAACAAAGTAGGTTTAGATTGGGTATTGGGAAGAAATTCCTCCCTGGGAGGGTGGGCAGGCCCTGGCACAGGATGCCCAGAGCAGCTGTGGCTGCCCCTGGATCCCTGGCAGTGCCCAAGGCCAGGCTGGACATTGGGGCTGGGAGCAGCCTGGGACAGTGGGAGGTGTCCCTGCCCATGGCAGGGGATGGGACTGGATGGGCTTTAAGGTCTCTTCCAACCCAGGCCATTCTGTGATATGCCAGAACCAAAGTTCAGTACAAATATTTCCTTCCTTATTTACTTATATGTAAAATTCCCACATTTTTAACTCCCAAAATGTTGTTTTCATTTATTTCCTATTTAAAACAACTTATTGAAGGGGCCACTTGCTTCACATGAATCTCAGAAATTGCTAATGAAGTTAAAAACCAAAATTATCCTCTATCCATCTCTTAAATTGCAACCTTTCAAGCCAGTCCTAAAATAAAATGCTATTCCCTTTTATTTTAACAAGAGATTTTAAAAGATTTAGTGAGTTTCAAACAGCTTGTCAGGGTGTCAAAAGAAAACCAGCTTCCCAAAATTAAAAGCAGATTATATTTAAAGTTGTTGCATATATATACATTTCTGCCAATTAAGCGAAGCTGGCTTTCAGACTTCTTTTATAAAGGGAAAGCACCATGGGGTAGTTATTTTAGCTGGATTCAAAGGGCAAGAGGGCACTCTGGCCTGGCCTCAATGTGCAGGTACTGCATTGTGTGTGCACATCAGCAGTTCCAATGGGATCCAGCACCATCTTCCCCTTTTCAACACTGAACACAGGTAACACAACCACTTTGGAAGAAGGATTTTAAGAGTTAAAGTAACACTGTGGAGAAAAGTCCAGCTAAGAGACTCGGATTATAAAGCTGGTACAAATTCTTACATGAGCAGTCTGTTTTTCCAATATAACCTTAGATCTTCATTAGATATTAGAAGGGAAAGAAAATAAAACTAGAGTTGAGAAAAGAAGAGACAACAGTAGTCATCCTGTGGTCTTGTCAATCAAGCATAATAATTCAATTAAATCTAATGGAACAGAGCCCATTTCAGAAATGGTAAGATTTTAGTCCCTCAAAAGAAAATTCCCACTTTCTAGTCTCTTTCCCCCATGCCCACAGGGTGTGGCAGCACTTTCAGTGGTGGAGCACTTTCATGTGGAGCATGATGACCATGCTGGACACACCACCAGCGGGAGGGCACAGCAGCAGGCAGGACGGGCGAGGCAGGAACACCCAGGACACACCGCTGCTCCTCTTCCAAGCTGGGAATTCGTGCCCACGCATCACCTCGTACCTTTCAGCACTTCCAGTTCAAAGCTGTGCCCAGGCTGCTTTGCCAGCAGTGCCAGGGACACCACGAGTGCCACCAGGCCATTCCCTCCTGCTCACAGCACCCCGCTGCACTTCCCCAGAGGCTGCCATTCCCCACCAAATGAAGGCAAGCAGGAAATCAGTTTCAAGTCTCTACTACTCTGGATACTGAAGTTCCATCCCCAATAATGCCACCTTCAATGCCCACCAGCAGTGTCACAGCAGGCTGTCCCGGCTTTCTGCTATAAAGGACAAGGCCCCACATGACCTTTTGCCATATCAACACAGAAATTGGTACTTATGGCAACAAAAGCTTCTGGTAATTCCTTAATCTTGTCTTCAGTTAAATCCATATACTGTCTACAACACTCCTACAGTTTGCCAAGAGCCACCTCAGAGCTCCCTCAGGTTATGGCTTTCCCAAGTGGCACATTCCTAAAGCATTGTTGCAGGAAACCAACTGAACCCATTGCACCTTTCAAAGAAATTTAGCTAACTGGTCCCAACAGAACTTTAAAGCTGAATTTTCCAAGAAGAATTCAGTATTTAACTTCAAGATGTTCCATAACTGGCTTCCTACTGCTCCTTGGAAATCCTTACACCAGACATCTTCTGTGATGTACAGTTGAAAAAACTGTTTTTCCCTTTCATAACTCATCTCACTGTTCAGTTTTGAAGAACCCTTCACTTAGAAACATGAAGCAGAAGGACACTGAGCTGAATCAGTCGGCTCATTCCCCTGCATTGGCAACCTGAGACATCAAAGCATTCATCCCTTCTCCTACCTCAAACCCAATACACAGGCTTAGGCTTTTGAAGTTTTAATTTTTGGTCTGTTATGTAAAGTTGCCATAGAAGACACACAGCAGCAAGAGCACAGCTCATTCCCTGGATCCCCACGCTCACAGGCAGCTACAGAGACAGTGAGCTGTGGCCATCAGCATTCCAGGGAATCAGGAATGGCCTTGCCAGTCTGACCCAAAAGAAATTTCCTTCTTCAGCCCAGTTTGGAAGCTGTCTCAGTGCCAAGCACCTGGGTAGGGGACTGGTTCAAGTTCCACACCACTTCCCAACAGCACCAGAAGAGCTGAGCACTCCACCACACAATGAGACCCCACAGGGAGCTTACAGTGAGGAAGTCAGGCTGGGCAGGACCAGTATTGCCCCTTCTGCTACCCAGCAAACCTCTGATGGCAGAAATGCCTCTAACAAACACTATGACAATGCTGAAATTCAAAGTGTTCACATCAAATGCTTTCCCAATATCAAGTCTTTTCCATAACCACAGCAGGATCTGTTCTGAAAAACACTTTGATTCCTTATCTCCACTCTTTAGCTCAAAGTCTTAAAAATTTCCATTACTTTATAAGAAATCAAAAGTCCAAGCTTTAAAGGGCCAGGAATCTTACTGTAGGATATTTCATTAACTTGCTTAATATTTAAAGCGAGTTGTAATTTATTCTGCCATTGTAAAAAACAAGAAGACTTTGAAGATCCTCTTACATTGATTTAGGAGCTAGCCATGCTATTATTCATTTGAAATAGCTCTTTTCACTTCTTTGTTTTTACCCCCAACAAATGGGATTTTATGAACAAGCGTGCTCACTAAAATCATGTACTCTCTCAATCTTCTTGCTAGGCTGAAAAAAAAGTTTTTAATTTTCTCTGATGAGACAAGTTATCTATTGTCCTAATCATCTTCGTAATCCCCATCTACATTCATTCATCTTTTTTTATTATGGTAACTAAACTGCTCCCTACTCTAAATAGAGGCGTTATTAATGCTATTTTCCTGTCCTCCACTGAAGATTAATTGTGCTCTAGATCTGTAATCCCACTGCTGCTGTCAGACCCAGATGCTGCCAGCTCATGATCACCCTGCTGCTGACCACAACACCCAGATTCTCCTCTCCACTCCTGCCCCAGTTGCAAAAGGCAGGTAAAGGCACCACCACCAGGAAGATCTGCTGAGCACATGCTCAGGCTTTGCATCACACTGTCCTTGTTTCTCCAGTTCATTAATGCAACTGGTCTACCACAATACTGGGAGCTTCTGAGGTGCACACAGTGTATATAACCACATACAACCTCCCAATGTATCTCCCTGCTGTTATTAGCACTGCTGAGAATTGCAATCCTCCTGGGCACTGGCAGCAATAACCCTTCCCTCTGTTCTAGCTCATTCTTCACTGCTTGCTTCTCATTTCCTCAAAGGCTGGTTTGATTTTTAATTTCCTCACCAAAAGCTGCTCTGCTAAACCTGGCCAAACACTGGCCCTGTGATGGGGCACAGCTTTGATCCCTGGTTGTGCAGGAACTGTGTCCCACAAAGGATGGTGGGCCCCACTGGTGTCCAGGAGATTCACTGCAGTCTGACCGCCCACCCAGCCTCAGGAAACAGGCCCAGCCCCCGCTTTTAGGCCAGAATTCACATGGGCTGCAAACAGCAAAAAGGGAGAAAGAAGTGAAGCAACATTAAGGTGGGAAGTTATTTCACTCCAGCACCTCTCAGTTATGAGCTTCACCTCCTCTGTCAAAGCCAACAGAGCAGGGAGGTTTTGGCATCAAGCCTATGTGTAGTCTCAGAACCAAGAAGGAGCCAAGAAACATGGGAAAGGGTCATCTGGAAGATTTTTTTATCAGTCTCTCCTTCCCACCAGCTTCTCACTGCAATATTCAGCTACAAATCCAGCTCAGTCCCGAGGGCTGAGCAGAGCTCCCTCTCTCACCAGCATCACTGAGCCATTTGGAGGCACCCACAGATGAGTTCTGACTCTCCACTGAGCAGCAAGCACCAACAATTAAAGCTCAGAGTCAAAGGGGTCTCTCTTGCTGTTTGTTGTTGTTGTTAAATTAAGCCAACTCAATTAGCCTCTTATATTGCAGCCTTCTTACCTTGATCTTTCTTTGGTCTGTCAACCAGGCTCATCCAGAACTTAGAACCATTTTCAACTAATATTTCACCACTCTGCAACTTCAGCTACAAACAAGTAATTAATGCTAATGAGTTTTCCCTTTCTTGCAGCAGCAGCCGTCACCATTAATACCAGTTGACTGGGTTTCACTGAAGCATAGAAAAGACTCATGACTGGAAGAATGATAAATGATTTATGAGCAACAGTATTTACTAGTGCATATTTTAGAGTAAGTCAGCTCCACAGGCTTTTCTTGAAGGTCTGCTCCAAGAAAGTAAAAAATAAAATTATAAAAATCAACATTAGACATGAGGAAGGAAGCCTGGAATATTTAATCAAGGTCTTCACATTCTGTTTGGTGCTGTTTACATTTTGCATATTCAAGAAACACATCTCTGTCGAGTCAACGCTTGGCTCTTCCTCCTACAGTGCTGGTCTGTATACAGCCAAATATTGAAGAAGTTATTGACATATTTGAGATGCAGTCCCATAAAATTTATAGCTGTGGGGAGCACGTTTACTTTTGAGCCTAAACTGAGTTTTTAAATGCTCTTCAAAGAACCAGCCCTTCTGCTTCTCTTCTTAATCTCTACTTGGAACATCCAATTTCCAGACCTACCCAGTTATATTACTGCTCTGGGATGCCAGCCAGGCAAGCTGAGAATCCCCAAGGTGAGAGGTGCAGAGTCATTAGAAAGAGCAGCAAAGGGAAATGGGAACGGTTCTGCTTGCTCTGAAGAGCCACAGCTTGAGAAGCCACCAGCTCCACACTCTTACCTTGCTTGCGAACATCTTCCACAGCTGCCACCAGCTCCTCCTTCAGGAACTGGCTCTCCTTTGCAATTTTGTCTCCTTTCTCCAGGAAATTCTCTGTTGCTTGTTCCACTGAAGCAGCCAAGACATGGGCCTTTTTAGAACGGCCTCGCTTCTTATTGGAGGGGCCCTTGTTGCTGGTGTTAACCAGTGTTGTTACCTAAAGGCATAGATGGAAGGGAAAAAGCCCAACATCAAACAAATTTAACATTTATCCATTTGATAGTAAGGCCACTTTTTTTTCTAGACCGTGTATTGCTAATACCTGCACTGTTGCCAGCTCAAGTTAACCTAATGAGTGTTTTCCACATTGAAACACTACCATGCTTCTTGATTCTTTAGGTGAGCAAATAAATGCAGCTAAACAACTCAAAGACTTCTCTTAGCAGCAGCAGACCTCAAAAGTTGATTTTAAGAATGGAGATCTATTTGTGTTTTTGATAAACTGCAGTGTCAGTAACAGGCCAGAGCTCTTTGGCACCGCATGAAAGAAACCAAGGTGGGGATAATTAGTTTGGGATAACTCTCCAGCCATAAGAGACCCCAGACAAGGTTGAAGTCTGTGCCAGTAGAAATGTAGAGACACAGTATCTTTTCAGTCCAAAACAGTGCTATAGCCAACGGGCTGAATGCACAGCAAAGGATTTGGTAGAGCTCATTTTTCCCTAAAAAACCCTCAACTGAACTCTCACAAACCTCCTGTAATCAACAAATATTTCTAAGCTCTGTGTCTTAGACTGAAACCCTGCTGGGAACAGGCTCATCACCAGAGGCCAGGAGACCCCCAGGTACTGCCTGAGCTCAGGATCAGGATCCATCCCCTTCTATCCAACACAGACATGTCACAAAATCCACACACACATTTCTCCGTTTGCCTTCCTCTTTCCTCTCCTTTTTGGAAAGCGTAAGAAAATGCACACAAAGCTACTTTAGAGGGACATTAAATTACAACACAAAAAAAATTACTACTCTGGAAAGCCCGAGGAGCACTGACATAAAGGTCCTCAGAGCTGAATCTATCTTCCCAGTTGGCTGATGTAGAGAGGGAAAGCCATCAGCTGGGAATATCCTGGCTGGTTAACGGGGAGCATTTGTGCTGGGTAGTCTCAGTTCATCGTGTTCTACAAATAAAGAACAAGTTGCAACAAGGCAATTTGCTCCAGTTCCCCCTCTGTGTTTTGTCAGTCACACCATTCAGAAAACTGGGGGTTGCCAGTACAGCCTGTTGTGCTTATTCCTTGAGGAGTAAGTTCAGACACTGCACTTGGTGAAAAAGGTCCTGTGAACAAGTGTGCTCAGTTAAGTTTGCCAAATTAGGGCAATTTCTCCTAAGCAAAGACTCCATCAGTAACTTTGGCTAAAGAGCCTTATCATCCAACTGCCCACTGAGGATCCAGAGGGAACAAGTGGCAGGTACAGACAGCAGCTTGGTGACTAAAGGGAAAAATACCAGAAACAGAACTTGGCAATTCCCATCTGCACTTAGCAGGAATGGTGTCCAGCTCATTCTATCATTTTAGACATTTCATATTCCAGGAAAACAATGCTACAGGCAAAGAGTGAACTGTCTCCAGTGTACCTTCTCTTCCAGACCTCATAGAAAGTCTCTTCCAAGAATTTTCAAAACACCCAAAACACATAGCTCCCTTTTATAAGACTTACTCCAGCCTTCCTGAGCTCTTCAGTGCTTTTCACTGGGGCCCATACACCCCACAGAAAGAAGCTTTTATTCACAAATCCAGCACAAAGTGTAGGCATGGAACATTATTTCAATCAGAAGTGCATGTTAGTAACTGCTGTGTCTTATCAGGTGCTGAAGCAGCACAGTCTCCCTGGACTCATGGCCAATGTTCCAATGAAACGGAACAAAGAAACTGCTTGTAGACTTCATCGTTATTTACACCTAGAATTGAAGCTTTGTGACTTGATTAAAATAAAACACCAAAACAGGCAATCCTCTTTATGGCTGGTGATTTTGCCCCGTGTTCTTCCTACCTGTGTAACAAGAGGCTCGAGCAGCCTTTCGACTGCCAGTGTTCTTATCTCCAGGCTTTTGGGGTCCCATTTGAAGTTCACGTTGGCTGCAGTGACAGCAGTCATTTCTGCAAGAACAAAAGAGATACATGAATACAATTTTTTATTGTTAATGCATCTTAATAAATTAAAATAGACTGTTAAATACAAAACATCCATTTAGTGTAAGTGAAGGTTACAGCATCTCCAGAAACATCTGTTTTGATTCAAATGGTGAGTTTGACAAATATACAGGCATTTGACAATATACAGATATTACCTGTACATTTTGGTTAGAAAATAAAACCAAAAGCAAATAAATCCACACAAAGAACTACTGCAAAGCCACACTGTTTTATCAGAGCAATGACAAGATCAGCAGTGCCTGGGCTACTCATTGGTGATCCCCGACCAACAAAGGACCACAGGTAGTGGGGACACTTCTCCCACGAAGCTGGGAGCCCCCTTCTCCCAGGGCTCCCTTCCAGGGCCAGCTCTCCTGTGCTCCCAGACCAGCCCTCAGACACAGCCCAAGGCGTGGGGGAGCAGAAGGGAACACCTTGACTTCAGCAGCCCCAGAAAGCTGCCCATATTCTCAGCTCCACCACGAGTCACTACCCCAAAGGCTCTGCCAAACCAGGAGCCAGATTTAAACCAACCCATGCACCCTCCCCCTTCACCCAGTTCACCTTTGGAGAGTACAAAGGTAAAGGAGTGAATCTAAGTCTTACAAAGCCAGAAAATCCAGCTGGTTCATACTTAACAGCTTACATATCTATTACACTTCTCCTTAACATTTGCATAGGAGGGAAAAGCAGATTTGCATGAAGAGATCTGTTCAAAGCTGTCACTGAGCCGTTTCTTCCCGTTACAGTTTTATATCAACATCCCAACGGAACAGCAAACATACTTATGGGAAAAGTTGAGTGAAACTACTAAAATAGCTCTGCTGTTGAGGAGTCCAAAAAATTAGAACTAAAAATAAGGAACTACAACAAATCACTGGATTAACACCATGGTGCTGCACAGCACAATGAAAGAATAAACTGAACAATAATCTCAGTAAAAACTGGATTTGAAGTATTACGGAACCATAAAACCAACTCATATCACTTCAGACATAATATATTTTAGCTCTTCCTGCTTTGAGCTGACCTCAAAATTCAAGATTAGACTAAACCTACATTTGTAACTTTTTATTTTTTAAAAAGTCAGGAAGAGAAATAGATTTCCTAAATCTCCTTCCACCCATCTTCCTAAACACCTACTGTTGAGGTCATTTTAAAGCTTATTAGCTGATATTTTTAATCTTTCTCTGGACAGGGCATTGCCTGTGCAGCATCTCAGCAGTCACGTTGCTCTGACAGCACCAGATGTCCCCAAGCTGCCAGACAAGCACAACATCCCGTTATTTTTAAGAAGCAGGAGGCAAGGCACTAATTTTGGTAACCAACAATGTTTACAACACGTACCAACAACCAACTGCTCTCTCCCGACCCCAACAGCTAATTGTGCTCAGGAGGGGCTGCTTGTTTCAGAGAATAAAAGCTCTGGGGCACTGGAGGAGCTCAGCATCACCTGGCTCAGGTCTGGTCCCCAGCCGTCCCACAGGCTCTCACACCACGGGCACCATAGGAGAGATTAAGAACTCACTCCAGCACTGCTGACCAGAGCTGACACACTGAAGCACAACTTCACAAGGTGCAAGGTGGAATATTCAGCATTCATCTCTCCACTACACCCACGCTCCAAGTGCCCACACTGCTGGGAGAAAAAAACTTTAAAAGCTGAAAGCTTAAAAAAAAGAGAGACTAGAAAGAGCCTGATCAATGCTGGCATACATGGAACCTTTCTGCTGGCTTTGGCTGAAAACACTTGTGGGTGCAGGTGAAGGCTCCCAGCTCCCAGAGCACAAGCCAGGCCACAGTTCCAGAGCCCCCAAGGAGCCACAGGCAGGTGGAAGGTGGTCACCTCCTGTCCTCCCCTACCTCTGACAGTGACCACTAAGCACTGTGAACTCACTGATTAACCTTCTCTCTCAATCACCCCCTTTTAATTTCACTCACCCACTGGCTTGTGCCACAGCCCAGATGCTGGCACAGGGCACCCTTCACTCCCAGGTAGCTTCCCACCCTCCACAAGGAATTT
Source organism: Aphelocoma coerulescens (assembly GCF_041296385.1). NCBI lineage: Eukaryota > Metazoa > Chordata > Aves > Passeriformes > Corvidae > Aphelocoma > Aphelocoma coerulescens. The sequence continues at coordinate 18,214,657 of NC_091027.1, forward strand.
CAGTGGTTTATTCCCCCCCCAATAGCTCAACATGAATGCTTCCTATGTAAGAAGCCAAGAAAAATACACTGAAAACCTTTGGGGTTTCTGAGAAACATAGCCAGGGCAAGGAAAGCCCAGCAGGTTTCTAAAGAAAGGCTTTTTCTATGTAGTTAATGCTGTCACACCTCCTGCAGAAACAACGTGCAGGACGAGGTAACCACGAGAAGATACATTAATTGTATTAGTAGCATAATAAAGGCAATTCATCTGAAAATACATTAGTATGATAGTTCATGAACTGGCCTAAAGTAATGGTCTATAAAACCACTTAGTAGCAGCGCTATTGAAATTTATCTAAAAAGCAGCACTTGATATCAAATAGCCTGTTTGGCAGCAATAGCTTGGATATCATTTGTACATTGCAATAAATACGTTTATTCAGTTGATACTTGTGGAGAATACAGGAACAGGCTATAGGTTACCAACACATGGGTGAGATGGCTTCAGGGGATAAAAGGACAGCAGCCAGGGTCATGTTCTGGCATGGCTGTGAACCCACCACGAGGACCCTCCAGTTCTCTGGAACTTGTCTTTTCCCTGTGACTGCTCAAGCTCTCCCTCACTGAATTCAAATACAGTAACAGGTAGCAAACCACATCATGGGATATTATAGCAGAGTGCTTCATCCTTGGCTGCTGGAGAGCACACCACAACCCCCACTGCAGTCACTCCAACACCTGCAGGGAAAGAGGACATCCTCTGGAAGAGGAACCCACTTGCAGAGCAGTGCAGCGCTGGTTTGACAGCTGGGACAGCCCAAGTGACATGGAAACAGGTTCTCCATTCCCCAGCCCCACCACGAATTTCAAGGACAAAGCAGCACAGACCACACGGCAGAAGAGTGAGCGGCGCTGAATCTCAAGTGCGGGAATATATAGAACGACACCACTGCACAAGGAGTTGTGGTTGCCCAGCCTGTGGTTTCATAAGCAGCAGAAAAGCTGCTTAAAGACCAATGTTCATCCTCCCACACCCCTCCAGGAACTCATTCCCGTTTGCACATCACACCCCCTCCGTACTGGCACAGCTTTCCCCACGCCTGAGCGATTAACCAGATGGGGAAGGACTGATTTGGCTGGAGGGAAAGAAATCCATTTCTGCAAGGTGGGCTGAGATCCCCATCTGGCTCACCGTGCCACCACAGACACCGCTATGGCAAGGGGAGATGGCACCATCAGCTGGCACCCTTGGCAAAGCCACTGCAGTGGGAACACAGGGCAAAGCTGGATACCACAGCCAAGCTGAACAAGGAGCCACTGAAAACTGAGCATCAAGCAGAGCTTCTGCAGAGAGCAGGAATGCCCTCCCCACACATCTGATGTGCAGACATGTGAAGCCCCAATCTTCAACCACACTTACCAGCCAGCACGTTAACTGCAAGCCCTTTGGGTTATTTTACTGTTTGTGATGGTGCTCATTATTGCAATAGAGGGCTCCATAGTAATGCAGCATCTTACTGGGGTTTAGTGCACAGCAAGGACATGAGGGCAGGGGAAGCACAGAGTTTGAAGAAGCCACTTTCAGAGCTGTGTTCCAGCCAATGATCTGCAAGCAGAGCCATCCCTGGAGAACTCTCTATTCCTTTCTACAAACATGAAAGATCTCATCTACAGCTAAAAATTAAGGACAGGTCTCCATTCTGCTTCAAACAACCACTGTTGCTACCCTGCTACCCTCTCCCTGCCCCAAACAGACCCACGCTGGCACAGGCCTGATGGGGTGAGCCACTGCAGGGAGCTCAGTCTCGGAGTAAGCTGGTAACTCAAACTTCCCTTCCCAGGTTACTGTCCTGATGGAAGAGTTGAGACTGCACAGAGAGGGAGCAGCATGGAGATGAGCTCTGCTTCTGAAGTGCCCCCCAGGGCAGGTGCCAGTCCTGCTCGGAGAGAAGGATGAGCAGAGGGATGTCTGAGCTGCTGGGGCTGCACTTACACACCCTGGTACAGGAGCTGGCCTGCCAGGAACATACCGAGGGTGATGTGCACACAGTGCCCCTTCCAAAAACCACATCTGAAGTCTGAGTGTTTCCAAAAACTGGTAATTCAAGGTTTTAGGAATAATTTTAGATACCTACTTCCATAATACAGGTATGCAAATAATTTTTAGATATTGGCAAGCAGAGGAATGCAGTTCTGCAGCTGCTTTGCAGAAGTGCCCTGAAGGCACCCAAGGCTTTTCCAAAAGCCCATGAAGGAGCACAATTTTAACAGCAAGCTCTGCACCCCAATGAATCATGAAAAGGCCTAAGTGCTTGTGGTCCTGTTTTTCCAGGCTGCACTCCCACACACCCCTGAAGGCACTGCTGGCTGTAGCTCAGACACTACTGAGTGAGTCCATTCCACCTGCCCTGTACCAACCATCCTGCAGCCACCCCACCTCTGGGCAAGAGTAAATCTCTTAGGGTAACACAGCAAAAAACAACTGCCCATCTCCTGTGCTTCAGTCCCACCACCTTGTGCTACCCGAAAAGTCTTTACCATGACATCTGCTGTCAGTCTTCACACTTAACTCTCCTGCCAGGCTGCTTTCTAAAAGCTTTTAGCTGCACTCACTGGTTTCTTGGTTTTTCTCAGGGAAGCCAGCAGTCAAGGAATGGTCTGACTGGCACAGAGAGGAGCTGACCTGGCCAGGCACAATAGACCACATGCTGAATTCCAGCATTGTGCTATCCAAAATACCTGACACAGAACATGGGACAAGAACATTTAATACCTGAGAGGACATTCTCCATTTGAACAGCCTTCCTGCTACTCCTCAGCTGTTCCCCATTCTGTGGGGCTGATGTGCCCAGCAGCAGTTAGAGGTACTCCACTGCAGTTTTTTGCAGCTTTTTTCTCTCATATGTCTTTAAGTAGTCTCACTCATTTTGAATGATAATCTGGTCTCCTCCCACCATGCTTCCAGACTGTCTTTAGATACTCTGTACCACATAATGAGAACAGCCCTTACCATCACCCAGGTCCTGGGGATGGAACATGGTGGGATTCACAACACAATGACCCAGCTTCATCTTTCAGAGAGAAAATTAATCAGATCCCCTGTTCCCAAGGGAATCCTTTTGCTTGGCTTGTTACCCAAATACCCAATGCACCTGACAACCAGCAGGGATCCTTGACCCCTGCTGAAGGTAGCAGACGAGAGCAAAGATCTTCAGGAACTGGGTATCTAACACACCATTAATGCAAATCTTCTGAACAGTTTTGGTTTCAGAAAGATTAAGGCCCACTTCAACAACTCAGCTCACATGCTGGGGCTTCATATGGCCCACTGACAATTCAAAACTGGTTTTCATATAACTAGGAGTATCCATAAAATAAAAAGTTTCATTCTTTCACTTCACAGTCTCCAAATTAATTTGTCTGCCCTGTTCCACAAATAAAGCAGCACTCGGCAGCCAAATAGCTGCAAGTCAAGGATGTTTGGTATATGTGATGCTTTTCAAGGAGGATTTAAGCAGGCTTTATTTAAGCTGCTTTTATTTAACATCAAGCATACAGAACTAAAAACAGAGAGTCATCCTCCTCTAACACAGCCTTCAACCTTACATTCTACCTGCTCAGATACCAAACCCTGTCCCCCACCATAAATGCCACGCAGGTAACTACTTCATTAGAAATCCTTACTGTTAGCATTTAACAGTCTGAAATATTAATACAAAGTCAGATGTCATGTTGTGGCAAAGCTCATATTTGTATGTACAGGATGAGTTTGAGTCGAACCTGTCTTACAAGACTCAGGTCTGGGTGGCAAAGGTGGAATGCACTGCCTGTGTCTGTGTTATTAAACTTGGAGTGCCCCCAAGATCTGAGGTGTGAGTAGATACATTGGCCATGTCCAGCTTGGTGTCAAGGTAAGACCATCCCCGCCTCATCCCAAACTCTTGGTTTTCACTGAATACAATTTTACTAAACTTCCAAGTGCGGTATCTATACAAATAAAGGAAAATTAGATGAGAAGTAACTTCACTGAATAAAACAAACTTCTGTAGAAATCAATGACCATGTTTTCCTTAATGGAATTTCCTGCCACTTAAGTATATTCAACTTTGCTACACCTCTTGTTTTGGTTTTTTTTTCCACAAACTGCAGTAATTACCCAAGAAAAAAGACAACATTCAGGTTCAGATAAGCCTGTCTCTCCCGAGTGCCATTCCAGTTCCAGGTCTTTTAATCTGCTTTCATAAGTTTTTCTCTGCTGCTTTTGTGGAGAAGGCCCACAGAGGCATCTGAAACACTCATCAGACAGCCGTACACAGCCAGTAACAAACAAATGTTTCTCTATTTCTCCGCTCATTTAGACCTTGCTACTGAGTTGAGAGATGAAACTCAATCCAGTGTCCCTACAAAAATCCATGAAATTCCTGACTGTTTTCTCTCCAGTGTAGGTGTTGTCTCCCAGCAGAGCCAGCAGCCCCAGGGAGCCCCTCACCTTTCCCCCGGGGCAGCAGAGCCCTGCCCTGCCCAGCCCACGAAGCATCACATGGGAGTGGGCACAGGGCACATCACCAGATTAAGAAGCCTCACTCTCCCCCAAGCAGTCTGTGCTATCTCCTAGCAGCTTCCAAATTGTCACAGTGCTGAGGATTTGAGCAACTCATTTTCAGTCAGAATCAGGAACGTGCTCTGTCACTACAGGTTTTCACTGCTCCACTCAGGTCCAGCTGTCGCTGAGGGGATGAAGGCTCGCTCTGCACAAGCAGCTTCACTGTGCTGGTCCTGGGACCTCAGCAGAGATTTCACAATGGCAAATATGATGTTTTCTTGGGAGATGCTGGTGCCAACAGCAGCTTCTTGCCTCCAGTTATGTAAGTGTTCAGCTCTGATCGTTTCCTTTTTGACAGAATTGTTTACCTCAAAGGAGCTAGAAAGGAGGTGCATGGAAGACAAATCACAGGCAGCACAAGCAATTAGTGATTTATTTATGTCACACTAAGGCCCCAGTTCATGGATGACACCCTGAGAGAATACAGGAGCCAAACTCAGGCTTATACTCACTGAATTGTTCAGATGGATAGCCTGGTATGTCCCAACAAACCTCCAATTTATTTCTGCAGTTTTCAGTTTCCAAAATTCATGCATGATCCCATCTCCATAAAGAAAACTGACAGGGTATCAAGAGTGCTTTAGAAGACACATGTGCTTTTTCTAAAAAAGAGAATATTCTATATAACCAAGATTAATTTTTATGTTCTGGCTGCAAAACCCTGTATTTGGAAAAAAACAGACGATGTGTCATGACCAGCAAGCTATTCCTGTTATGAATAAAAACCACTCTGCCTGCACAGGGATGTTTGTGCATTTTATGCTGAAGACCTGCACGACCACCATGAACGATAACTTCCCAAATCAGAACAAGTGACCACTAGATTCATAACTGCTGCATTGGGCTGTTCTGTGGGTCAGCACTGCGAGGCTCTGGCCATGCAGAAGGACACCACACCTGCATGTTACACAAACAGCACATCTCTCATGAGCTTATCCCTGCAGTGATGGCAACTTCAACCTCCCAAACGCAGCCCTTACTCAGCCACATCTCTCACACTGAAGCTGTAGGCTCAAATTGTAGGTTCACACTCAAACACAGCAAGGGGGCTCAGCCTGGAGACAGGATGTCAGAGCCCACGCAGGTCTTGTGCATCTGCTGGACCACCTGAATTCAGCTACCAAGAGCCCTTCCAACCTCAGTGTCTTTCCACTCTTGAGGCAGAAAACTCTGTGAAGCTTCCCTAAAATCATTGAGAAAGAATTAAAGAAGAGCTTTCTGGCACTCTCTGAACCACAGAACACATTTCAGACCCTAGGGACACACAGTCAGTGCAGATATAATAACTAGGCTGTGGCCTCAGAGCATGGCTCTTCAAACCCCAAACTATGCCAGCACAGGTTCCAATTACCAACCTTAAGTTAACAAGGAATGCAAGAAGGGGCAACCTTTTAACAAGTTAATTTTTGCCACAACTCTGTGTTAAATAAGAAAAAGGTTGTTATAAATTAGTCCACTTTATCAACTGGCAGAAAAATTTGCCACGGCTGCAAAATTGATTCTTGCTTAGCTTGCAAAAACTCACTGATGGCTGGCAATAAAGGGAAAAGGAAACCTGGGGATTTTTGTTCTGATCTTCCTCAGCACTCAACCTGTAATAAAAAGTGCTGTTTATGCTAAAGAGTCAGAAATAACCAGAATCTGACCCCACTCAAACTGCATTTTCATTCCTAAATTGATATGTTGTTATGCAATACTCTTCAGTGCTTTTAGCTGACCACATCTTCAAAATCCAGACCTTCATTAACAATTTAAAACTGTCAGAAGTGCACAAATACTGGAGCTGTTGGAGCTGACACATGTGTTTAGAAAAAAAAAAAAAAGACTCCCTGTAATTAGGGGGTCTATCTGCTTAAACATGGAGCAAATGGACAGCCCTGTATTATCAGACACTAAATACCACATTCTGTCTCAGTTGCATGCTCAGCGTAGCAGTAACTAAGGACTATGTAACAAAAACTTCTGTGTTTTAAGAATGGAAAAAGTTTTCCACAGTTTTCTCTTTGTGCAAAACCTACTAGAAGCACCCACTGAAGCAAAGAAGAACACAAGTGTGAAGACTCTTCAAAGTAAAATGTTTTCTAAGCTTCCTACAAAAACTCCTTCAGAAGTCCTTTCGCCGTCCTCCACTTTGATTCAGGAACACTCTGTCACTCTTAGCTAAAATTTACAAAGCAGTTCTTTTTTAAAGAAAAAAGTAACAAACCCCACAGGTGATGAGGCCGAGATTTTCATTTCATGCTCAGGGCAACTTCAGCAACACCTCCCAGCTCTAAACAATGAGTTACTCTCACAGGAAGAATTGCACCATCACCACACGCCCTCAGACAACTCTCAACTTGCAGCTCCACCAACACACACCGTGAGTTTGGAAGGGGGAAGGGGGGAATTCACAAAAACAAACCCCAGAAGAAGGAGTGAGCATGAATGGGATGTACAAGCGTGGTTTGGAGGAGTTAAGCATGTTTTAGTGCCTGCACTAAAGGCAGGATGCTCTGCCAGCCCATCTCCTCCAGGCTGCAGACACTGGGAACACAGGGCACTGACAGATGAGAACTTTGCAGCTTCTCCAGAAGAGCAAAGCAAGCAATAATAAAAACACAGTGGTGTGATGAATTTTTGGATGCTTCCCAGAGCTCCTGCACGGCCATAACCCCCTTCTATCAAGTACAAACTCGCTAAGGGTGCACCACAGTGCACGAGAGTCAGAGCTAACCATGATCTATCTGCCTGGGCAGGAATCCTTTCGAGTCACTGCCTTTACACATAGGCGACCAATTAAAGCAACTTCCGTTAAAAAAAAAAAGTCACTGTCCCACCCACATTCACATTCCGTGAAAGCAACGTGAAGGAACCAGGCTTGAGAAAAAGGAGTCACTGCTTGGATGGTCTTGCTGGAAAAGAAAAAAATTTTAATGTAGCAACACAGCCATTTACTAAGTAGAAACCAACCCACATCTGATTAAAGATACATTTTTCTCTCTCCACCCCTTCTTTTCACCCCCAGAAACAGGAAACATCACAAACCAACAGAACAAAAACCAGATGAGCTAAAAAATCCTGTTCCATTGGCTTTGCACCAGCACTTTGCCTCTGGTTCTGCTGAACACTGCATCTTTCACTGACAGCCATTGACTTTTCCCTAGGTCCACAATAATATTCTCTTAATCAAATAACCATATTCAAATTGTCTTAACCAATTCTGTAAACTAAGTAAACCAGCTTAGAACACCTGATGCTGAATTACTGATGCATAAAGACCAGAAATTAACTTTTTTTTCCTTGAGGTTATAAGCTTTGAACCCTGCACAACTATTCTGCATTATTCTGTTTCACTACAAATTAGCCCTCTAGCTTTTTTTTTTTTTTGTGCTACTCTTATTGGATTTTACATAATTATTTTTTCTCCCTAACCCCCAGCTAGGAGAAAAGGGAAAAAACCCACTCTAACAACCATACTGCACTCTTCTCTGTACCCATACAAAGTAAGGAGGTTGTGATTGAGGACCCCACCAGCAGTGGAAGTGTCATGGAGTAACAAACACAGGCTATGCCCATTGTCCAAAAAGCCTTCCCCACATCTCCACTTCCAGGATGCCCTGTTTAATGTTACTTAGGAAATTAGTTTCCAGCTGCAAGGGCAGTGGTTTCTAGTCAAACACATCTTCCAGAGTGGAAGTGGCAGGAACTACAAAGCCATACTTCGTACCAAAATTTAAACCACTCCAGAGCCTCTCATAGAGCCAAACCAGATTCCTGCTTTTCACTCAAAAAATACTCCATGTCTTTCATTTTACTTGTAGCTTGTATGAAGTTGTTTGACTCACAAGGTTTCTAAATTTAAAAGCTGTGAAGTCATCAGCTGAATGCGATGACGGGAGAGCTGCTCTGCACCTGCAGCCAGGACTGTCAGAGCCAGCAGCCACGGGGGCTCCTGCCAGCACTGGGCACATGTGCAGAACAGACAGTCCAGGCTCCAACTCCTGCCTCAGGAAGCTCCTACACTGCTGGACCTTGGCAGAGAACCCCAGGGAAGCAATGCTACTTGTTTGCTCTTCTCTCATGGTTTTATTGCTTGTTTTACTGCCTGCCTGCTGCTTTCCCTGTTAGGGATGACTTTACATGCTGCCACCACCCAGGAAAAAGGTGGGGGAGGATATGAGGGCAGGAAGGTAAATGATGATAAGTGATTTTAGGGATCAGTAAAAAGAAAAGTGGCAGGGGTCGATAATTACAACCAGAAAACCAGAAGGAGACACCAAACACCATCCTAGAGCATCCATCACTCCACAAAGGCATCAAAGGAGCCAGAGGATACTGCTCAACAGTGCAACAAGCAGAGCTCCTGCTTTATTCCCTCCTTCAGTAGTTGGTAACAGCTCAGACAAGACCAGGTGAAGGGCTTGTAACTTAGGGCCTCAGACAAGGACTAGACTAATAAAAAGCTGAGTGGACCAGTGCAACCAAAACCTCATGACGAGGGTCACGACAGGACAGACCTCTCAGCTACGGCAATCAGAACACAATCTGTGAACCCTCTGTGTGCCACTTACAGCTCATTGTTCAACTTCTCACCTTTTAAATGAATAAATAATTGAAGTTTCAGGATGCTTAGGCTCCAAAGCATCTGGACATCAGGTACTGGTTGGAATGAACTGTATGGTTAGTAAGTGAAGTTATTACAGGATGTGTCACCTGCACATATGCCCACAGCCCATCATGAATTATCCAAGACCAGGAGCAACTCTTCAGCACTGAGCAGTGAGACTCTCTAGGTCTTTAAGCCATGCTAAAAGAGATTAGTTTTACAAGTATACATTACAAGGACATACCTGCAAGAAAGAGGGCAAAAACTGGCAGCTTGTACGTCTTGATTAGTTGCACTCACACCCACTTTCACCTTCTTGCTTGAGCATACCACAGCTCTGTCCTCTGCTGTTCAACAACGCTGGCTCTGAATTCAATATTCCAGTCAATTAAAAACAACATTTACCCACCTACAGCTTCAGCTGGAGATCTCAAGAGCACTTTGCTAAGATGAATAGTGACCTGCTCAGTGTTATGCAGGTTAAACACCATTTTATAGGCACACAGCTCAGCCCTGTTTACATGAAAAATTCAACTGACCTTTGTGGCTCTGTAAAGCTGCATTGCTAGTGCAGCCCTTGTGCAGACCATTTATTTAAGTGGATCTTCTGTGCTCAGGTTGTATCAGCCAGAGAAGGATACAGAAAAAGAATCTCTCTGTTAGAGCCTTAGATCTGCATAGATATCAACTCTGCAAGTGCCCAGAATAAAGTGAATGAAAACTCTGAGCCCTTGGGGGAGTGGGAACAGCAGTGGAAGGGGGAGCATGGAAAACCACACAAGCCATCAAGGCCACATGTTCCTGACAGCATTGACTCTTACTGACTTAAGTGAAAGGCCACAAATTTAGTTTTTACCTAAATGCCCTCTTGACCTTCTGCTGAACAACAGCAACAACAGGACTGTGGGGCTTACACCCTCTCCTCAGTTCCTTCAGTTGACCTCCAGGTAAAAAAATAAAATAGTAATTTTTTCTTCTCCTGATCCTTCAGCACCTACCCACCTACTAAGCTCATCAGTTTCAGCCTCTTTCTTGAACTAGCTATTGAAGGCTACTCCAGAACACAGTGCACCAATGGTGCCTCTTCCATCTTAGCTTGCACCAACACCTCATTTGCTCCACAACAACTCATTTGCTCCCTAACATCAGTTCCACACAGAAATTCTTCCGAAGCATATACAGTCACGTGCAGATCTATTCCATAATAGGGCACTGATTGCTGAGAAACTGGGTGTTCTTTGGGAAAAACAGCACACCACAAGCTGAGCATCTCATATTACGCTCAGTGCATCCCTACCTGCCCCACTGGTGCCAGCTGCCTGTCTGCTTTGCTCTCAAGCCCCTCACTGTCAGGCGTTTCACTCACTCTGGGGCTGTGACACACATCAGCACTCCTCTGCCTTTGTGCCATTCCATGCACTGAAGCAGAGCTGCCAGAGAACCAGCTGACATCCAGCTTGGTTTCACAGGCACTGTTCCACTCTCTGCCTTAGTAATGGTTATTCCTTTAGCTACAGCTGGCCTCGTGTTTGCTTTTTCCATCCCTGAGTTTATCAGAGAATGGTTTGGGTTGGGAGGGACCTTTAATATCATCTCATTCCACCCCCTGCCATGGGCAGGGACACCTCCCACTGTCCAAGGCTGCCCCAAACCATGTCCAGCCTGGCCTTGGGCACTGCCAGGGATCCAGGGGCAGCCACAGCTGCTCTGGGCACCCTGTGCCAGGGCCTCCCCACCCTCACAGCCAAGAATTTTTCCCACTATTCCATCTAACTCTGCCCTCTGTCAGTGTGAAGCCGTTCCCCCTCGCCCTGGCATTCCAGGCCCTTGTCCCAAGTCCCTCTCCAGCTCTCCTGGAGCCCCTTTAGGCACTGGAAGGGGCTCTAAGGTCTCCACAGAGCCTTCTCTTCTCCAGGCTGAACAATCCCAGCTCTCCCAGCCTTTCCTCCCAGCAGAGCTGCTTCATCCTTTGATCATCCTGGTGCTTCCTCTGGACTGGCTCCAGCAGCTCCAGGTCCTTCCTGTGCTGGAGCCAGCTCTGCAGGTGGGGTCTCACCTGAGTAGAGGTGAAGAATCCCTGCCCTCAACCTGCTGCCCACACTGCTTTGGATAAACCCAGGATACAGGCATAGATCCCTGAATTTAAAGCCTTTCAGAAGAAGCTCTTGGGAGTCTAACTGATTAATAAGTAGCTGTCTTGTAAATTAGAGAAATTATAACAGAAGGGAATGTCAGACTGGGGGAGAATTTCACTTTGCAAACTGCGTTAGTTTAGATCTGTGTATTGAATAATTTCTATCACTTCACAAAGCATGGGGAAAAAAGGTTACTCCTCTAATTCCACCAGAGACATTTATAAACACATAGCAAAGGACTAACAGATGTTTGCTGTAGTACATCTGGGATTAACAAGCAAAAATATGTAATCATATTGAGAGAAAAGATAGCTGGCTCTTTAAATCCATCAGTCACAAGGAATTATGAATCATATTTAAGTATCAGATTTGCCAACAGAAGAGTCTGGACTAACCTCCTGCACACCAGAAATCACAGTTACACCCATTCTCACCCTGACTAGCAGATAAGGAGTCTCAGTCATTCGAGGAGAACAATCCCACTTCCAGTTGCAGTGACCACATTCCTCCTGCGACTCCTTCACCTCAGTAAATCCATCTGCACCCAGTTCTGCTTTGTGACACAGCAGGCCACTCTCAGCACTTGTCTTTCCAGAGGAGCTCATCCAGTGAGGGTGCTAGCATACAATTTTGTGGTAGCTCTATTTTAAATCTCATTTGCTGGATTAAAATAGTATGGAGTTAAAAGTAGTAATTATCAAACATCTGCACTTTCTCTAAAGCTGCAACGCTGTTTAACCAATGCACGAGCTATAAACTCACTGAATGGAGCTATTCCAGATTAGCTGTGAAACAGTTCGGGTGAATTCCCAGAGCAGTAACAGATCCCATTCCTCAAGGTCATATTCACGGAACTTCTGCAACAGCAGATTTTGAGTGATGTCCAGTTAAGGCACAGCAGCAGGAAGCCCCATCCCTGGAAGCATTCAAGGCCAGGCTGGACAGGGCTCGGTGCAGGGTTTGGGCAGGAAGGTGTCCCTGCCCATGGCAAGGGGAGTGGAACCAAATGAGCTTTAAGGTCCCTTTCAACCCAAACCAGTCTGTGATTCATCATCATATTGAGTGACTGCCTCATAAGGCACTGTCCTTACAAAATGACACTCAGTTCTCTTTTATTCATCATGTTTTCTTTAGTGTCCAGCAAAGCTGAGAGACGCCAGTAAAAGAGAACCCAGCAAGTCCTTGAACAGAAACACCATGGCCACGTGGGCCCTTGCTCCAGACCAGACCCACTGCCCACTATGATGAGCAGGCTGGTTTGGCCACTGAGTATTTTTGTGATCTTAACTAATTCTCTGCATAAGAAAGGTCATTTAGAAATCAAATAGTAACAGCAGATGTAAATTAAAGGCAGGGCTGAAGTCCCACTAAAGTGTATTTCCAGCTCATAAACATTTCTACTAATGTGGATTCCTTTGCAAGATCAGTTTCTCAATCTTACAGCTGCAGAAGGAAGATATTCATGCTTCTGAAAAAAACACAAATTACTTTTCTATTACATCTGCCAGTTAACTTTATCAGACCAACAGAAGCCCTATGAAGAAGCTGCACCTTAATGTCTGTCCTTACACATGTCAGCACAGAAATGCTGATGTTTCAAAGCTTGAAAATTCATTGTGAGGAAAGTATTTACATTCATATTTTAAAGCATCGATTTGAGCACAGGATTTCTAATCTCTGCCCACTGCTCTCCCCCCAGCCACCTTGTGTAAACTTTTAATCTCTGAGGCAGAGGCCTATTATTAGAGCTGGCTGAAAAAAACCCTAAAGACTGAAGGCACATTGTTTGTTATGGAAAAGGTTAGGGCAAAGCCTTTCTAAAAACAAAACCTACTAAACCTTTGTCTGTTTCTGCTGAGAAAAGTCAAAACATTTCCGTGATGTTTTAGAAACTGTTTCTTTGTAAATGAAAAACAGTGAGTCAACATCAAAGTATGTGCTTTTAAACAAAATGTTTCAATTCAGAAGGGGTAAAATAAGTACAACAAAACACTTAATGTGGCCTTGGTGCCCCAAGACAGAGCAAAGACTGCACCTAGCGTAAAATGAGCTGGGCTTTCACCTTCATCAACACAATCCTGAACTACAAACCAACCCAGGAACCGAAATAAACAACCGCAGAGCCTTTAGCTGGTTCGAAAGCCCTGAGAGCCCGGTGTAGCCAGCAGGACTGAGGAGTGCAGCCTTCTCCCAACTCCCCAGTCCCAGTGAAGAAAAAACACAGGAAACCAGTAACTCAAGCACCCAGAAAACACCTTCTGCACAACTCCCATCCCAAAAAAACAATAGTCAAAGACAAACAAAGGGGGAAGGGCAGCAAAGGGCTCCCAGACTAGTTCAATACAGATAGCCCAGACACGCCTGGAGTCATAACTCCGAAAACTGGGATGAGGACACGGTCATGGGGCTCACAGCCCGGCTGGGTGAGGGAGCGATCGATGACCCTCGCCAGAAGGCACCTCCTGGGCAGGGCTGGCAGGCCAAGGGCAGACAGGCAAGGAGCCGTGCCTTGATCACATCCAGCTCTTCACTAGACATAACTGGAACACACACTTTCCTGCAAACTTTCGGCCCGAAAGATTTTAGGCATTTTGAACTGGTATGAGCAGTGAATAAAAGCCGGGTGACCCACGCTGCCCAGGGACCCCACGGCCACAGGCGGCAGACACAGGGGTCACACATAACCCAGGAGCTGATACTCTCTCCCCACTTTTTGTCTAGGAAAAAGTAGCGCGAAACTTTCTGTCAGCGAAGGAGAGGCTCTCTCCTTCCAGCACAGGAGCGGATTAGAGGTGGGAGTCGGAAAACGTGGCGGAGCCAGGCGGAGGCGCGGGGCGTTCCCGGCTGCTCGCGTATGGGATCAGCAGCGCGGCCGGGGCGGCTCGCCCGGGCAAACTGGGGCTCCGAAAGGCACGGAGCGCTCCCGGGGGCTCCCGGCAGTGCCCGGCCCTGCCCGCAGCCGGGGAGCGGCGCCGGGGCGGCCCCGGCCGCGCGGGGAGGGGCCTGGACACCGCCCCGCCGCACCGAAACTTCGCCGGGAGCCGGCCCGGCCGCGCTTCTCCCCCCGCGAATCGCGCTCGGCGGCCCCGAACGCCGCAGCTCCCGCCCCGCTCCCACGCGGGCCCCGGCGCAGCGCGGCCTCCCCAGCCGGGCCCGGCTGCCGCCCCAGCCGCTCCGCTCCCGTCCCCCGCCTCCCTCCGGGGCGCCGCGGCAGCCGGGCCCGGCCCGGCCCGCCGCGCAAAAGTTTCCAAGTGCGAGACCCGCAACTTTACCGGGTCAGAGGCTGGGCTGGGGATGGCGGCCGCCGCCCTGGCTGCGCTCCGGCCCCGCCGCTTTGTCCCGTCCCGCGGAGGAAATGGGCTCTTCCGGCGCCTCCCCGCCCGGCCCGGCCGCCCTTCCCGGCACCGCCCGCCGCGCCGCCCCCGCGCCCTCCCGGCGCCGCCCGCCCGCAGGTGAGGGACGGGACGGGACAGGACAGGGACGGGACGGGACGGGACGGGACGGGACGGGACAGGGACAGGGACAGGGACGGGACGGGACGGGACAGGGACGGGACGGGACAGGACAGGGACAGGGACGGGACGGGACAGGGACCGGGACCGGGACGGGACGGGACGGGACAGGGACCGGGACAGGGACAGGGACCGGGACAGGGACGGGACGGGAGGGGACAGGGATAGGGACCGGGACCGGGACGGGACGGGACAGGGACAGGGATAGGGATAGGGACAGGGGACGGGACGGGAGGGGACAGGGACAGGGACAGGGATCGGGACAGGGACAGGGACAGGACAGGGACAGGACAGGGACCGGGACGGGACGGGACAGGGACCGGGACAGGGACAGGGACCGGGACAGGGACGGGACGGGAGGGGACAGGGACAGGGACAGGGATCGGGACGGGACAGGGACAGGGACAGGGACAGGGACTGGGACAGGGACGGGACGGGACGGGACAGGACAGGACAGGGACCAGGACCGGGACAGGGACGGGACAGGGACAGGGACGGGACAGGGACCGGGACCGGGACCGGGACCGGGACCGGGACGGGACGGGACAGGGACAGGGATAGGGATAGGGACAGGGACGGGACGGGACGGGACGGGACAGGGACAGGGACAGGGATAGGGACAGGGACAGGGATAGGGACAGGGACGGGACAGGGACGGGGACAGGGATAGGGACAGGGACGGGACAGGGACGGGGACAGGGATAGGGACGGGGACAGGGACGGGGACAGGGATAGGGACAGGGATAGGGACAGGGACGGGACAGGGACGGGGACGGGGACAGGGACGGGACAGGGATAGGGACAGGGATAGGGACAGGGACAGGACAGGGATAGGGACGGGACAGGGACGGGACAGGGACAGGGGCAGGACAGGGACAGGGACAGGACAGGGACAGGGACGGGACCCCCTCACCCCGGGCACGGACCCTGAAAACCCCCAGGCCCCCGGAGCGGAGCCGTGCACAGCTCCCTGGTGCCCGGGCGGGAGCCATCGCTCCCTCGCTCCGCAGCCTCCCATCACAGCCCCCCACGGGACGCCCCCAGCCCAGGATGCCAGGACGCCACTTGTGAGATAGAATCAACAAATTCGAGGTCAAAATCTGGCCTTGTCCTCCTAAGCTCAGGATACCGAGGGTCTTTGGAGAGAGGGGAGGTGATGGATGCAGGGGTTTGAAGGAGACAGAGGGAAAGTTATAGCTGGGTTCCCCTTGGGTTTGTGAATTGGTGTTTTGTTTTGAAAACACAGATATTTTCATCCTCCTAAGAGATGTTGCTTTTAGGAAAAGCCTTGTTTTCATCCAAATGTCTCTAATAAGAAAACTACAGGTGAGAGGAAACCTCAGGGGCACAAGCAGGACCAACAGAGCCCCTCTAAGAAGAGAAGAAGGTTTTGGGAACCCGACCTTGACCTGCAGGGGCAGGTCTGCAGGTGGAGAAACTTGTCTATATGCAGTAATTAAATTGAAAGTTCCCTTTGAAAAGTCTCAGTGAGTCTGTTGTGAGAGAGTGGTTGTTTTCACCCTGCAACAAATTACTCTGGGACTTTCTGTGGTGTGTTTTGAGATGGTTTTTAATACAAATCCCTCCACAGAACTTACACTTGTACTGGATTGTAAAGACGACTGAATAAATTTAATACATTTCATGACTCATTTGCCAGCACTTCGGAGATAACTGAATCTACACACTCCATCCTGTGTTATTAAGCAAAAAAATAGATTGAGTAACCTACAAGGAAGGTTCATTCAAGGTACCACGTTAATTGAAGGTAACTGAGCTGAGGGGGCTGGCCTGAGGTCCGTGTCACAGCACAGGTGACCACACTGTGGTCAGGACTCTGACTTCCCTGGTTCCATGGGATTTGCAGGGCTGTGTTTCCCATCTTTGCCATATTCCTACCAGCCTTTCCTGCAGGAACGCCATGTCCTGCAGCAAATTAGATTGCATTTTTCCTTCCTGAAGGTTTAATCCAAGAAAAGGATCCAAGACAAGGAAGTAAACAGAGTACTGTTGTTTTATAATCCAGAAAGAAAATAGGGATCAAGAGCCCAGCCTTGTCAGTGAGTGAAATTAATCTAAAGAACGTGAGGTCTGTAATTATGATATTTACTGACATACAGGTTATTAAAAAAATACAGGTCTTCAGTGCCTTAACAAACAGACTCTCCTATGGAAACATATGGAAAACAGATTTTTTAAATTCTTTGTATTTCCTGCTTATGCCAAACCATTAATATTTGGTGTCAATTGCACCAGGGATTCAAACTACTCATTTCTGGTCTGTAGCATACTCCCAGTAAAAACTGAGTTTACACTTCAATAGCTTGCTTTCTTTCATTACTCCTCTTAATATCATGTCTTGGCCTCCTGTGGTGGCTTCCACGTTTGGCAGTTCTGTGTGCCTCACATCCTTTCAGGACAAAATGTCAGATTAAAAAAATAGTTCTTTTTAAACCTACAGATTCAAAAGTAGAAGGCCTGGAGTTGTAGAGAATCACATGCTCTGCACTGCGCCACTGAAAAGCGAAGGGAGAAGTAGGAGATCAGCTGGCAGCTCTGTTGGTTCATGGAGCGAGTTAAAAGGCTCAGCAAACAAAACATAAAATTATGTAAAAATAGAGCCAGCTAGCTAGAGATTGGACTTTGTCTCTTAATTAACAGCTCTCTCTGAATCACAGCACTGGGCTCTGTCAACAAGACTAAAATGCAGGGGGGTGTTCAGACACACACCCAGCAACAGTAGCTCACACCTCCCATCCAGTCCATGTCATTGGCAGCTTGAAATCGAATGCATTTTCTGAAATGAGTTACAAATCTGCTGCTTGACCTCAAATCTTCCTGTAACAGTGTTTGTGGTTTTGTAATCCCATTTTCCTGGTGGTTTCTTTAGTGTTTTTCTTGCCCTTTTTCGCTGGGTGAAAACCCAGCGTAATCCAGGGGAGAGGACAGGGAGGAGGAGACGAGGTGACCTCACTGATCCTGTGGGGAGGTTCTGTGTATAAAATCAACCAAAGCTCTCGGCCTCAGCCCAGGAGGACAATGCAAGGTGCAGCAGAGCAGAGCGGGGCTGGCGGCTGCGCACTCGTGGCAGCTGTCCCTGCTCCTCAGGTGTGTGCACAAGGGCAATCCCTGGCCAGGGCCACCTGAAAACACCGTGTGGGTGTAGCCACAGCAGGAAGCTGCACTTTCCCGTAAATCCTGGGGTGGGTCTGTATAGGAAAGGGCTTGTTTATGGAGCACCTGCCGTAGTTCCGCTGTCTGCCAGTCCCAGTGTAAATGGGTCTAAATGATGTGCTTCAGCTCGAACTGGGTTTTCTATTTCTGTAACAGCCTTGTTGAAGGGAAGTAGTTGCTCCATGAATCCATTTGTGCTCCATTTCAAAATGTTTGATCTCTGTGGTTTTGGTTTTTGCTTTGTTTGGGGTTTTTTTTCTAAAGTGGTTTTGTTTTGTTGTTTGTGAGAAATAAGCATTGCACTTCTCACGTCAGTTTCAAAGACAGGACTGCTGGGGCAGGAGATGGTAGTGAGGGGATTGAGAGGGATGAGAGAAGGAAGGAAATAAAAAGAATGAGAAAAAGATGTAGAGTGTTGTGATGGCAAGCTGAAGTTCCTGACGGATGGGCTGAATGGGCAGCAGCAACCAATAGAGAGAGGAAAAACTCAAAATACTCTAAAAGAATCTCCGGGTTCAAGTAGCAGCGGGTTGAGGCTATCTGCAGGCTGATGTCATGCTGGGCGGTGGGGACAGCCCCGGGGCAGCCGTGCTGTGCCACCAGCTGTGCGAGCAGCAGTCACCGGGCACAGCCCTGTCACCTCCTGTCCCTGGGCTGCCAGCGAGGGCCCAGGAGCAGGGCAGGGACTCGCAGCCAGTGAGCTTTGCTGTGGGGGTCACCCCAAAATGCAGCCTCCCTTGAGGACTGCGGGCTCTGATGAAGTCAGCAATGCAGCAAAGTGACAAACTGAGGGTCTGGCACGAATATCTTACGTGTGCTATGGCATCAGCTCCTGGGGGCTCCCCTGTGTTCATCTCAGCGTTCCATGTGGCTGGGAGGCATCACCATTCCTTTCCAGGGCTCAGATACATAAAGAACTAAGATTGTCTCGCAATATCCAGCTAGGAATGAGCATCTGCAGAGCCAGAAATCAAATTCCAGTGTCCTGGGGAGATGCGTGCCTCGGGACTCTGGAAATGCTGGTAGGTGATGCTTTTGGGGGGACTGCAGGTACACAGCCTAAGCTGTGACTACAACACCCACCTTGGTGAAATAAGCCTCAGTCAGGAGGAGAAGGGATTTACCAGCACACCTGCAGCTGCACTGGGGCTCCTTGGCACCGCTGGCAGCGCAGGGATCAGACCCAGCTGGTGCTGCAGTGCCTCTGGGGTCAGCACTGGTTCTCTGAGAGCTGCAGCCACGCTGCTGTCTGTGCCAGGGCTGTGCTCCCCATCACTGCCACCCTCTCCAAGGAAAACTGTCTGCTAAAAACAGTTCATAATCAAGAAGCCATTGGATCAAGAAGCCATTGGATCCTAACTGGAACTCTCTCTTCCTGTACTATCAGATGCTCCTGAAGCCTCCAGAAAGAAGCAATCCATAACGCCAGCATGGCCAGGAGCACAGGGGCTGATCCCCCCTGTGCTCACACTGCAGCACATGCCTGTGCTGCCTGAAAAAAACAGGCAGAAACTGTAATGAGGAGAAATGATGCCATCCCAAAAGGCTCAGCATGAGCTGGGTTCACTGGTTGCTGTTCCTAGCCCGAGTAGTTTGCATTCACCTCCAGGTTCACACAGCCTTTGTGTAATAAACTGTCATAGCCCCGGAGAAGGGAACATTCAAAAAAGCACCCCGAGGCAATGCATAGCAGAAGCCTGAGAATCCTCCTGCATGAGTCACTGACCTCCACACACTGCATCTATTTCAGCCTTTAATTAATAAGGTTTTACATTTCTATGGCACTTTCCATCTGGAAAGATCCGAAAATGCTGTAAAGACTAAGGGGTGTACAGCACCATTGAAGTGTGGTTCCTGTAGAGGTGGGACTGTGCCAGCTTAGCCAAGGGCACAGGGGAAAAAGGTTCTTAATTTTAAATGCAGCCTCTGTTATGTCACTGAGTATTTCATATCTATGGAGAACAGACAAAAAGATTTTCGTTTCTAAGGCACCGCTTGAGTAAATAACATTGTAGATTTTTTTTGTTATCCAGGGGGGATGCAGTGCAAAACAAGTACTGGGTGATTTTAATTTGGGGTGTTAAAGGGTCACAGAAATGTAAAGCATCATTGGATGAAGGGTTTCCTGTCTCCTGATAAGTAAGTTATTCCCAAATGTTGGACACAAAGCAGAAGCCAGTGGAGGAAACAAATTCCACGCTGACAGCACCTGACTGCATCTGGAACACCAAACTCCCTTGCACATTGCCTGAAAGCTCAGCAGGACCATGTGAGGCTTCAGCAAGGTAAAAACCAGCCCCAAGCAGCAGGTGGGCAATGGAGAAAGCCAGGAGGAAAGAGCCCTCCTGTCCCACGGCTGACACAGCCCCTGAGGGGACCCAGGGTTTTGCCAAACCAACACAAATCCCTTCATTTTTTATTTCAAAAGGTTAAACAAGTCCATTCGCTCTGCTCAGCGGATGAGCAGGGCCTGGCTTGCGTGAGGGAAACCAAAAGGACTGTCAGCCACAGCTGGCATCCCTCTTACTAAGTACTAGGCCAAAGTGGACTGGGAACACTTGACCACAAAGGGTTTTCAAAGGAATGTCAAATTTCTTTTTTTCTCAGTGTGATTCTAAACTATTTTTATCTACCTCTTTCTGGAAGAGAGACATGGGCATTGCCACGACTAGTCGTAAACTTTCATTACTTCCCGAGGAGAAATTGCAGGGAAATTACAGGCTAGTGCGCTCTTTTTATGTCTCTCCTGCTCCGGGCATGTCAGCACTGCTGCATTCCAGTCTGCCCCCAACACATTCCTCCCTTCGAGTCCTGTCCCCTCCCCGCCTGCTGATGGACATTAATGACCTTCCTCCGTAATTAACGCGTTGAGCGCCGCAGTCCGCGCCAGATGAGCCCTCCGTGGTGTGCCAGCGCTGGAAAAGCACACATTCCCGGTGTGCGGGCTGGGGTCAGCCCCGGCTCCAGCCCAGGGTGCCCCTCGGCCACACTGCACCTGAGCCGCACCTGCCCTGGGTGTGGGGGCACATGGAGCCCCCGGTGCGCCGTTCCTGGAGCTCCCTTCCCTGGGAGCTCCTGAACTCCTGCATGCACAGCTCCACACCGCTCCTCCAGGCACACAAAGGTGTCTGGAGAAACACCCTCAATCCTTCACGTTTCAGCATTGACGAGGAGGTGCCAGTAGCAGATATTAATTATCCCTCTCCCATAAAGACAAACACCTACAGGCTGTTTCTGCGCTGTTGTAGTATCAGGGAAACTGAGGCAGAGCAGATTGGTGCTGCAATCCCTGTAGCTCCTGCCCCAAACTCACATCCCTGCCATCCCCAGCCCCGAGTCCAAGCACTGTCTGCAGTGCACCAGAGCTCCCTGAGCCTGGAAATCCCACACCCACGTGGCTTTTTAGGCATGGAAACTTCATCCAAAGGGAGAAGTTCTGTCGTCAAGGTGAAAAGCATTGCTACTGAAATGTGATCAAAGAGAGAGTGATCAACTTAAGTGTACTCAGGAGTTTCTGTTCCAGACAGAATTATCAACAAGAAACCAATCTTATAAGGTAGCTGCTATTGACAGGGAAGTAAAAGGAATACAGTTCTTACCAGACAGACCTAAGTTGCTCCAAATTGCTGTCAGCTTGAAATATCTTGCTGGTAATTTGTTTCCAAATTCTTTCTCCCTAAATTTGATTTGTTGCTGTACAGTGGATGATCTATTCTGCACAGCACCTCAAAGAGCATTCCCATTGTCCTGTCCCTGATTGTTTGTGAGCTATCACTTCTGGGAGTTGGCAGCATTTATTATAAAAAGGCACATCATTGCTTGAAAAGCAGACTTCTGTCTGAGGCTGTGGTATCTGCTGCCCTTAAAAACAGCAGCTGAGATTACTGGGAGGAAAGTCATCAAGGAAAAGCCACTTTTCCTCCCCATCTTTGAGCTTGTCCACATAGGCAAGAGGCCACTCTGTGTGTCTGTACCCTGGGGCAGGGGAAGGATGGGGCAGCCTTTCCTAACAACACGTGAAGAAATCCTTTTCACCAGGATCCCTTTTAACCAGGATAAAATCCCACCTCCTGTGCTATTGTAGCAAGAGCATGAACATCACACCCAGCCACTTTTTTTTCTGCTGATCTCTGCTCTTTCTTGTGTGAGGGAGGAAGAGAGAACTCTGACTTACGAAGCACCCTGCTGGGTTCAGTGATGTCTCCTACATGGTGTGTCTGGGGCTTTCCCAGGCCTCTGAGCAGTTGCCCTCTGCTCTCCAGAGGATTTATTTCTGCACACTTGACACAGAGGCAGAAATGTGAAATTCCACCTCACCTCTCCGTCAGTATCCGTCCAGCCTGCGTCTGGGTGACAATGAGGAGAGCAGTAGCTTTGCCCTGGCTTTCTCTTCCAAGAACATCCATGTGTCTTCTCCTGTCCTTTCTCTGCTTAACCCACTCTGTCCAATGGTTTAAACAAATTCAAGGAAATTCTGGTTTGGGGACGAGGAGCTGCCTCAGCTTATTTACATGGCTCCAAGGCGTGGGCAGAACAGAGAGACTTGGCTTCCCAGAAATAAAGGCTCTCGCTCATCCTGTGTGTATGGCCATATTTGATAAAAAGAAGGAAGATATTTGTGGATCTTTCTGGGAATGTATGGGCAATTTTAGCATATTTTTGCTCTCCAGCTTGTTGGTGGTACCCACAGGTGGCTTTGCTGTGGGTAGGGCACTGCAGGCAGGATGTCAGGCACTTCAGGTCACCCCAAGAGCTTGCGCTGCACCTTGGACAGGTCTCGGTGCCATCCAGAGCATGGAGAGAGCCGGAGAGTTGGGAGCTGGTGGAAGGATTTCACTCCACCCACGTAGGCACCAGAAAATTAATAATTGCTGCAAATGCTCGAGAGCAGCACAAAACACAGTGCTAATTCAGCTGGCTGTAATTCTGCCACACAGTTTACTCTGACATCGCATAAGGGAAAGCTCCACTTAAGCAATTGTAACATCACTGAAAGGATGGAATTAAGAAAAAAGGAGAAGGAACATAAACCTCCCACTATTGTTATTTTCAGAAAGCAACAACAGGAAGAGCCAGTTAAAAGGCCTTGAGGCTCTGAGCTGTTATTCCTCCCTGGAAACCAGCCACGTAATACACAGAAAACCCTGAGCTGTGTGTGTGGGGGCTGCTCCGTGCCCACCAGGGGGATGTGGGCCCATTCCTGGGGCACGTGAGCCCATTCCCATGGGCAGGTCCCTGCGGAGGGCTCCCTCCCCACCCCAGCTTTGGCCACCCTTGGCATTTGCTCTGCTCTGGGGTGCCCTGGGCAGATAATCCTGCAGCTGCTCTGGAGCAGCATCTCCCAAGTGCCACTGGCAGGACTGGAACGCCTCTGTCTCCTCACGCACAGTTATTGCACCAGGGTTGCTCAGGAACCAGCAATTTTTCCTCTTTGCAGGAGCAGGCTGAGCCTTTCCGAGGTGACCGAATGCAGGTGTCAGCCAGGCAGGAGCAGCACAAATCAATCTCTCACTGCTTAAAAATATATCTGTATACCAGATCTGAACCCTTTCCTCCAGAGTCTTGTGGCAGAAATGGAGTTTTAAAATGCTCAATTATTTATAGCTGAAATGCTGGGGAAAAAAATAACCTCATTTGTCATGCTGGAGCAGAACGTGCTGGTCCCCATCACCTACTGTTTGCACAATGCCCGAGGGTCAAGAGATCTGGACAGGGGGATGAGGAACAGGGAGCAAGAAGTAGTGCCTGAAATCAGGGTGCCAGCACCCCAAAGCAGAGCAAGTTCACCCAGGGACATGGTCAAACCCAAATCATGACAACCCTGAGGTGTCCCAACTGTTGCTGGGTGTTAATTATTGACAGTTAAGTGGGGTGGGTGGTCCTTAAGTACAGGCTTCTCCTGGCAGTCCGGGGGGAGAGGACAGGTTTTGTAGACCCACAGATGCTGTGTCAAAGGGGCGTTTTGCAGAGTTAACAGCTTTTAGGAGGGAACCTGTGGGAGTTCCTCCAGGGGAGGACTGTCTGCCTAAACTTGCTTTTGTTTTTCTCTCCCTGTGTTTTGGGAGAGCTGCTGCTTGCCAAGGGCCCAGCATGGGGAGTGGGCACTGCGGGTCTCTGCCTGGTGAAGGAAGACACCACAAGCTGCAGTCACACATGACAGGAGGAGCAGCAAGAGGAGATGAAGGGGAAAGCAAAAATGAGAGACCAGAGGATGTAAAGACATCAAGTGTCACATGGCTGCTGGATGGGGACTGGAAGAATTTTGCGTGGGTTTAGAACAGAATTGAATCATTACAGCTGTGTAGAGCCTGTCTCCCTTACTGAGTTCCCCACTGGACAGGCAGGAGCAGTGATTTGGAGGGATGGTTTGGAGCCCAGTTAAGTACCTTCACTTGTGTAATTTTGTCCAGAAGGAGAGAATCACCACCTGGGGTCCCCTTCTCTCTCCTCCCTATCCTGGGGAACATGGGCATCAGGAGAGGGCTGAAATCCCAGTGCCTTGTACTCAGCTGCTTTGTGGTGCATTGCACCGAGCAGTGGTTAAAAACCTCAAGGATGACTAGGAAAATGCCTGTAACCATGGCAATCCTCTGCAGCCATATCCTTCCCCCCCTGTAGCCCTGTCCAGAGGACCTGGAGCCACCCCTTGCTCTGTAGCAGGCAAGAACTGGTCCTGAGACCTGTATTGTCCAGGGATAAAGGATACTTCCAGCCTGAAGGAAACAACCCCTGATAACTTGGAGCTGGTAAGCACCACCTGGATCAACAGCCAGGTGCCAACACCTCCCAGGGGTTAAGGACAAAGGTGCCATAAGAGGACCTGCATAAAAGGCCCTTCTGCTCAAGCTCTGAGAGAAGCCTTGGCCTGTCCCTGGGAGCATCGCCCAGCTCCACAGCCTCTGTCCTTCTTTCAGGCACTTGGGAGACTTTGGGCCACATCTTCCAGTGAAACCAGTAAAAGTTACAGCATTTGGCTGCTGAGGAACTGGTGGCTTGGCCTTCAATTAGGATAAAGCTGTTTAATTCCTTCCCACCTCAGCGCTACCTTCCTGCACAGCCCTGTTAGCGAGGCTGGCACAAAGAATGTTAGGGATTAATGAGACAGGTGATTAAATACAGTTCTGATTACATCCAGTCCTGGGAGGATGGATGTGGAACTGCCCTGCTGTGAATTTAGTAATAGAGTGGGAAAAAGCAGAAAACGTAGCAGGGAAGTGGTTCTATTTCATTAACACCCTCATGCCTGACGGTGCTGGCACCTCTGCCCAGTGCAGGTGTGATTGCAATGTGACTTTGGGACCCTGGGCAGACCTGGTCCTCAGCCAGAGCCAGGGACATGTGCTCGTGCAAGGATGAGTAACACGATCAGGAGGGAGAAACAGGGGAAAACACGGCTGTGCACTGAACTACTGTCACTTCTTTGTGCTGGTGTTCTGAACAAAAATCTCATCCGTGCCACAATTTCGCCCCCAGCACCTCCTCTGACCACTGTAGCGGATCCTGGGGGATGGTGCAACAGGTATGTTGTGGTGCAGAGCAGCAGCACGTTTTTAGGACAGGCAGATCCCCACAGTATCTCCATACATTTGCAGAAGCTATCCAAAATCCTGTGGAAGTCTGAAAGTGGGGAAGTTGGGAAGTGCAATAGTAAACCCCTTCCAGTGAGAGCACTTCAAATCCACAGCTCTCAGAGGACAGTGGCAGCCAGCACCATTATCCCCTCCTTACAGATGGGAAAACTGAGGAAATCATTTGCCTTGTGTAACCCAGAAGTGCTGGGAATGCAGCAAGATCCCAGCCTAGGGAAATCTCAGCCCTTGGACCATAAATGAGTCCTCAGATGTCAGCACCAAAGGCTATAAAACCTGAGTCCTGCTGGCCAGCTGGCTGGTGCAGCTGGGGAGGTCTCACTGCTGGCAGGTCTGACAAGCAGTTGAGACTGCCCAGCCCCACGCCCTCTGCTTCACCTCCCTTCCAAGGATAAAAGCTTCCCGTGAGCACCACTAAGATCGTTGGGATCAGGTAACTCCAAGCCATCCATCTGCCTGCAGGCAGGCACGGAGCACGGGCAGAGCCCCCTCCGCGCAGGGACACGCCAACACCTGCCTTGGTGCTCTCCAAAACCTCCTGGCTGCCTGAAGCCGCCCCTTGTGCTGACCACAAAAAGGCTGAGTCTCGATTGCACAGCCCCTGGAGTTCAAATTCCCGTTTCTTGCCTGGCGCTGGGGCACTTTACCCACACCCTCCTCCTGCTGCCAGCTCTAACGCAGGTACGGGGGAGCACTCAGCGCACTCAGGAGCAGAGCAGCCTGCTTGTAAACTCAATATTACTTGAGGTTTGCTCAGAGTTCGTGCCCCAGGTTGCAGTTAGATGGAGTGAGGCAGTCCCAAGTGCTTCTGATGGATATAAAAAGGATATGCAATCAGATGTGCACTTAAGCAAGTATATTACCAAGTTAAATGACTAGAGTTTTACTAAGCTAATTAAAAATGGAACAAAGCGATGATCAGATTAAGGTCATAATTAATAACTCTATAGGTTCAAATTATCCAGTCACCCAATAAATTCTCCATGTAATCAGAGGGAGCCGCAGCTGATAACTTGAGGGAATTCGTGTCCTGCTCAGAGGTCTTCAGGAGGCAAGAGCTGCCCTTAGAGCAGTGACCTCGGCTCACCGAGGTGCCGTGCTGACCCTGCTGCTCAGGAGCCCTTTCCCTAAGGCTTCAGTGTCTATTCCAGGTTGCCTTCTTCAATGGAAGAGAGTGGACTCAGGATGGGTGAGAGCCCCTCGGTCCCCACCTCCCGAGTAATCAGGGCAAGAGCCAGCACCCACCAGCAGAGTGGGGTCTTGCCATGGTTTATCTCCAGTTTTTAGCAGGGATGACGCTTTTTAAGGAGCCCAGAATTTGGTCTGTGCTATATTTACACTCGGTGGTTTAAGGCCCTCTCTTTCGGTGCTCTCCAAGTGGTTGAGCTCCGACATCCCCCCACCAGCTGATGCTAAGCCCTGGGGTACCTGGCTGGTGCAGACAGAGAGGACTGCCCAGCACCTCCCTTAACCTGCCCCAGCTCCTCAGGAGCTGTTGGAAATGCCCAGCGTGCTGCTCTCCGTGCTGGGATTTGGACTCTTTCCATCCTCAATGCCCAGGATTTGGCCAAGTTAATGTTTTAAGAGGGTTGTTTGTCTTCTTGTTGCTCAGAGCCTGGAACAGCTGTAAGAGCAGGAGAGTTTGCCAATTACATGATCCTATTGTTAATTATCTTAATTATGAGTATGCTGCTAGGTGATGTCTCCACTAGAGGCTTGTGCTGCAGCATTTGGGTCCTGAATCCCTGGAGTCTGCACATGGAGACTCATCCAGACCCTTTCTGGGGCTCACAAGCAGTGGGGAACAAGCCCCGAGAGGTACAGGGAGGGCTCCATCACCCAGAGGACTTCCCAAAGCAGGAGGGAAAGATGGGGATGCTGAGGGTGCTGGGGACACCATGGTACCAGGACTCCCTGGAGCTGAGCCCCGGGATGCACCCAGCCCCCCAGGGGATTGCTGGTGGATTCAGGGGAAATTGGAAAGGTCCCCTCGGGGTCTCCTCCACCCACAGCCCTGGGGCAGCTCGGGCTGGTTCCCTCCCCTCCCAGGCTGTTTCATAGCCTGAAGCTGGTGTTTACAAAAAGCAAATGTTTTACCGTTGGCTAATCCGCCTTGTTTGCAAAAGCCCTGAAGGCGCATTTTAATTGCAAGTAAATGATTCTTAACGATATAAATCAGAGCCAGGGAGTGTTTGTGATATCTTGCACTGTAACCAGGAGTCAAGAAATGAATTAGTCTCAAATTGAAAAGGGGAAGGTTTCCATCTGAAATTGGGCAAATATGAGGCTTCATCAAGGAAAGATAATCACTTGGCGGGATAATAATGAGGCTTCATCTTATCAGTTTTGCATGAAGAATCCTTAATACGCCTGGAGCGTGTTTTGCTGCCGTGAGCGGTGTGAGAGACAACTCAATAAGAAAGGTAATGGAGAGAGAAGAGCTGTGGCAGCCCCTAGCTGTTCCCTGGCCCAGAGGCTCAGACCCACCTGGCTTCAAAGAAAGAAGTCAGGAAAATGAAAACAAATCACACAGATGGCAAAGAGTCTGGCTGGGGAGCAAGGCTCTGCTTTGGTGGGACCCCTCTGGCTCTGCCAGCATGTCCCCAGACAGGGCACCCAGCTTGCTCTCCACCAGGACCCCGCCCAAGCTCCCAGCCTGCCCAGCTGGGATCAGCAGGAGTTTTTCTGATGGTTTCAGTTCCAGCTGGATTAGCCCCAGACCATGGATGTACAAAAGCACGGGGACACCAACAGCTGAGGTCTGGCATGTTTGGGGAGCTGTTCCCTGTCTCATTCCTCTCTGGGAGGTTCCCTAAGTGCAAGGGATGGGTTCAGACTTGCAGGCACTCAGTATCGCCTTCCCGCCCTTTGCCAGTGAGGAGCCTTAGCCAGGACAGCATAGGGCTCTTTGGGAAGCAGCTGGCACAGCTGGGATGTTCCCAATGCCAGTGGGGGTCCCCCAAAGGGGACAGTGATCCCCAAAGGGGACAGTGATCCCCAAGGCCATCCTGGCCCAGAGGCCGGGCGGGAAGCAGGGAGCAGTGGGATCTGCAGCGGGACAGTTGTCACAGCAGAGCTGCTGGACCTTCTGGCCAAAGGGCTCACGTGTCCTGCTTGCTGTGCCCAAATGGCACCCAGGAACTTGTGCACAATTAGCAGTGGGCTGTAATTGCTGTCTGTGACATCTCGGGCTGTCGGCAGGATAAAGCCGAGCTGGCCGGCTCGGAGGGCCCGGCGCTGGGCCAGGCTCTGGGTTTGCAGCCACCAGGGCTGTGCCAGCGCCAAACTGTGCCCTGACCTCCCTGCTCAGAGCCCAGGATGTACGTTCACCTCCCCTGGAACATCACCCCTCGGCCAGGATGGGGGTCCTGACCCCTGGGAAGGGACAGAGGCCGGGGCAGCGGCTGGGGAGTGGGTGCAGCTGCTGCTGAGCAAAGCCGTGGGTTCATTACCAACCTTTTCAAAACCAGTGCTTAAAAATATCCCCCACTCGCAGGGGCTGGCTCAGCTGCACGGCTGGTCCTCATCTCCCTCTCGGGATATAAATAGTCAGCACTGAATAGCAACGCTGGCCCAGCGCTTTTCATGCTGCTGCACAGGAGGGGACGGTGGCACGAGCCCCGTGGGTGGCTGGGGACGTTGGCTGAGCAGCCTGGCCCTGTCCCACCAAGCTGGGCTGTGGCTTCAGGTGTCACAAGAGGTGCTGCTTCCAGCTCGAAGCAAAACACAACCAGGAGAGCAGCCAGGAAAAGAGTGGTGCGGTTTTGGGATGAGGATGAAGGAGAACTGTCCCTGCTGGCTGGGGCTGCAAACCCCTCCTGGCCCCCTGGGACATGCCCTGGCAACAGTGCTGGCAATGGGAGCTGTGTCTGAATGAGCTTGGCTTTTCTTTCATAAGGTTTTACAGTCTTTTAGGGGAAATGGGTGATTTTGTGATGAATTTTGAGGCAAAATTGTAAATTTGCCATTTGTAAAAGAGGACTCACCTGCATTATGGTCCTTTGGTGGCACTGGATGAAGATGTTCCCACACCACGTGTCCTACAGCAAACCCTGATATCTGAGCAGGAGGAGTACCCAGGAGAGAAGGAAATAAACGCTAAAATAAAAAACATTTTTCCTTTTTTGGCTTCTAATAAGAGCCTGGTATTTAATAATGAAGGAGACTCAGATCCTCAGATATGCCCTTATTAAATGAAAGGTGCAAATGTCTTTGCTTGATCCACAGTGCAGCTCTCAGACTAAACACAGGGCAAAAGATCTTAACACCTCTTCTAAACAAGTGGATGCTGGCGTTATTCTCCAGTGCAGCTGCAGCTTCTCTGTTCAGGAAGCTCCTCAACTGCTTCATCACAGTCTCCCCCAGACTAATCCCTCTGTCCTGCCGGGAATTCATCATTGCTCTCCACATTTCTAGAAGATGATCCATTACGCAAAGGGAAGTGGAGGAAAAGCCCACGTGAAGCCTGTCCTGTCATGCCCTTGGAAGCAAATTATTCACAGTGCCACCACGAGAGGCCACGGAATAACCCTGGGTGCTCAGTGGGCCGAGCGAAGCAGGAGGAAATATTCATGCCCAAAGGCAAGGTGAAGAGTTTCTTGGTTGTAAATTATATTTTTTAATTGGTGATGAAGTCTCTTCTGGGAAAGGGCTGGGAAAATCTGCTGCAGAGTGAGAAACCCCTCACAGCTCCATCACTGATCATGAAGGCTGGGGCTTGGCTGCAGAGAGCCACCAGTGATGGCTGTGATGGCACAGGAGCTGTACTGGAGGGTGGTGCTGCAGCTGGGTATCCCTTTCACCTGGTGTCCCTCCAGGTCAGTGTCTCTGGCTGTGTCCCCACACAGAGGTTGGGGACAGGCTCCACGGGGACAGAGCTGATCTCTGCAGCCCTCAGGATTCCCACTGCTCATGGGGCCTGGATGTTTGATCTTGCTTTGTCTCCTATTCCTTTCCACCAGCAGCAGAAATCTGCTCTGTGTCCTCCTTGGTTCAATCCAGGGGAGAGGGACATTTAACTGCCCATTTTTCCTCCACTGAAATGGTCTCACCTTCCAGCATCTCTGCCAGAGAAAAGGGGATGCTCTGAGCCCACTGCCTGCCTCAGTGGCCAAGGAGTTGTCATGAACACTTGCAACCACCCCTGTCACGTTGGCCATGTTACTTACACCCTCTAAAAAGTCATTTTCCGTGGAAATGGTCATCTCATAACCATGACAATAAGGATAGCTCAGTTTTGGGCATCCCTGCTAGAGAGGGCAGAATCAGTGCCCAGACTGGGAAAGGCTGTCCCACTGGGAAGGGCCACGAGCCCCTCCAAGGGCAGAGATGGCCTTTGCCTCTGTCCCCAAGCCAAACAAAGCTGTGGCTCAGTGTGATTCCATGAGTCATCCCCAGCATGAGTCACTGCTGCTCCCTGGGCTATCATTTTATTGGGAATGGGCTCTTGCTGGTTCCTCTGCAGCAGACAGAGCAGGGTGGGAGCCAGGGCAGAGCGGGAGGGGACACTGCAGCCACCCTTCTGGAGAGAACACCTCTCTTCCCGGCTGCAGCACCGGGCCAAAATCAGCCCTGCCATAGCGACTCTCCCTTGAATCTCCAGCTGCTCTCGGGGAACTGGAAATGGTGGTGACACTCCCCTCGTAAGCAGATTATTTCTGTTCGGCGCTGGGCTCTTTGCCTGCACACAGTCGGTCACTAATCGCATCTTTTTCGCCAGTTAACTTGGGGGTTTATCAGTCTGAGCCCTCGCCTTTATCAGATCTCAGCCTTGCTGGGCCGATGAGCATCTCTTACACTTCCCAGGCTCCCTGGAAGATCTCTGCCACTTATTTGAAATGTGCTGAAAGGATGCCAGGCTTGGTGAAAGCGCCTCTCCTCATCCCAGCAAAACCTGCTCCTGGGGAATGCAGGGTTCTCACAGAGATTCAGGGACTGATAAAGCTGCTGCAGGGTGCAGTGAGAGAGGAGAAAGCTGCTCCTGCAGCCCAGGCTGCTCTGTGCACAGTCCCCATGTGCACACACACACACTGTGTGTCAGACCCAGAGCTATCCTTCTTCTTGCTGTGCCCCAAGTGATGCTGTCAGCACCCTCAGTGACAAGGTGATGCCCTGGGTGATGCTCCTTGGCCCCAGGTCCTCAGCAGGGTGAAGTGAGACCCTGTTTCATGGGTGACCAGAGCAGGAGCCACACAGGAGGAGGAGGAGAAGCTGCACCTCAGCCCTCTTCCACACATCTCCTCCAGCCCAGGGTCACAGTGATGCCACCAGCCCCACATCACCCCGGGAGAGCCTTGTCCATTGCAGCCCTGGCAGTGCCAGTGGGGAGCTGCAATTTGTTTTGCTGGCTCAGCAAGATATCACTGGCTCCCAGCACTGCATCTTCCCTCAGTGGGGTGAGAATGACCCTCGAGCAAGCAGGTCCAGAAAGAGCTGGGGCTCTGCTTTGCACACCGGGAGCCTCTGGAAGTGCCGCATCCTTAGGAGGCTCCAATGGGCTGTATGGAATGAGTGGCTGTGCTCACCCTGCCTCAGCGTCTCATGTGTGAAACAGAGATGAAAAGACCTTGGACCATGGCCAGGGAGCTGGGAAAATAGATGGTCTGTTTGAGAAGCACCTCAGAGAGCAATGCTGAGTGCCATGGGGCAGCCTGGGCGGAAATCAATACCCTCAGCTCCGCTGAGCAGTGCAAGACTGGGTAGGGAGTGATGCTCCCTGCCCTGCACCCTTTACCTCGGGCCAGTCCCGGTGGCATCCAGGCAGAGCAGCCTGCAGGAAAGGCTGGATCCCACCTTTCCTGGGTGTTTTTTAGCTTGGTTGTGTTTGTCTCTGTGACCTGAAGAAATCCTTTCAGGTAGGAGAGCACATGGCTTTGGTGGTCTCTCTGGGGGCATCCTCACAGCCAAGCCCAGGACTGGATACACACAGGATGTTTCCTCGGCTGCTGCTGCCAGCCACACTGTGGGATGCAAGGGTTAACCAAACCCAGCTCAGTTTATTATCTTAACTCAAAATAAGCTTTTTCACAGAAAGCAGCTGGGTGTGTGGAGCGAAACTCATCACTCCAGGGATGCTCAGTGCTGCTGAAGCCAATTTCAGGAGTAAATACATATTTTTAATGTATTTCTTTTTATGAAGCAGAAAAGTGACATGGCTGGATGGTGGAGAACCTACCTGAGCTAATGGCCCAGCTGGAGCTCTTCCAACCAGCCTGTTTAAGGAAATGAATAGTCTGGGCCTTAGCTCAGGCTTTAAATGCTTTTAAATAGATCTGTGCTATTTCCCTGCTGTCCCTGTCCCTGCCACGGTGAAGGAAATGGGTTCTGCTGGGCTGGCTTGTGCTTGGGTGGGAGAAGTCCAGAAGATGCCAAAAGTGGGCATGGCTGAGGGCTCGCTCCTCTGAGCCATGTGTGACGCACGGTGCTGGAAAAGCCACCAGCTCCTGGCCCGTGTCTGTCCCCAGGGAAATGACTGTCCCTGCTGGGCAGAGACCAACCAGCTTGTCACCCTCTGTGGGGGCCACCTTTGGCACAGGCTGCTTGGAGTGGGACTTTGGGTGCTACAAGAGGTTTTGAGACTTCGCCATGTCTTCCCAGCAGCTCTGTGCCCCCACCCGAGGGAGGGAGCAGCACTGCCAGTGACTCAGAGCAGTAACTGCCTTTTCATTTGGGTACTGCCACAGCCAGGTCAGTCCATGAACTCCGATACTCTGCCAGGTCTGACACACATTGGGAGGTTATTCAAAAGCCAGCAGCTCCTGTTGGAGCTGGAGAAGTTCCTTCTCTTTCAGCTGGAGAAAGGCCTCTCACCATCAGCCCAGATGCCTGATCCCAGTCTCCAGGCTGCCATTCCCTCTCCTCTGAGCTTGCCCAGACCTCTTGCCTCCTGCAATGTCTCCTTGTTCCCTGAGCAGCCCAGAGCAGCTCCTTTCCTGATCACTTGAGTGGAGCCGACAGCTCTGAGTCAGCAGAGCTCTGCCCCTGCACTGGCCTTGGGGGGACTGAGGCACAGAGCACTGGCCAGCGCCGTGCCTGAGCTTTTCCAGAGACTGCTGGGCATTTGCTTGGAGAAATCACCTCTGCAGACATCATGGAAGGAGTGAATTTCAGAGCTGTGCTTACACATGTTAACATGGGACCAAAATCTGCATGGGCTCTGAACTTATACCCGTATGGACGAGAGCAAGGTTTAGTTTGATGGGGAGAGCCTCCCTCAGCAGCGCCCAGGCGATTCCTGGATGGAGCTGGTCGCACATGGTGGGAGCAGCCACCCAGCCCCCCATGGAGAAGGCACCAGCAGTGTCCTGTGAGGTGGCTTCAGGTGACACAACGATGCACCTTGAGCCTCAGCGCTGATCTGATCACAGAGATGGGAGATGAAGGTGCTGCCTTAAAGAAAGCAGCTCTTCAGCTGAATTCCCCTGCAGGGCAGTGTCCAAACAGCTTCACAACCTTTTCAGCCCCACGACAGGCTTGAAAATAAAATTCCGGTAATGGATTTAGGGGAGCGTGCCTTTGTCCGGCGGGATGGTGAAGCAGTGCTGTGCTGTGATCAGCCCTGACTCATGCTCTGATGTGGCTTCCAATTAGCTCCGGCGCAGGATGGGCTTTCCTGCTGTGCTGGGAATGAAAGAGCCAGGATGAAAGGCACTGGCCATGTGCCAGGTGGGCTGGGGACACAGAGGGAGCTTCCCAGGATCCTCAGGGAGGCCTGGCCAGTGGCCGTGTTCCCCCTTCCCCTTGGTACGAGCTGGGCATGTTCTCCACTAGTCCACAGACTAGCTCAGAAACTCACCAAAAGCCAGAGTATTTTCTATGTATTTCTAGGTTATAGAAGCATTCTATCACAGAATCCCAGAATGGTTTGCATTGGAAGGGACCTTAAATCTCATCTCATCCACCCCTGCCATGGGCAGGGACACCTTCCACTGTCCCAGGCTGCTCCAAGCCCCAATGTCCAGCCTGGCCTTGGGCACTGCCAGGGATCCAGGGGCAGCCCCAGCTGCTCTGGGCACCCTGTGCCAGGGCCTGCCCACCCTCCCAGGGAAGAACTAGAGATGGATATATATTCCTATATAATCTATATATCTCTATATAAATTTGTAATGATAGACATATCTATCTATTTATTTCTATATTAAAAAGAAAGGTTTTATTTCTGTATATAATCTATATATAGAGAAAAATCCTGTTGCTTACCATGATGTGACTTCAAGCCTTGCCACCCTCCCAGCAGCAGCTGCAGCTCCAGGGACACACGTGCTGTGCCTGCTCCTGCTGCCCACCCTGGGCTTCCCAGAGGCCCAGAGCTGTTACCAGGGTTCCTGGTGTGCCCTGGGGATGAAGGGCTCTGGGCGCTGACATCCAGCCCATCCTCATCACCCCCATCCTTCATCCCTCCCTACGCCAGTGGGCATCTTCTGGGAACAGGGACATTGTGGGCTGTCTCACCTGCCCTTGGTGGCCACAAGGCAGACGCTGGCCATGGCCAGTGCGTGGCCCAGCCGTGGGGCTCGGTAGCCCCGTGCTGGCTGCGTGGCTACAGGGACACCAGCAATGCCAGACGGCCTTTTTCCAGCCTGGAAAAGGATGCCGGGTGTCCCACGGGCACCGCGGGGCTCTGGGGGCCAGCAGGGCGGGGACGCTGCTGTCACCAGCCTGCACCGGGACAACGCTCGGGCACAGCACCCTTTCCCTGCTGGATCGCATCCCTGCGGGATTCCTGCCGCCGTGCCGCCTGCTGAGCTCCCGGTAAATCCCACGGGGGGATTTAACGGGAATCGCCTGTGAATGCGAGCAGCGCTCTGTGGTTACCGAGCTACAGCGCGGCACGCTCTGCTGGCACCTTGCAGGGCTCGGGAATAAATGCAAGGGACGGCTCTTGGGGCACTTGAGGGGGCTGTTCGTGTGCCGGGGGTTTGTCCTGCGGGCTCCCAGGCTGCGCTGGGCTTTGTGCTCTTCGGGTGTGAATTAAACATCGGCTGAAATTGCTGATTTGGGGCTGGGGTGCTGAGTTATTGCCTGTCACGGGGTGTTTGCTCCTTTGCCCCTGCACTCCAGGAAGCCCCTTTGCTAGAGCTGCACCTCCCGTCTCCTCCCAGTTTTGCGGGAAGCTGCGACACAGTGATGGGGACACCATTCCCAACCCTTCCCAAACACCATGGGGTGCCCCGGTGCCACCAGACCCCGTGGCCAGCAGCGATGGCTCAGTGCAGGCAGGAACACTTGCAATAACTCTACCAAGAGGCAGTGGTTATTATTATTATTATTATTATTATTATTATTATTATTATTATTATTATTATTATTATTATTACTACTACTACTACTACTACAGGCACCTCAGAACCCTGCAGGGTGGTTACCTGAACAAGCTGTGAGTGGGACAAGCCTGGCTGGACATACAGGAAGGGTCATTGAGGAAAGGTCCTGCTGGGTCCCCTCCAGCCAGGGCCACCCCCTCCAGATGGTGACAACCCCAAACCAAGCCCTCAGTGCACGCACAGGAGCTGAGCTGGCCCTGGAACAATCGCTGCCTTAACAGGCAGAGAGGCAGCTGCTCCACTCTAGAAGGCCGAGCCAGAGCCAAGGCTCTTTCCCAGTGTCCAAACGGAGATGCTGTCCCTCGGGTCCTGCCTCTGGCTCCTTCCCACGCGCAGCAGTGGGTGATGGAAGCTCCCTGGTCCTGGCTGACCAAAGCCTGAGCCATGCTCTGATGATGGGCAATGGACCAAACTCATAGTCCCCAGACTTCACCCAGCCAAAACACACAAGTGCTGCTGCTCAAATGCATCGGGGATGCTCCAGGTCCCTGCTGGAGATCAGGTTTGAGGGGGTTATTTAAGAGAAAAATCTGTGTTTTTCTGGTGAAGGCAGAAAGACCAATTTTTGTCTCTTCTCCATAAATCTAAGTTCCACTTGCTCCCAAGTTGACCCAGTAATTGTAATTCTAAATTAAATGTAAATGTATTGGCTGCTGGTAAAGGTCATTCCACAGAAAATGGCTATGTTTGCCTCTTCTTCAGATGCATGAATACTAAACATGTATAATTCACAGGATCATTAGCAGATACAGACGTTTCCCACCTCTGCTCCCTAATCCTCACACAAACCCATTTTATACGTCAGTGGGCAAAAGGAAAACTGTTCACTCTTATTTAATGCTTATAGATCGGGCTGTCTGCTGTGAAAAAATGCAAGTGCTCAGCATCCATTGGGATCCAGCCCTCTAGAAAGGAAATCCATGTCTTAGAGGAGGCAGAATGACCACAGGATGTCCTTTAGTTGGGTCTCTCCTCTGCCAGATCATCACCCTGGCTTGAAAAGGGTGGACTTGGGTCAAGGTCTGCGAAATCTCCTCCAAACCTTCTCTCAGGGGAATTAGGGAATGCAGGTCTAATGAGGGCCCAGGCAAAAGGCAGTGATTATCTCTGGAACTCCTTGGGGTGAGCTGGGTCACATTGTGCCTGCTCAGGGAGCTCCTAAAACTGGGCAATAACAAGCAGGTGGAGCAGAGCTTGAAAGCTGATGAGGGCTTTTCCACCACCAAGTGCTGAAAAAGGAAAAACCACAGGGTCCAGCAGGAATCATCCCTTGGCGAGGGGAGGAGGTGGCCAGGCAGTTTCCCTGCCCAGACTAAGGCAGTAACTCACAGCATCCTCAAGTCACTGAGCCTCTTGTTGTCTGAGAATGTCACAATTTCCTCGGCTGTGATCAGGAGCTGGAATTGCTCAATACTTTGGATTTTCTCCCCTTTGTTGCCTGATTGCAACCAGTCTGCCCCAATCTGCTGGAGCTGCCATGCTCTGGAGGCAGAACGAGCAGTGGGTGCTCCTGCCAATGGCACAGCTTTGCTCTCAAGGCCCTGCTGGTGGTTTCTGAGCCAGGTGAGGATCTTGCAGTAACCCCGTGCCCCCATCTGCAGGGAACTTCCCCAAGGGCAGCCCTTGGGGGGAGGCTGAGTACCAGATCCACTGCCTGACCCTGGCACAGGGATGAGGAGGGTCTGTCTCACCTGCAAGCAGGTGAGCCAGCTCTGTGCTCTCAGGGCAGCAGTGCCACCCATGACTCACCCCTTGCAGCTTTGGGGTCCGCTCCTCCATCCCCACTGGATACTCACTCCCGAAAAGCACGGGTTTTGTGACAACAGAGGTCGTTAGCTCAGCATCCCTGAACACAGCCCCAAATCACCCCAAATTTGGCTGCAGATGGATGCAGATGGATAGAGAAGCTCCAGCTTTTTGCTCTCATCTGAGCCACTCCCCAGGGAGTAGTAGGGGCTGCGATGCTCTGTGGGGATGTGTCCTCCCCACCATAGGAATTATTCCATGGGGCTGAGCACAGTGGTGCTGCCCACAGGTTTATTGATCAGTAGCCTCAAGATCAGCGCAGTAACCCTGGGAAGAGTGGGAAGCCAAGCTCCAGCAGCAGTGTGAAACCATGCAGGAGGTGAGGCTGGAGACACAGCCACCCACAGCACGGGGCTGCAGTGCCCCAGGAGATCAGGCAATAACCCAGGACACAGGGCTGGGATAATCCCACAAGTCAGGATGGGGATTTGGGATTCAGTGGGGTTTCCACTTGTGGGCAGAGGGCTGGGGGCAGGTGGGCACACAGGGAGCAGCAGGATTTAGTGCCCTGGAGGCTCTCCCTGAGCCATTGCTGCTCACCCAGGCGTGGCTGTGCCTGTCCCAGGGGTGATGCAGGTCCTTCCCCTGTGCTCTGAGGAGAAGCCAAGCCTTGGTGGGTCTCAAGGTGACCGAGGTGTCCCTGGGTGCTGCTGAAGGGGGTGAGGAGCCTGCTGTGATGAGTGAGGGTTCCTTTGTGCAGTCACAGCACAGGTGGTGCAGTCCCTGTCCGGGGAGCTGCTCTCCCTGCCCTGGAAGCAGCTCCCCAAATGCTCAGGGAGGCTGGCAGGACCTGGGCACAGCTCCCAGGGGCTGGGCTGCTCCGTGCCTCCCATCCTTCAGCTGGCTGGGAGGTTTGCAGCAGGGAGGGAGCTGGCAGGCCCTTCCTGGAAGGTGCTCATTCATGCACTGACATGTTTATTTGCATACAGACATTTTAGGCTTTTTGTTGTTGGCTGACTTATTGTACGAGTTCTCAAAGCTGTGATATTGAATTATAAATTGAGACAGTGTATCCATGAAAGATTGCTCTTTGACTATAGGCAGTACTATCAAATATGACAGTCACAATAAATGCATGCTTTAAAGCCAAGCTAAATATGCTCTCCAATCCAAGACGTGCAAATCAAGCAAGTAGAAAAATAACCATAATATTTTTTTTTTCCACAAACAAATCCCAAACCTTGGGTGATGATTTTGTTTAGCTTTATGTCTTGGCTCCTTGGCAAAATACTCAGGCAGCAGATAATGAAATGACCTACTTTTGCTGTCTTTGTTCATGACAACACATAAATTAAGAATTATGCCCTTTCAAATTAAACTTATCGTTTTTGCAGAAATTAGAGTGTAATTTCTGCTGCAGGTTGGAGGTGAGGGAGGAGGAGATGGTTCAGCTTCTGTGGGATCCCCCTGTGCTGTGTCCACTGCCAGGAGCAGGGCTGAGCATCCCAGAGGTCCTGGGCTGGTGCCCACCAGCAGCAGGGTCCTCTCCTCTCCTGCTGCTCTGACTCATTTGTGTTCACCCTGGAGGCCTGGAGGCTGAGCAGTGCCATTTAGCTGATGATTTAACCACGGCCCCGGGTTTAACCTAAGCGCTGCCTTGGAAGCTGCCACGGTCGGGTGTCGTTGGGAGCGAGCGCCCTTGGAGACCCCCCCTCTGCAGGGGAATTGTTTTGCCTCCACCCGCAGGCGATGCGCAGGGTGCTGCAATGCTTCCTGACTGGGTGACAGCAAAATAGTGCTTGCCTTAATTGAATTTCAGATGGGGCGTGTGGGTGGCAGCCCGCGGGGCTGGGGGGCTGGGGTGCTCCTTTGGGATGGGGGGTCCGCGGGGCTGGAGGCGATGCTGAGGGACAGAGACATTATTTGCTCAAGTGAGTGGTGTCTGGCTATCACTGCCTCCGGATCGGATGGCTGGGTCAGAGCAAGGTTGTTCAATAAGGCTGTGTAATTTCCTGAGGATGCCGGAGGCAGGAAGGAGGATGGAGCGTGCCCGGGGGTGATGCTGGCCGGCCCCAGGTGGGCTGCGGAGCTGGGAGAACTTCTGTCCTCCCCGAGCACCTCAGATGGATTTAACAGCCTACAAAATCCATTATGAAACTCAACGATGTATTTCCACGAACGAGAGGCTAAATATAGCACTTGGAGCTTTCCACTCGCGGGCCCTGCAGGCGCGGCACAAACCCGCGTGTGGCAGCTGCAGGAGCGGGGCTGGAGTCGCGGCACGCTCCCGGTCCCAGCCCTGGTCCCCTCCACGAGCCCACCCAGGCCCCCTTCCCAAAGGC
This sequence comes from Aphelocoma coerulescens, assembly GCF_041296385.1. NCBI lineage: Eukaryota > Metazoa > Chordata > Aves > Passeriformes > Corvidae > Aphelocoma > Aphelocoma coerulescens. The sequence goes on from NC_091027.1 coordinate 18,254,649, forward strand.
GATCACTGGGATGCAGAGGTGACAGCACTGCTGGGTCTCCATCCCTGGCAGAGACCAGCAGGATCTGGGGCAGGGTGTAGGGGATGTGCAGCAATGCACCCCTGTGAGATAAGAGGGGCACCTTAAACTCATCCCTGACCCCCTGCAGCCCCCCAGCTCCACGTGCAGCCATTTCTCTCCCACAGAAGCTCCCTCCCAGCTTGCAAGTGCTGGGCAAGCTGCATTGCCCCTGGCAGGGCTTTGCTGGGCTCCCTGCCCTGGCAGAGCTCTCCGGCAAGCTGCGAGGATGCTGCTGGCTTGCACCGAGATCTGGACCTGGCTCCGAAGGGGGTTGTGCCTCAGATCCTGGGGCATCGGTGCAGCAGGAGCCTGGGAGGTGCTCACACGGCCTCTCCTTGTGCTCTCATTCCCAGCGAGCTGCAGGTGAATTCTCAGAACTCCCAACTCCGGCAGAAGGATTTGAGGATCAGAGGGTGACGGGCCATGCTGCCCAAGCCCTCTGTGTGCAGGGGGTGAGTGGTGCTGGGGAGCAGAAGAAGACCCACCACAGACCCCAAGCCACACAGTATCTGTGGTGATTCCCAATTGTGTCCGTCACTGAGGGGCTGAATTTACCGCAGGGGTTTGGGGGTGCTGTGCCTGGCTCAGCCTGGTTCAGGCTCTTGTGCCTTGTGGGCAGGTGGAGGCTTCATTCTGCTGGAGCAGGAGAGCAGAGCAGCCCCTGGGATGCTGCACCCTGCAGCAGAGACCCCAGCCATGGGGTGGGTGAGCAGGGCTGGCAGCGGTAACCCCACTCTGCTGGGACCTTCTCTGTCACCTCTTCAGCCCTTTGCATTGATCCCCTTGGTGCTGCCAGAGTTTTCCAGGCTGTCCCGTGGTGCTGGTCCGGGTCCAGTTACCCTGAAGACGGTGGCTCTGCTCCCCCTCCAGGCTGGCTCCTGTCTCCTGCTGGTTTTGAGCAGTTGTGCTGGCAGGAGCACTTGTACTTCTTCCTTCCAGCCTGTTGTTTCCAGGTTCAGTGAGTAATTCCCGATGAGCTGCGATTTCTAAAATTAAATCCTTAAGATTACAAACAAGAGGGCTGAATTAATATTCCTGCAGTGTGTGGTGCATTAACTCCCTCTGGGATGTCTCACCTGAGGGCTGTGCCTCCCCTGCAGGCCTGGCCCTCCTGCCACTGCTCCCGGTGCTGCTGTGGCCAGTCAGAGCAGGATGGGGCCCACTTGGTGCAGATCTAGACCCAGCTGAGAGTGGATGTGTGGGCCACAGCTGCTCTCCATGCTGATCTCATCTTTGAAAATATCTTATTTAGGTCAGATTTCTTTTTTTTCCAGGCAGATCTTCTGCCAGTCTTTGTTTAATCTGAGCTGTCTAATTGGGGGCCCCAAATTCGGTTGAACATGCTGTTAGTCTCATTGAAGAGCTCTGGCCTCATGGGTTGGGTTTTTTCTTTTCCCTTTTTGCAGAGGATTGATTTTCCTGCCAGCGTGATTCCTCCCCACTGAAGTTCCCATCACTGCAAAGTTCAGGTTCCTCTTTGTTCTAATTATCGCTGTCTCCACACAAAGTGAAAGAGGCAAACGCTCTGCTCTATTTCAGGTGTAACTGAGATGACAGTCCTGCACAGCCGGGAAGGCTGCAGGAAGCTCCTGCTCAAAGGATCATCTTCCCTTGACCAGAATCAAAGGAGCAGCCACTCTTTGGGAGCACCTCAGGAAAGGCCTCGTCTACCTGGCCAGGCTGTCCTCAGCGGGGAGCAGCACTGCTGTCCCCTGGCCAAGACAGGAGCTTTCTCTCCCCTGTGGAGAAACTGGAATTTTCATCATCCCCGTAAGTGCCCCAGGGGTGCTCCTTGTCCTCCCACGATAGAGGAGCAGATGCCCCATCCCTGAAGGGGATTAAAGGCATTAAAGGCCAGGTTGGACAGAGCTCTGGTCAGCCTGGTCTGCTGAAAGGTGTCCCTGCCCGTGGCAGGGCAACTGGACTGGGGGATCTTTAAAGATCCTTTCTAACCCAAACCATTCTGTGATAGGGAAAGGAGCCCTCCCATGGGCTGCTCCAGGGTTGCTCTTCCCCGAGGATGGAGAGTTGGTGCTCCAGTAAGGAGACCTCCTACTGCCTTTAGTTATTCCTAATTCCTCAGGAAAGTCCACAGATAACTGGGTTTGTTTCTCTCACCACACTGCCATAGTTGCTGTTTGCCATAAGGACATCAGGTAGCAGGAGCAATGCCAGCCCTGGCTCCAGGTGAGACCCTGCTGTGCTCTGCTAGGGCTGCCCGTGCCCAAGCAGCAGAGGTGCAGCTCTCCCTCTCCCACACCCACTCTTAGCTCTGCCCCCTAAATCCCACCAGCCCTATAAGTGACATTTCTGGGGGCAAATGGCCCTGGCAGCCATGAGTAGGTCGGGTGCTGCAGGCACTCCGGACAGCACAGCAGGCTGTGGACAGCCCCTGCACCCCCAGAAGCTCCTCCAGGGGCTCAGGCAGACCCTCAAGCTGCTCAGTGTGGTGCCATCCCCATCCCATTGGCCCTTCTGGCCTGCGCTGGGCAGGGTGCACGTGGGACACGGGATAAAATCCATCCCTGTCTGATGACTCGGGATTGTCCCTCTCTGAGCAGAGGGCTGTGTGATCCCAAGGGAAGCGCAGCCAAGTGGCGAGCAGGTCTCAGCTGAGTTTGAGTCAGGCAGCCGGGAGCAGATGAAGTTACTGAGCCCCCCAGCGCCATGGTATTTCTCAAGTGAAGCACTCTTTTACTGCTGAGATTAACTGTTGATGAAAAGGCTATTTTCTGAGAAGGCTCTTCCTGACAAAATATTTGAAAGCCTTTTAAAATAGTTTGCGTGGAAACATGGAAGAGCTTAGGCTGGAAGGAGCTGTGGGGATCATCTGTTCTGCCCCCCCTGCCAAAAGCAAACCCAACCTGAGCTGCATCCAGCTTTGATGCTATACCTTATTTTTACATTTTTTAGTGCAAATCTGAATTTTTCATCTTGATGCAACCTTCAAAATCTCTGTCAAAACAGTTTAACTGGAACTTCTGCTGAAAGTAGCTGAAAAGGTTGGCATGGAAAGAAATGTTTCCAAATGAAATGTTTACTGACCCACTCTGGATGCCTTTCAGTGATTTTTATTTTATTTTTCTATCTGGTTTTGAGAAGGAAAATTTTGTAAGATCTTCAGATCTGGAGGTGGGAATGGGCTGTGGCTGAGCCAGCTTTGTTCTGCCCTCCCACATGGGATGCTTGGGCTGTGCTGAGCCCTTTGGGGAGCTGTGGCAGTGACTGCCTGGGGACAGTGGCACAAATGGCCACAAATCCTTCAGATTTGTATCAGACATGGGCTTGATTAAAAATAAATGAACGAATTTAAACCTTCTCACTGTGCATGGAGAGGATGGGACTTCCAAAGGCAGAGAGACCGGTGTGGGCACAGAAAGGATCTGTGTTTTATTACTCTCATCTCAGTTTCTTTTCCCCCTTGTTACTAATCTCATTATGTTTAAGAGTATAAATTTAGGTTGGCACAAATCTGTATTGCTAAAATATTTTACCTTGAGTTCTTAGAAGCTCTCTCCATCTGTGAGGATAATACTAAGTATTAATTAACCAGCTAATCCTATGCAGTGCTTGGAAAACATAAAACATGACAAAGAAGCAAGTCCAAAGTGCAATTCCATTCTAATCAAAGCAAACCTGTCCTTTTGCCAGAGGAGAAGGCTTTGGGGGTTCTTCTTGCTTTGAGAACAGCACTCAGCTTGCTTCAAGTGTCTGCTCAAAGCTGCAAATCACTTCTTGAACCAGAAAAGGTGAGGCAAAGGGAGATCGAAGGGTGGCCAGGACAGCGTGAGCATGTGGGGCATCCCAAGGGAGACCAGCAGCTGTTTCTCTGTCCCTGCCATGGCAGCACATCCAGCAGGCAGAGGGATGGAGCAGTGTTGGTTCCTGTGCCCTGGGCCAGCTGCTCATTTATGCCCCATGGTAAGTGCGACAGTTTCTGGCTCCTTCTCTTGGCATGTTGCAATCAAAAAGCTCATAATTAGCAACAAACCTGCTCCCCTGTCATCTGAGGGAGTGTCTCTGTGGCCCAGAGAAGCCCCTCTGAGGAGGGTGAAGCCCCTCTGAGGAGTGCTGGGTCCCAGATTAGGATTAGGATGCAGGTGGTGCTGGCAGAAGCTCCAGAGGGAGCACATGTAAATACGGGCTGGGCTCTGTGTGGATGCGTAGCAGCCTCCCCACGCCCTGTCAGCAGCACTCTGTCCTCTGCCATGTCCTGAGTTCACAGGAATGTGTCTCAGGAATGTGGGGCAGGTGAATATTATGCAGAAAATGAGGAGTCTGGGGTCTGGCTGAGCCTGGGGATGCATCAGGGCTGGGGAAAGGGACCTGCTGATCATGCAGCAGGAGCTGGGATTCTGTGGCTTGGTGTGCCAGATGATTGCTTGTGCATCTGGCTGGGGATCAGGGGTATCCTGAAAAGTCATGGGGGGGTTATCCCTACGTCTCATGGGTGTTTTGGAAAATCCTGCCTCTGGTGGTCACATTGTCAGTCTCTGCAGAGCCTTGGCTCTGTTTGCCTCCAGACAATGCCAGGTGAAATTATTATCTCCTGATAGGATCTCGAGGTGCCAGGCTTGACACGAGCAGGTTCACTGCGTTCCCACTGTGTGTTCACAGCTGCTGATTTGGTCCTCCCTGTCGCCCTCTGCTCAGAGGAGCTGGGCACGGTACTGTGGGCACGAGCAGAGCCAGCACTGGAGCCCTGTATCCCTTCAGCCTGTTGTTTGTTCTGCTGCAAAGAAGCCTGTGCAAAGCCTTGGGTTATTTGGAGTGGGGTAATTGAGCTCGTGGCTCCTGATGAGTCCTCTCTCCACACACAGCACGTGTAGCCCAAGCCCGGAGCTGGGGAGGCGGTGTGGGATGTGCAGCCCTGTCACCACACTGCAGAGTGCTGGGGATGGCGCTGGCACAGCCCCGGAACACGGATCTGCCTCCTGTTCCCACTCCGTCTTGTGTTCTCGAAAGCACTTCTGCCAAGCCACGCATCCGGGGTTTATGGGATCGCTTGGCTGGACCCTGCAAGGAGGTGAAGTCAGAAACAAGGGCTGGACAGGGCATAGGGAGCTCATCCATGAGGTGGTGGGGCTGATGTCCCACAGAGGAAATGGTGCTGGAGTGAGCACAAAACCAATGGGATTGTTCTCCATCCATCCCAACACTCCATCCTGGTAGCCAAATTATTTTTAACACTTTTCCCATAGCAACACGACAGTTCTGTGCATCAGGGAAGGGCCAGCAGGTTCCCTTGGATCAGGATTGGGGCAGGAACCTGAGGGCACGTGTGTCCTTTCCTCTGGAATCCAGGGCCAGGGCTGTGTGTCCTGCCAGCATGCACCCAGTGTCCCGGGGGAGCCGTGGAGTGTCCCCCTGTGTGCCCCTTCCAGGTAACTCAGCGCCCAATTTTGCTGCGTTTAGTAGGGATTAAGGAAAGTTAACCTATTTCCATGTGGCATTTCCCATTGGGGAAACAAACTCTGGAGCTGAGGGCTGATAAAGCGCATTGGACAGCCTGTCCTGTCTGTGATGTGGACACTTGCACCGCGTCCACTCCTGCAGGGGAAGTCCTGGGGAAGCCGTCTGTGCCTCCAGAGCCCAGAGCCCAGCCATGGCTAAGCCAGTGCCAGCCCTCTGAGTCCCAGAACCCCAGAGTGGGTGAGGCTGAAGGGCCCACAGGGGCTCCCCCGGCGGCACCTCCCTGCCCCAGCAGGGCCATCCCAGAGCACAGGGCACAGCAGTGTGCCCACACAGCTCTGCAATATCCCAGCGAGGGACACTGCACAGCCTCTCTGGGCTCTGCTCAGGGCCGGGCCCTGCCCAGGGCAGCACTTCTGCCTCCTGTGCGGGGGAATTGCTGCGCTCAGGCCCTGCCCGCTGCTCTGGGGCCGCTGCCGGGCCCCGGAGCAGAGCCCGGGCCCTGCCCTGAGCCCTCCCTGCAGCCAGGGACACCCAGGGCTGAGGGCCCCTCTCAGCTGGGGCTCCTCTCGAGGCTGAGCAGCCCCGGCTCCCTCAGCCTGTGCTGGGCACGGAGCTGCTCCAGGCCCTTCCTCCTCCACTGGCCCCGCTCCAGGAGTGAGGATCAGGCTGATCCCAGCTCCTTGGCTTGCTGAGGTGGTGTTGGTCACTGATGTGGTGCTGGTGGGCAAAGGGTGCAGTGGCTGAGGGAACTGCCAGTGCTCATGTCCAGGACTGCTCCCCACCCCGGGAAAGCTCCTGCCCTGTGTGTGCCACAGGAAGCCTCTGGAGCCCAGCAAGGCCCGTCGTGCTCCGGTCAGTGCTCAGCACGCAGTTGCCTGGGGACATCTGCCCTTCAGAGGGGACCTTGCTCTGCCGCAGTCACAGCAGAGCTGTGAGTGCTGACACCATCCCCGACTTCAAATCAAACTCCCACACTCGCTCCTGCTTTCAGAGCTGTTTTTCTGCACTGTTTTCAACTGTGGAAAATGCTGAGTGTAAATTAGGATGTAGAGGGTGATAAACTGAGGTTGGGGACAGAGGTGTGATGCAGACCGTGGGGTTTAGTGGTCAGCACCATGTACAGCAGGGCAGGACACCTGGCCCCAGCCCCAGGCTCTACCCCACCTTCACAGCAGCCTCTGCCCAGGCAGTGCATCCCCCCACAATCCTGTGAGACCAGCACAGACAGTGAACAACTGGAGTGCCAGCAACTGGGTGCCCAGTTAGCCAGTGCCAGCAAAGCCCTGCCCTCCATTGCAGGAACCCATTGTGGTGTCCCTGCCCATGGCAGGGGGGTTGGAACGAGATGATCTGTAAGGTCCCTTCCAACCCAAACCATTCCGTGTTTCTATGATTCCTACAACAGCCTGTCCACTTCAAATATTGCTCTGCTGGTCTTGAATCGGTGTTAGGATTTGAAAAACTTACACTGCTCTTTGAAAAACCCAGATCAAAAGAAATATGTTAAGTAGCTCCAGCCAGGTGCAGCAGGGAGCAGGGAAGGTGCTGCTCGGGAGCACAAACCAGAGGGTTGTGATGCATGAGGTCAATTTTGGCCCTGGACACAGAAAGCAGAAAATCAAAGAGTGTGATGAATTTAAAAGGGGATCTGAGGCCAGTATTACCTCTGTGCCAGGAGTTATAAAGCAAGGGAGTGTTTCATACAGTGCTGTGAGAGGAGGGACTTGCTGCCTGAACAACATTCTTGACCTTGCAGGGATCCAGGGCCTTACTTTCCTTGTGTCCTTGGAGCAAGGCTGGGTCCCCATGGTGGGACCAGCTTCTCTTCCTCCTCTCTCTGTCCTTCATGTTCAGACTTGGCAAGTGGCATCTGCTTGGAATTCCTGATAGGCCAAGATGGTCCTGCTCTTCCTGCCTGGTGCACAGCAGAGTCACTCCTGCCCACCAACAGGCAAGGTCAATCTCTGCAGAAACTGGAATTTAGCCCCATATTTTGGTGTTGTGAGACTTTTTTCCTTTTGTTTCAAATTATCAGTCCAAGTAGTAAATGTCTGTCCTTCCACCATCCAGAGCTGTGGAAAGATTATATCATTGTTTTAATTCCCTTGGCGTTGGCAAGATTTTGGGGGAAGAAACACCAGTGCGAGTGTGCACAGTGCCTGGGCGAGTGTTGGGAGGAGGTCGTGTCAGCAAGGGGCCGGGAGAGACATCCTTAGCTCTGGGGAAGCAAACAGCTCCAGGGCAGCAGGACCTCCTGGAGATACGGGGTTGGAATGCTGCTGCTTCCTGTGCTGGCCTCGGAGGGGGCAGCGTGGAACCATTGCTGGGTGGTTCCTCTGCTGGGAGCCTCGTGCGCAGTTTTGTTGCGAGTCACGGCCGGGGCAGGGCTGGTGTGAGCGCCGTGAGCTCGGCGCTGATGTGAGGTGATGGGCTCACAGGGCAGGCATGGCCCCTGCTAGACAAGGTAACACAGGACCTGCAAGTCCTCCTGGCACAGGCACCTCGCACCAGCTGGAGGTACTTTTGTTGCAGGGCTTGTGCCAGTTCTCTCCGAGATACCAACTGGAAACACTTTTCCGCTGCTCTAAATGCATAAGGATTTCTGCCAGTATTGTAATGTCACATGGAAATCTGCTTCTGCATACATACCTCTTATTACTGGTGTAGCAAATGATCCTAATGGGGACTTGGCCAAACTTCTCCAGCTTGAAGGATCAATGCAAAATTTGAATGTGTGCTTCCTCAAAGCCTATAAAGAAACCTATTTCACCTGCAGTTGCTGGGGCAGGAGCACTTGAAAATCCCATCTCAAATGGGCAGCCCAGGCAAGGCATCTCCTCCCCACAGCAATGCCTGCACCTCCTCACAGCCCTGGGGTGTTTGGTCCCCAGCTCTGCTCTGACCTTGGTCCATCTGTATCTCCTGGCTGAGCAATTGCAGCTCTGCCAACTCAGTGCTGGGCAAATCAGGGAAGGTTCCCTATCCTGGGGCAGCTGCTGCCTGTGGGGAATCCCTGGGCTGGGAGGTGTAAGGTGGTTATGGGATCCCAGCAAGGTGGGGTGGGGCCCTGTGCAGCCTCGTCTGGTGGTGCTGTCCCTGGCAGGGGGCTGGAACTGGACGTGCTTTAAGGCACCTTCCAGTCCAAACTGTTCTGTGATCCTTGCTGGAGAATGGAAACAGAAACCTGGCACCTTCAACAGGATCCTTGGGGGTGGCAGAACAGAAACAGCCCAAATGGGCCATGAGCAGGAACTGCACTGCTCTGCAGCGGGATGGGGGTGCATGAGCTGCTTCTGCCGGCCCAGACAGGGGCCGGCTCCTGCCTGCGCCTCAAACACTGTCCCAGCTCCCTGGGGTGAGACCAGGATAGTGCCTGTGCTGTCCACACTCCCTGAGGAGCTGCCTCAGATCTGTTTATAGACACCTGTGAAGTCCTCACCCTGCTGCAGTCAAAGACTAAACTCCTGTTGCCTTCAAAGTCGGGACGGTTTCCCACTGAGCCTGTATCTTCCATCCCCTCCTCCTCAGATCCTGCTCCTGGACCTTTAGATGTCCTTCTCTTTTAACTCGACTTGATTTGTGCAGTCTGGAGCTATATTTGGGTTGGAATAAGCTGTGTTTGCCCCCTAACATCATTTGCTGAGCAATTCTGAGCTGGGTTTTGCATCACTTGTCAAGCAGCTGTGTCCCACGGCAGTGCTGTGTCAGGTGTGCTGTCTGTTGGGAGCTGCTCTAGAGCAGGTGTCTCTGAAGGCATCTGTGCCCTCTGGGCTTTTTTCTTCTAGATTTTAGGTTTGTTCCAACTTGAAAAAAAAAACCATTTCACTCCCTGGAGGGGCTTAAAGCTCTGCCCTGGCTCTGTGGGCTGTGGGAGTCTAGGGAATTTGTTCCAAGGGCAGTCCTGACCCTGCCTTGTTTCCAGCTTAGCTTGATCAAAGTCCCTGTGGAGCTTCCCAGTTTTGACAAATAACTAATTTCTACCAAAAAACTGTTTAGCTCTGAATTTTTCTGACTCCTGGTAATGTATCCAGACTGTAGGAAAACCACAATATGCATTCTCCCTTCTCCCTTGGGTCCCAAAGACAACTGTGCACGAGCCAGGGATGCTGGGCTGCCTCTGAGGAAATGCAGCTTGCTCCTCTGGAGTTATTTTGAATTTACATAGTGTCCCTGAAATCAGAATCTCAAACATTATCCTTAATTATCATTAAGTTTTTCTCTGCTGCTTCATGCTTTCACTCAGCTTCACAAAATTCTGATAATTCCAGCCTTTCCCCCATCCCTCCGGCTTTAATTTGCAGCCCATCACAGCGTTGGCTAAGAGAATCAATCTCCAAGTTCATTACCTCAAGCTCTTTCCCAATATGTTCTCCTGTAGTTTGGATAGATTGTGGTGTTCTCCCTTCAGATCTTTATTTTTCTCTGCTGTGGCTGATTGAGACAAATTACCCCGGGTGAGGAACACGAGGCTGATGCTGCATCCAGTGCTGGCTCCAGCGGGTGCAGAGTGGCCCCAACAGAGGAACGTTGGTCACTGAAGTGTCTGGTGGTGACATTCATGGGGTCACAGAATGCTTTGGGTTGGAAGGGATCTGAAACTCAACTTGTTCCAACCCCCTGCCATGGCAGGGACACTTCCCAGTATCCCAGGCTGCTCCAAGCCCCGTCCAGCCTGGTCTTGGACACTGCCAGGGATCCAGGGGCAGCCACAGCTGCTCTGGGCACCCTGTGCCAGGAACAATTCCTTCCCAATACCCCATCCAGCCCTGCCCTCTGGCACTGGGAAGCCATTCCCTGTGTCCTGTCCCTTGTCCCAAGTCCCTCTCCAGCTCTCCTGGAGCCCCTTTAGGCACTGGAAGAGCTCTGAGCTCTCCCTGGAGCCTTCTCTCCCCCAGTATCATGGAGTTTCTCCTTGCATCTCCGTGAGGGAGTCAGTATCTGCGCAGCAGGGACCCAGGGTGTGCTGGGGTAGGTGCAGAGCTCTCCTCCTGGTTCCAGGTGTTCCGTGGGGCTGCCGTGGCCTCGGGTGATGGGAGATGTGGGCAACACCAGGAGAAAGGGATGCAGCTCCTCGTTCCCTCTGCCCTTCAGTGCACAGCAAGGGCAGCTTGGTGCAGTATAGAACTGTGCTGCACGGCAAGAGGGGCTGTCTCTGGCCAGTCCTTCTGCCTGGTGCTGGCTATAAATCACCTCCCGACACTCCCTGTAAAAGCTGAGGCTTTTCTTAGCGCCTCAGCATCCCCCGTGGGCACTAGCGCTGCACGAGGCTCTGCCTGCACTCACACAAGCTCTTCAATAACTCCAGGTGTCAGGTACTCAGAAGGTTTTAATTTATTAAGGTTCAGACCAACTGTTTGGGCACAACATTTGCCTGTGTCTGTCCCACCCCCAGGGATCTCGTTGCTCCTCACCAAGCAGCAGCTCTGTCCTGCCCGGGAGGTGCCAGAGGCTCCTGGTGCTGCTGCTGTGTGGGTGTTGGTTGGATTTTCCTGTTGACAGAGCCAGGCTCACTGCTGTAATTATGGCTTTTTATCAGTCCTTTGGTTTGTCCTGGGGACCAGGAGCACTTCATGTCCCATGGTTGTGGCAGCAGGTGAGCGATGAACCCATGGGTCAAGTTAAAGACCAATGAAAAGCTGTCTGTAACCACAAATAATTATTTCTTTAAGGTGTGTTGGCCTTTCACTAGAAAAAGAAGGAAAAACATTTTAAGGGCTTGAAACATGAAGTCTCAAGTGAAGTATTTGTTTTAACATCATCGCCTTATCCCTGTTCCCTTCAAGCAAAGCGAGCTTTTATAACCTTGTTTGGCCACAGCCTGGGTGGCCTTGAGGGCAGCAATAGCTGTTGTTTTGGGGGCGGAAAGAGAAAAAATTAGCCAATATGTGCTGGAGAAATTGGTGCTGTTCTTCTTCTCAACGTCTGATCCCATTTCCCTGAGGACAAAGACCAGAACAAGGCCGAACAGGGGAAGGAGCAGCATCCTTGCAGCCCAGCGAGCCCCGTTCCCACTCCTCACGGGGTGGCAGCAGCACCAGGCTCTTCCCCTGGACTCCATACACAGGAGGGCTTTAGGAAACATTTGGGTACTGGGGCACTGCCCCTCAGGACAGGCCTCTGCCCTCGGTGCCCTCTCTCCTTCCATGGGGGACAGCACTGCTCCCCAGTTTGCTGCTGCTGAAATGTTAAAAATTTGGACAAACCAGCAATTTTTCTGCAGAGTGCAAAGTCCCAGTGGACCAACCAGAAACCTGCAGTAAAGGACACATCCTCCTGGCCCTCTTATTTGTGTCTGCACTGTCCCTGGCTCTCATTAGTGGGGATTTATTTCTGCAGGTCCAGCGGGATCCCTGCCCGACTGCGAGCAGTCCGTGCTGCCCCTGCCCTCCGCAGTGGTCTATTGGCTCTGTCTGTCCCAGCATCCCTGCCTCAGAGCTGCTTCCCAGCTGGGCAACACATCAGATTTGCGGCCCCATCCCTGCTCCCTGCTTAACTGGGATGCAGGAAAAGCAGGACACAGCCACACTCACACAGTAGCGGCGCTGGGTGTGACCCCGCGGTGCCCATGGCCTCTCCTGCCCCGGGACTGTCATTTCCCGCTTTCCTGTGGGACTATTTCCCTGCAGAGCTGCTTGCCCAAAGCTCAGACACCTGCAGCTCCCATCCTGCGGGCGCTTCCATGGGATGGCTTCCCGCAGGTGCCCCGTGCCCAAGGTTGCTGCCAGCTGAGAGCAGCGCTGGCCGCGCCGGCAGCAACGCGAGCCTCCCAGAGATTTGTTTGCTTTCCTTCATTGCTCCTGTTGACTTTGCAGGAGCAATATGTGCACGCAGGGACCTGCATACAGATGTCCCCGTGCGGCTGCCAGCCGAATCACGCCTCTCCTCCTATTTTTTCTTCAAACCTGGCCCCCGCTGACATTGAATTAAGGGCTTTTATTATCACTTGTGCAGGGGATTTTTCTTCATCCGTGCCTGTGCAGCCACGGCCAGGCTCTGCCATCCTGACTGCCCCGCTATTAATAGCTGCTTTTACCTTTCATGTGTGAGGCCCAGCACTTTTATTGCAGCTCTTTGGATGTACTTCGGTTTCCAGTGTTTCCAATTCTCCCAGCAATGTCTTCTCCTCCTTCAAATTCTTCCTGCCTATTTTTGCTTCCTTTTATCTCAAATCCCTTTTTTCCCCACCCAGAAATGATCCTGCCAGAGGATGATTTTGTTGGTAATATCGCTCTTGCATTTTAGACTTCTCAAGGACTAATGAACTTTATTAGATTATAATGAACTTATTACTCAGTGCTGCTGACCTGCTTTTGAAAGAACTTGAATTATTATTTGGAACAGGCCTGTTGAGGGACTGTATTTTTTTTGCAGAGCAGTGTGGGTATATTAACTAATCGGAGGCACATTTTTTTGCTTTGCTTTAATTATCTAAGATTCATGTGGAATAGAGCTGGTGTACACTGATGGAGAGCCAGGGAGTGGGGATGGGGCTGCTCCATCCTCCAAATGGGCTGGAGGAGCTGTTCCATGATGGATTATTGGGTTCCCATCTCTTGCCTCCCTCCAGAGCATCATTCTCCACCCTGTCCTCGAGTCTCATCCTCTCCAGTCCTCACAGCCAAGGGATGCTCTTAGGGAAAGCCCAGTGGATCTTGCACCCTTGTACTGGCTCTGAGAACGCTTTAATGTCTGTCGGATTTGGGGTGGCCCCACCTGAGCTCGAGGGTGGGTGGGTGAGTGTGGCTCTGGAGGAGGAGTGGCTGGTGGGTGGGAACGGATGGGTAGGACCATTGGGATAAAGCTCCAGGGAGAACTCAGAGCCCCTTGCAGGGCCCCAGGGAGCTCTAAGAGAGCTGGAGAGGGACTTGGGACAAGGGCTGGAGTGCCAGGACACAGGGAATGGCTTCCCAGTGCCAGAGGGCAGGGCTGGATGGGAGATTGGGAAGGAATTGTTCCCTGGGAGGGTGGGCAGGCCCTGGCACAGGGTGCCCAGAGCAGCTGGGGCTGCCCCTGGATCCCTGGCAGTGTCCAACGCCAGGCTGGATGGGGCTTGGAGCAGCCTGGGATGGTGGGAGGTGTGGGATGGGATTTAAGGTCCCTTCCAACCCAAACCATTGTGTGATAAACTCAGGGATGCCGCTTGGTGACTTCCAGCAATTCCACATCCATCAGTGGCAGTAACGGTGCTGTTAAATCCCACATTTTGGGAGCTGGAGCAGGAGCTCCCATGGCTGGAGCTTTCCACCTTTCCGTGGTGCAGATCTGCTGAGAACCTTTTCCTCCCCCCCCCCCAGCCCTCTTCTCTTGCTCGCTGGATTTTGGTTCCCAGTTTCCCCCTTGTGCCGTGTGGCTCCCTGCTGCTCCCCGGTGTGCTGGGACTCCTCGCCAGCCCTGCCGCGGGGCCGGGCTGGTGGCAGTGTTTCCTCAGCCCTGCAGGCACTCCGGGCTCGGAGCAGGATGGTTTATGAGCGCGGGGGGATGCGTGTGCAGTGAATGGATGAGTCAGGCGTTGGCAGGGCACCAGTTCACTGCAAATCAATTTTCACCTGCCTGCAGCCTGCGCTGCCGGCTCGGAGGAGAAAAGGGAGCGTGCTGAGGGCTGAGGGAAGAGCCTCCCTACACCAGCCAGCCCTCAGGACCGGGCTGCAGCCCTGCATGGGGAGGCAGGAAAGGGGAACAGCCAGAGCTGGGGAGGAAGAGAGGGAAGAGAGGTGCTGGCATGAATCCCCAGCCGCTGAGCAACAGGAGAAAAGTGTCAGGAGGGAACAAGGGCTCCTTACTACATCACATCAGGGTGAGATCCCATGGGAAAGGCAGGAAAGGTGCCCAAAATATGCCCTCTCTGGAGGACTTCGCTGGTGGGTGGCAGCTGAGATTGCTTGATGTCCCCCAGGAGCCCACAGCTGACCCCAAAAATGTCACTGAGTGAGGATTCTGCCCCAGAGAGGGGGCTGCAGGACACCCACGGGCTGCACAGCATCTCCATGGAAGCACCTCCTCACCCCATGGCACGGACGTCTGTGGGGCTGGGGACAGCATCAAGGGGATGGCATCTGTGGGACACTGGGAATTGTGGGCAAGCAGGGGGTGAGAGGTGCTGCCAGGAGCAGGGACACCTGCAACCCATCCTTCCCTTCCCCCTCCAGTTGTGCCCAAATCCTGAGCCTTGCTTCTGTGCACAAAGCCACCCTTTTCTGGGAAACCAGCAAAGGCTGCTGTGGTGTGGCACAGCCCATGGGACACATGGGACAGGGCCAGGTGGAGCCCAGGGAGCCTTGGAGAGCATGGGAGGAGGGAGCAATCAGCCTGACTTCGGGATTCAGGCGCTCTTGGGATGAGGATGGGCTCTTGGCATCTCTGCCTTCCCCCCATGAGTGTGGTACCCCGTCTGCCCTGGCTGCAGGAGCAGTTCTCTCCCAAAAGAGCCCCCATGTTGTGCTGGTAATGGTTTCCCCTGCTGCTGCCTGGGAGATGGAGAGCTGTGACCATGAGGTGGGTGCGGGGCTGGCACGTGGGGTCACAGCCGTGGGGATGGAGTCCCCAGCTCTTGGCAGACAGGAGCGTTGCAGGGCAGTGGTGACAGGAAATCCTTGTGCTGTATGGAGAGACAGCCCCCACAAACCTGCCCTGTCCCAGGCTGTGGTGGAGGCCCAGGGTGGACACAGGGCTGCTCTGGGTAGGGTCCATTGTGACCCTTCACTGCCTCAGACCCATCGAGCTGAGGTGCCCTCGCTGACCAATTCCAAGGCACAACAAGGCACCCTGTGACTTTTTCCTTCCCCTCTAGCAAGCTTTGCTGGGGACCCCACCAAGTCTAGGAGTCATAAATCAAAGAAATAAGCTTTTTCTTTTTTATTTAGCTGCTAAAGTTAGAACAAGATGATCAAAAAGTCCCCTGTGGGCACCAGCCAAAGACTGTCCGGAGGGCCTCACCCCTCCCCTTGGCAAAGGCACCTCGGTGCCCAGGACGTGTCAATGTTGCTCTGGCAGGATGTCTTTGGGAACTGTAGGGATAAAACACCTGTGAGAGTGTGAGCAGAGTCCCAGGCAGTGTCTGTGCCCACAGCAGCCCTGAGCTGGTCCCTGGGCTGCCGGGTTTGGATCAGCCGAGGCACGATGCAATAAACAGCTCTGGCAATCCCTGACAGCAGCGCAGATAACAGTGACCTTTTCTTCTGCAATTATCTCTTCTCATAAAAACCACATGCTGACTTTAATAAAACAGAGAAGGGAAGTGATGGTTTCATAAATACTGCCATACAGGAGCCTAATCTGTGCCTCCAAACCCAGGGAGAGCTGGGACCCTCTCATCACTGGGAGGAGATGACGCTGCCCTGGCCCAGCTGTGCAGGGTGAGGTGATGCTGCCTTCCCACACCCTACCTGGGTGAAATATTTTTTGTTTCAATCCAAGCTGTGGTTTGGCCATCCTCTGACTCCAGGAGCTGGGGATTCACCTGGGATGCAAGACCCTGAGATGCTTTAAGGACATTGCCAGCAGGTCTGCTCAGAGAGGGCAAGGAAAAGGGAAGGAATTCCCGGGATGTCTGTGTGCCTGCCCTGACTCCCAGAAAGCCACGTTAGTGCTGGTGGTTCCCTGTCTGTGCCCTGGATGCCACTGGGGTGTTGGAGTCCCTCCCTGTGGTGCCCAGCACATCCTGCTGCAGAACTGCCCATGTAGGCAGCTGACTAACAATGAACTGGAGATTTGCATGACCCCCTGGCTGTGAAGTGAAGGGGAAGAATTAGCACCAAGCCACTCAGGAAGTATGGGACATGGTTTAGTGGTGACCATGGCAGTGCTGAGGGAATAGTTGGATGTGATGACCTTAGAGGGCTTTTTGAACCTTCTATGATCCTGTGGTCACTTGTGGAGCCAACAGCCCCTTTCTCTCCATGCCTGTCTGGGCACACATTGGCTGTGATCACTTGTGCAGGGGACATCAGGGTCCTGCCCATGGCCAGCAGTGCTGTGCATCAGGGTGACATCTGCCCCAGGACTTCCCTGAAACAGTCGTGACCTTGTCCCACAGAAGGGGGGACATCTGCACCAGGACTTCCCCAAAACAGCCGTGACCTTGTCCCACAGAAGGGGGGACATCTGCACCAGGACTTCCCCAAAAGAGCCGTGACCTTGTCCCACAGAAGGGGGGACATCTGCACCAGGACTTCCCCAAAACAGCCGTGACCTTGTCCCACAGAAGGGGGGACATCTGCACCAGGACTTCCCCAAAACAGCCGTGACCTTGTCCCACAGAAGGGGGGACATCTGCACCAGGACTTCCCCAAAAGAGCCGTGACCTTGTCCCACAGAAGGGGGGACATCTGCACCAGGACTTCCCCAAAACAGCCGTGACCTTGTCCCACAGAAGGGGGGACATCTGCACCAGGACTTCCCCGAAACAGCCGGGACCTTGTCCCACAGAAGGGGGGACATCTGCCCCAGGACTTCCCTGAAACAGCCGTGACCTTGTCCCACAGAAGGGGGGACATCTGCCCCAGGACTTCCCTGAAACAGCCGTGACCTTGTCCCACAGAAGGGGGGACATCTGCACCAGGACTTCCCCGAAACAGCCGGGACCTTGTCCCGGGGAAGGGGCAGGCGGCAGAGCCAAGCTCTGGGGGCAGAAGGAGCCCCTCGTGCTGGATGTGCACTTATGGCTGGAGATCACTGGCAATTATGATAATGGCTGGGATATCCAAAGCTGACATCTTCCTCGAGGATGATGAATATGCTGTCTGACTCCTGTTCATTTTTAATTCCGAACTCCAATGCCGGCTAATCCCGAGCTCCGGGTGCTCAATGCTAATGAGCAGCGCGTTGCCTGACTCCCATACTTAACAGCAAAGCAACTCCCAGGATCAAGGGGGTTAAGTATTGAAATTGTCTCCTACATTAAATAATTAGTAGACAAACAGACTGACTTCTCAAGCCATCACCAGCCCCATCTGTTCCCTGTGTGTTTGCTCCCTCTCTTCGCTTGATCAGATAATTGGGTAGGGCTTCACCGAGCCTTGATTTGGGCCTTTGTGGTGTGTCAGGAGGAGAATTGTGGTAGTGAGGCTCTGACTGAGGCTGGCTGTGAAGCTGGAGTCACACTGCAGGTGGATGATACCACAGGGATGGCTGGTCTGGGCTCAGGTTTGGGCTGAGATGAGAGATAAACAGGCAAATGCTGCAAGGGAAAGTGGTTGGGCTCAGTCTGAATCTTGCTGAAAGAAGGTGTGAGCCCAAAGCTCTGCGTATGGGCACACCTGTGCATGGATGTGTGTGGAGGGAGAAAGTGAGGGCAGAAACATGGGAGAAATAATCACAGGATCATGGAATATCCTGAGCTGGAAGGGACCCACAAGGACCATTGATCCAGTTGCTGGCCCTGCACAGACACCCCAGCACCCCCACCCTGTGCACCCCTGGGAGCTCTGGCAGCCTCGGGGCCGTGCCCATTCCCTGGGGAGCCTGGGCAGTGCCCGGCACCCTCTGGGGAAGAACCTTTCCCTGCTCTCCAGCCTGAGCCTGCCCTGGCCCAGCTCCAGCCGCTCCCTGGGTGCTGTCCCTGGCCCAGGAGCAGAGCTCGGTGCCTGATGTGCTTCATCCCAGCATGCACAGAAACTGTGAAACACAAACTCCGTGGCCCACCCAGAGGGGAACACTCCAAAAACTCATTTACTGCACTGAAATGTTTTTGTAAATGTTTCAAATGGGTGTTTAAAAGCTTTTATTCTTTTATTTCCTTTATAGTGCTAATGCTCGGAGGTTTCCTGTAATTGCTTCCCTGTTTTTACTGCTCTGTGGCTTTTGTGAAATATTTTTGTTTTAACTACAATATTGATTTAGATACAATGCTAAGAAGACCCCTGGAAAAAGGTAAATGAAAAGCAATTACTAGAGAGTGCTCTAATGGAAAGGAGCCTCACATGGCGAACCAGCCCAGACCTCAGCAGTTATTATTATTTATAGGGCCTTGGGAAGGAGCACTTGGCCTGGCTGGCATGGAGAGTTATGGATGGGCAGGCTGGTTCCATCAATAACACAGCCAGGCCTGTGCCCAGCGCTCAGACAGGACCTGCCATGGTCACCCAGCTCTGCCCAGGTCCAGGATGGGGAGGAAGGTGTCCATACTCCTCCTCCTCTGCACACCTGGAGCCCAAGGGCTTGGTAAAGCCTTGTCTTTGGCAGAGCACGTGGGAGGTCAGGAAGGGGCCCCTGAGGGCAGAGCACCCAGGTTAGTCCTGCCCAAGGGGATTTGAGCTTGAAGCCATTCCAGGCTTCTTTTGTGGTGAGCTTTGTTTTGGGTTTTTATGTGAAAGGCTCTCCCAGCAGGCTGTTACCATGACAGATCCCCATTCAGCTGGAATGTCGGGAGGGTGATGTGCACTGCGGAAGAAAGGCAGGCGTTAGGAGAGGAGGAGAATGTTATTTTGTCAGGGTGATAAAAGAACTGAACCCCAGGTGTGCCATAGAAAGTTGACTTTTACCTAAAACACACCAGACATATTGCTGGAAAACCTCGATTAAGGATTTTAAAAGGTGAAAACCTTTCATCCAATTGATTCCTGAGGAAGGTTCCTCGACACTGAGTAGATAAATAGAGGCTTTTGCCCTTAGCTGTTCTAGCATGAAAGGGGAGTCTCAGGAATGCTCACCAGATTAATGAGACAGAGGACTCATAAATGTGTCAGAAAAACACAATAGTTGGAGATGAAATAGATGTCTCCTCGGGATGCACATTAATATTCACGAGGCTGGGGGGTTTGCCAGGGGCCAGTGTCCCCAGGGAGGGCCATGCCCCTGGCCAGCTGTGCCAGGCAGAGTGCCAGGGCTCAGCCTGTAGGAAGGAGCTCATCCTCTGAGCAAGGTTCCACCTTTGGCCACAGCAGGCAGAGGAGATGGACATGGCCTCAGGAGCACAGGTGAGTGGTGGGCTTGGCAGTGCTGATTTAATGGTTGGACTTGATTACCCTAAAGTTCTTTTCTAACCTGAATGATTCCACAATTCCCTGGCCTTTGCTGTCCCTCCAGGATGGCAGGGCTCAGCTGTGCCCCATCTCTGGGGTGCTGTGCAGCTGGACTTCACGTCTGCTCTAAAAATCCTCTTTTTGGGGTGTGTAGATCAAGCTGTTCAGGGTTTGCCAAGGTGGGAGCAAGTCCAGGTGCAGAAGGAAGAGCAGCAGCTCCCTTGGTGTGTTCCCAAAACGCAGAGTAGGCAACAGCACCCACTGTCGTGGTCCAGCCTCCTGCACAGCCCCCGTGCACAGACACCTCTTGCAGATCTCCCAGAGGTCGGAAAACAGATCTGCTGCAGCTCCTGCACTGCCCAGGCATCTCTGCAGAGCCTGGCCAGGGCTATCGGGGGCTCTGCTTGAAACTAGGGGTGGTTGGGAGGCGTGGGGTGAAGGGGGAGCAGGGCAGAGTGCCCTGAGGGCTTGCTCAGGGAGTGCTCACAGACAGGCTGCTTTCCCAGGGAAAACCACGGCTTTCTTCTCGTGGCTCTTTTCCTCTCATAGGAAAGCCCTGCTGTGGGTGGGTGACCCCCACAGTGACAACTCCCCTGGGCTGCACCTTTGCAGCCACTTGCCCCAGGGGCTGGAAACTCCGTGTATTCAGGCTGGGAAAGGGAGGTGAGGAGCTGCCCTGGCCTCCACAGCCATTCCTCCTGTGGGCTGCACACAACCCCTGCCATTCCTTGCTGACAGACGCCCACAGGCTTGTTCCAGGGGCAATGCTGCCTGCTGTGTGCAGCCCCTCCTGCCTCCTCATCCCCCAGGAACCACCCAGCACTGGGAGCAGGGAGCAGCAGCAGCCTCATAGACACCAAATCAGGGCTGCTGGGAGGAAACCGATCCTAAAATGCCGCGCGTGTGACACAGCTGGTGTACAGTGGGGCAGAGCCAGGGGGATGTGCAGCATCCCAGGCCCTGCCATGGCCACCCTGGGGCTGCACCGACCTGCTCAACAGTGCCAAGGTGCAGTTGGCAAGAGCAGGTTGAAGGTGGTGCTCGCTCTGGCCTGAGGACTGTGAGCATCTCAGCTCCTCAGACCGGCGAGGATCAGCACAGAGAGGCGGCTCTGACCTGGTGTTCACCCTCCCGCCAGCCTCTGTGTGCTCCAGGGATTTTGGGGAAACTCCCCAGGGATGTCAAGTCACGGCAAAGTCCCTCCAGCAGTCGCTGCAGGGCTCTCCAGGGGCAGGAGATCAGTCGGAGGGGACATGGATGAGCACGGGACACAGGGAAAAACTGTGGCAAAGGAGCTGGGCAAAGGCTCCTGAGGGCGTGGGGAGCTCGTCCCCGGCGGAAACAGCCCCGTGTGTAGGTGTTTAATAGGACGATTGCATGGAGTGGCACTGCATTAATCACCATGGGAACAGGCAGCAGTAAACAGTCTGAAATCATCCCGGAAAACATCACGCCAGTGTTCACATCGGCCCTAAACTGAATTAACAACCAAGCTGGCAGGGACTCAGTGCAGCAGGAAGCACAGCCAGGGCACCACAGCCATCCCCCAAAGGGCAATCCCAGTGTGGCAGTCAGGGAGGGAGCCCCAGAGCACCCAAACCGTGGTGTGCTTGGGGCCATCCCACACAGGCATCCCTGCCCATGGGCAGCCTGGGCAAGGCTGCAGTGGAGCAGCTGGAAATGCCCAGGCCAGAGCATCCCCTCCTGCCTGCCCCATGGGAGGGGGCATGGGATGAGGGCAGAGCCTTGGGGCTGTGACAGGACCCACCAGTGGGCTGTTCACATGGCCTTGTCCCCCCCGGTGCCACTCATCAACACTTGGCATCTCTGGTTAGGCAATTTCCATGGGAATGTTGGCCCTTCCCATCACAGTGGCTGAACTGGCAGCACTGGGGAGTTCAGCCCATGGCAGGGCTTTTCCAGCCTCTGCATCTGACAGCAGCTCTGAAGGGTTTACACTGTAAAACCTTCCTGGCACGTCTGGGTGTCACCCTCATCCCCAGCTGGGTGACAGCCCGCAATGCGCTGTTCTCCCTCCCTTGGTACAACAAGTCAGTGTCACCCTGGCACATCTCCTTAGGGTCCCTGAGCATCCTGTCCCCAGCCACCAGCAGGACCAGCAGCAGCTGAAACACATCCTCAAGCACAGCGAGTGCTGCTGGTCCCCAGAGCCCCGAGAACCCTGAGAACCCTGCTGTGTACCACAACCAGGAGCTGCTGGTGCCTGCACCGTGTCCCCAGGCTTCGTGTCCAAGGAAAGGTTTCTTTCAGAAAGCCTTTTCCTACATCACTTTTTAGTATTTGTTTTTTCATTAAGACCCAAATCTCCTGCTTGTCCTCCTTAACTTTTGCTGAGTTTCTTTGTGTTGTCATTTCAGTGGCAGTTTCAAGGTTAAAGCAAACTCCTCACGCTGCAGTGACTGCAGCTCTCCAGGGGAAGGTTAAAGGATGCAAATTGTTGACAGAGGGCTTTTCAATTTAGCGTGCAAAGATCTGATGGTTGAAAGGTGAAGTTAGACAAATCCAGGGGAACAGGACGGGTGATCGGCAACTGGAGCTGTTTGCCAGGGCTCGTGATGGATTCCCCTTCAACTGTGATTTTAAAATGAAGATTGGGTGCTTTTCTAAGCGATGTGGCCACGTTCAGAAAGCATTAATTTGGGGAAATGCTTTAGAGGAGCTCAGACGGGACCTACCTAAAAAGCCATGAGCCCTGAATCCCTCCTGGGCTTTTCCACATCTCCTCTTTCTTGGCCTTAATCACACAGTTGTGTGGGGCTGCCACGGCCACCTGGCAGAGGCTTGGTCACCTCGCTGGTGCCTGTGGTGACCGGGGGGGTCCCAGACCCCTTCAGCCCCCACCCTGTCTCCCACTGCCTTGGCGCAGGGCCACTGTCACCACAGTGGGACAACCACAGAGTTCCCCCTGCTACTGCCTCACCTCCTTCTTCTCCCAGCTCCTGCCACCCCCAGCTCCCTCCTGCCTCTCTGGTGCCCATTTTTCCCAAAGTCTCTGGCAAAGCCAGCTCTCCTGGGCAAGGGAAGAGTTTTGGACCCCACTGTGCTCACCAGCAGGGTCTCACCTGTGCCCAGAGCTGCCCCCAGCCACCTCTCCAGTTCCAAATCATGGATGGTATCTCTGCCCTGGTCCCTCTCCTGGTCTGATCCTCTGATCCCACTTCCTCTCAAGCAGCACTGCCAGCAGCCAGTCCCAGCCTTGCCCGTGGATGTGGCTGTGTGGGAGCACGGTGCAGAACGTTTTGGCCGGCAGCCACCTCCTCCCTGCTCACTCACACTCGGTGCTTCCGCGGGACCCGGGGAGTTTTTACGTGGTTTTTATTGCTCAGTTGCAATGCACGGTCTCTGGAATGCCCGTCCCCGTCCCTGCTCTGGAGCTCAGATGTGCCTCCTGGGCTCATTTAAACTGTTTGCCTTGCTCTTTCATTTCTTTTTTTTCTGCTGGAATTCAGTGCCTGGCTGACAGATCTTGCAAGCAGCATCCAGTCCTTCCTCCTTCCAGCGGCGCCTGTCCTGCTGCATCCAGCCCACCCTGCCCAGCCCAGGGCCACCCTGCCAGAGGGTAAATGTGTTCCTTCTAGCTTTTCACTTCTATTTTTGTCTTTTCTACCTGTCTGATGGTGTCTTTGGGTTCTTAGCCCTAGTGAGCACTGATTCTCCGTGCTTGAAAATGAGTGGGGCAACCAGTTACTAATAACTGTTGTTATCCATCAGCAATAATTGCAATCCTTTGTGCCTTGGACACAACATGTCCATCATCTCGCAGGCACTTCAGCCTCTCCTGCAGGTGTGTCCCAGCTGAGCACTGACAAAGGATCCCACATGAAATGCAACAGCCAGCAAGTGAGAGTCTCTCTATATTTCTTCATTCTCTTGAACTTTATTTAATGTAAAGCTGTGTCTCTCCTGATGCTCAAGCCAACCACTGTGCCCACTTCTTGGGCATTCAGATCGAAGAGATCTGAGATCCTTGTTTTGTGCTGTGTGCATGGAAATAAAGTACGAATGCCTCTTGTCTAATGGTCTAAAAGTCTCTCTCACTCTGCAGAAACCCAGCATCCCCAAATCCATTTTCATTTATAACATTATGAGTAATTCTACTGGCAGCAGTTTTTCCTTGCCATATATATTTATTAGAGGGAGAAATTCCCCATCTTGAAATGATGTTCTTGGTTGGATCAAATAGCTTTTGAACTCCAGCTCTGTGTTTAACCCTTTTATTGCTTCCCATGTGCTGTTTTATCCCATACTGTGCAGGGCAGAATGCTTCTCTCAGAGGAGAGGACACCTGGAATGCAGAAAGCAGCCTCAGCAGTGCTCAAAAAACAAAATTGGAGCAGTTTTAGAAAAAGTTGTGCCATTTTTTCAAGATTAGGAAGCCACAGGGACCAACATACTTCTCCCCAAAGAGCAGAGATCTGCCCGTGCCCAACTGATGACCATCAAGTTGTCATTTGGGCATTGGCATGTGCACACAGACACCCTGGGCTCAGCTGGGGGACACAGGTGAGTGTCCCAGCCCTGCTAAGGGGACTCTGCAGGGTGGGGGGAAGGTATTTCTGAGCTTTCATGGACCTCAGCCTGCTGGTGGTTGCAGAATCGTTCACAGCTCTGTCTCCATGTGGTGGTAATTGCACAATGGTTCAGAGCTCCCAGGACCTGGTTTTGTACAGAGGGGCCTCTTGAAGGAGGGGATCCCCCTTGCTTCCTGATGAAACATTCCTGGGGCATCTATTCTGGCAACTTGGGAAGGAGAGGGAGAGAAGTGAGTGCTGCCAAAAGAGGAGGGCGAGGCCATGAGCGGGACAGGAGATCTCTGGAATCCTGGTGCTCTCCCACCGTTTCTGGTGACAGGGGCACCATCTCCTGAGGAGCAGGGGATTTCTCAGCGTGTCAGTGACAAATGGCTCTCGGTTGAGTAGAAGGGTGGTTTATTGATTAGCTGGCAGAGGTGCCCACAGGGACTGTGCCGCTAACGACCTGAGCCTGTCCTGCAGCCGCTCTCTGCCAGCCAGGTGGGACCTGGCCCAGCGTGGCCTCTCCTTCCCATGGCCCTGGACCCTGCAGAACAGAGACAGGGGCTTGGGAAGCCTCATCCTGCTCCTTTCTCTGCTCCCTTCTGGGGCTAAGCAGGGATGTCACTGTCCCCTGGCTGCCGGGGGCTCTCGGTGACAATCACCGCTGTGCAGCAGGACCATCTTCCTGGGTTGTTTCCCAGAAGTCAGGTCTTAGCTTTCCCATATTTCTCCTTCCTGGGTCCCCCATCGAAGTCCAGCTCCAGGGAACACTGGATTTAAGCAGTGAGCAGTGTTCCTGAACCTGGCTGGTCTGTTCCAACCAGGTGTTTTTCGGTGCTGCAGGCTGGGAAGCCCAGGCATTCATCTGAACTGCCTGGGAACTCTGCAGTGTTCAAGGCTTTTCCCCTTCTCAGAGCTTCATTGCTGAAAAAACCAGCCCAGTTACTTTGTTTTGCATTTTTTCGTGTTCATCCTCTGTGTGTCTACCCAGAGCACACCTTGAGCCAGCTGAGCATAATTAATCGCAGTTTGCTTCCCGTGTTCGCATGGGATTGCTAATCCGCAGTAAATCCTTTGGGGAACAGATGCAATTATAAAAGAAATGCTTATTAAAAAGAATGATATGTGCCATAAAAAGTGTCAGGACAATTGTCCTTTAGTTATTTGTAATGTTGCCAGCTGTGATAAACACTCCTGGTGCCACGTCCCAGCTGTCCCTGTCCCCTGGACATGCTGGGTTCCATGTGCAGCTGAACCAAGCCCTTGGATTTCAGCTGTTCCCCCTTCTCTCCCCATCCTGGGGGCTCCTATCCTGAACTCACACAGCAAAATCCTGTCACAGCCATGGACCTCCCACAGCAAACGCTGTCAGGATCTCTCCTGACTGAAATGGATGATGAGCTGCCTGGAATTAATATCTTCTGCACGTGTCAATGTGACCAGCCCCTGAAGAAGATATGTTTGACAGTGATTTGTTGGTTTGACTGGCATGGCAGAGGAGAGACCACAGCAACTGAGCTGCTTTCATTATTTTTTGCCTGGCAAGGAGTGAAGAAGGAGGTTGCAACCAAAATCCATGTGCTGGGACCTTGACCAACATTCCTGAGGTGGATGAGACTGAGGAAATGAGGACAGTGGGACTGTGCTCTTGGATTTTGGTAAATCCTTTTTTCAGTCCATGGTTTAACCTTTCCCCTGTAGGACTGGGGAAGTGCTGGCAGTCTCCCTCTGTAAAGACTTTGAGGGAGCAGCCAGACAAGCACTGACAAAGAGATCTCCAGGAGAGCTCTTTGATAGCACAGTTGGGAAGCCCATGGCTGAGTCCAAGTGACCCCTGTGCCTGGGATGGTGCCAGAAGATGGAGAAAGAGAAACAGAGGAAAAGGGAGATGGTTCTGCTCTGTGTGTCAGGAATGGCCATGCTTGCCACAAGCTCTAAACAATAAGGGGATGTGGGACCTGCTGAAAAACTGGGGGTGATGAATGAATATTTCACATTCTGAGGCTGCTGACCTGTGTTTAATCACAGAACCACAGAGAAGTTTAAGATGGAAAATCCTCTGGGATCACCGAGTCCAACCATTCCCCCACTTTGCACTGCCAAGGCCATCACCAAACTGTGTCCCCAGGTGCCACACCCACTCAGCTTTTAAATCCCTCCAGGGATGGGGACTCCACCCCTGCTCCGGGCAGCTCTGCCAGCCCTTTCGGTGAAGAACTTTTTTCCTAAAATCCAAAGGTTTAGAGGTGAATCAAGTCTTTTTATGGGCAAATAGGACCCTCCAAACCTGAGGAGACAGGACAGGAGCTGTAGCAGGGGCTGTTCTGTTCAGCTCCAGCCCATCACTGACCTTTGGGAGAGGAGGAAATTCTGCAAGAACGGAAATCCAGGTCACATTCCCAAGATGTGAGCCGGAAGGGACAGAACCAGGCAGCTCAGGGTATGAGATGCTGTGCAATCAGCAGGGACTGTGAAGGGCAATAAGGATCAGTTGCAGATAAGTAAAGCATTTTCAAAGTGGCCAAAGCCAGAATTTTATCCTTGGTTAGTCAAGGAATGGGCAGAAGCCATCTGGGCTGTTACAGCGCTCCAGGAGATTGGCAGAGGCAAAGGTAAAATCTGTATTTACAGAGGGGGGAAAGAAGGAGGCTTGGAGAATTGTTATTAACATTCTAATCTGACTGCTTTAAACTCAGGTCCCAGAAAAATATAATTTCTAAGTTATATTTTCTAAACGAAAATAAAATAAAAGGATCCTCCCCAAAAGAAAAAGGCAATCTGATTTCCCTGTGTGACGAGACTAAATATTCTGGATTGAGAAGAAGCCAGGCGTGCTGGATGCCTTGGCTTTGCTAGGAATCTGCTGTGTTTCCCATGACATTCCTCTCAGCAAGGCTGGTGAGCAGGTCTCCACACAACTGCTGTGGAAGAGGTGCAAAACACGGTTGGAAACCAGACAAGAAGAATCAATAACTGGCTGTCAAATAAAAGGATGGATTGAGTGACTTTCTGCAGGAATCCATCCTCAGTCTAATACGAGTCAGTGTTCTCCCTAACAATCCAAATGATGGAATATTCGCTGCTCGGGCTGCAGAGGCTCAGGATGGGAATTAGTGCTGCAATTGCAGAAAAGGCGATTTCCAGCCATGGAGCAGAAAGGACAATTAAGCACGGGGTTGTTGTGCCTGGGGAGGGCTCTGGAGTTTCTATCATCAGAAGTGTTTAAGGAGAGTTTGGAGAAACATCTCCCGGGATTAATGGAGAGCTGACCCTACTCTGGGGCAGGGCCAACACTCGAGGTCCCTCCCAGCCCTATTTTCTGTGATTCTGCATCATTCCCAAAGCAGTGTCGCATCTCTAATGACTTCTAGGGGAAAGTATGAAAAATACCACAAAAATATGGACATACGTGATGACTTTGGAAAAAAAAGCACTGCATTTTGTTTACCAGAATCTCAATATGTTAACCAGATTTCCAAACAAGTGGCATAAATTGAGTAGCCTGGCTTCCAGGAGTTGCTGGAGCTCTTGCTGGCTTCCTCCACCCTCCCTTCGGAAAGCCTGGCTTGGGAAGGTCTCACTGCAGTGGAAAAGCGTTGGATTTCTAAAACTGAAATATGAACCAGTGTATTTATGTGAAATGGGAATGAATTTATTTTTTTTCCATCGGTTCCTCTGGCAAAGACAGCTGGGCATTTGGAGTGATGGCGTTTGAAATGCAAAATGCACCTCATTGGAGAGTTGTTCCCCGCAATTCATCTTCGGAGCGCGCTCTTAGCGCTTGTTTGCGATGTGCAGCCCCGGCCCAGCGCCGGCTGGCTCGGGCTGAGCACGAGGGGAAGCATGGCAGCATCACACATTTCAATCCCCACTGCAGCCCACATTGCTCAAAGCAAGATGACTTGCAAACATCCAACAGGAATGAGGAAGATGAATCGTATGCAAGGTCAGGCTCAATGCCAGGAAACCGAGAGAGGCAGAAGCAGTTAATTGCTTTAGATTCCAACAACCCCAGAACGTGCCCTGTGTACAGACATCCCTTCCTCGCACAGCTCTGGACCTCACTGTCCAAGCCAGCAAATAAAATAGGCAATGGAGGTGCTTGTCGTGATTTTTAATGTCAAAATTAGATTCACGGATGCCTTATGGTCTCTGTAATTACTAGACATCACTCATCATTTTTCCCAGCTCAAGGGATACTCTGTTATTGACCTCACTGGGAAGATATAAATACATTAGTGAATGGTAATATCACCATTTACTGTTGTGGAAAGGTCTACACCATAGCTCAGAGGACTCTGAAATCTTTATCTCAGTGTACCTACAGCAGAGGAGAATGCCTGATACTGTTGATACGATGCCAAACCACTGCTACTGAGGTCTTATCTTAAGGAGAAAAACCTATTAAAGGTTATTGAAGGAGAGCACCAACAGCAAACCACAAACTCGAAGGAATTTACTACAGTCAAACAGCTGAAAGTACCGTGCCAGGCCAGCACGGAGCTGCCAGTGATGGAGTGGCCAGAGGGCACTGTGGCCTCGCTGGTCCCAGGCTGGTGGGGCCACAGGATCTCCTGGGAGCACGTCAGGATCACAGAGAGCTGCAGAAGGAGAAAGAATGTTCCACCCCATGAATGTGATGAGGACTGAGAGCAGGGCGAGGCCAGGCAGGGGCTCTTGTGTGGCCTTGTGTGGGTCACTGTGGTGCTGAGGGGCTCTTGTGGAGCTGTTCCATGAAGCACCGTGCTGGACATTGGGCTCTGTGGGTCACCTGTGAGGGAGGAGTTGCCCCCCAGCTCATGTTTGTCACTCCAGAGCCTGCGATGGGGACACTGCTGGTGCCTCCCTGCTGGTGGCAGCCCCATGGGTCTGGCAGCGCTGCCTGAGCTGGGCCAGGCTGTCTGTCAGGGCCAGGTGTCCCCTGGGGACCATCTCCTCCTTGGAGAGCGGGGTCATTGCCAAGGTGGTGTGTGCTCTGGGGTGCCAGCTCTCACCTGGGGCTGCTCCCTGGGACCCGCTGGTGACTGCTGCCTGAGTGGCACTGCCCACCTGAGCCAGAACAAAAATGTTTCCTAGGGAGGGATCTGTGGAGAGGAAAGCAGAGGTTCCCTGGGGCAGGGCTGGCAGAGCTCCTTCAGGATTCCCAGGCTTTTTAAGAAGCCCCCTAAATGAGCCCCACCCATTTTTCAGGGACAGTGGATGTTTTCAGACATGCAGGGCAGTGGCAAAGCAGGAGCTGGATCTGCAGAC
The DNA here is from genome assembly GCF_041296385.1 of Aphelocoma coerulescens. Classification (NCBI taxonomy): domain Eukaryota; kingdom Metazoa; phylum Chordata; class Aves; order Passeriformes; family Corvidae; genus Aphelocoma; species Aphelocoma coerulescens. Next base: position 18,283,867 of record NC_091027.1, read on the forward strand.
CCTTCCAGAGATGTGGCAGCATTAGGTTGGCATTGGTTTTTCAGACATTCATAGATTTTGTCCAGGAAGGACAAAACAACATGTGCTGGGCTAAAATACATCCCTTCTGACAAGGACACTGGGACTTGAAGGAAAACAAATTTTCAATTTGATTTAATTTAATTTTTAATGTTTGGGTTGGAAGGGACCTTAAAGATCATCCAGTCCCACCCCCTGCCATGGCAGGGACACCTTCCATTAGCCCAGGCTGCTCCAAGCCCCATCCAACCTGGTCTTGGACACTTCCAGGGATCCAGGGGCAGCCACAGCTTCTCTGTGCCGAGGCCTCACCTCCCTCACAGGGAGGAATTTCTTCCCTGTATAATCTAAACCTGTCCTCTGTCAGTGTGAAGCCATTCCCCCTTGTTCTGTCACTCCAAGTCCTTGTGAAAAGTCTTTCTCCATCTTTCTTGAATCCCACCAGCTCTTGTTGACTTTTTCCTGTGGCTAACCCCACCCATCTCGATTATAAATGGGGTCTTGTGCAAATCTATTGGCTGCTTTGGAAAATCCCTTTTAAACTGGTGTGGCAGCCTTCAGGCATACAGAGCTCCCAGAGCTCCCTTAGGAACCGGAGGGAGAGAGGACCTTGCTTGGGACAGGGACAGAGGGGGATCCCAGGGCTGGTAGGAGGTGCAGGAGGAGCCGTGGCCTCAGAGGACCTGGCAGAATGGGGGAAGGGAGAAAGGATGTGCTTGCAGGCACTCATTTCACCCAGACTGGGGGTTTTATGGTGTTTTGTGATGGAACCAACCACGGCTGTGCCCTCTGCCAGGACTGTGCTCCGAGGGAGCATCTCTGCTGTGGGGAGCTGTCAATCCGATGTGCCTCAGTTTAGGGCAGGGCACAAAGGGAGGAGACCCTGGGAATATGGCAGGGTTCAGCCACATCCAGAGGGACCAGCCTGCGAGCAGCAGCAGGGAGAGGAGCAGGACAGCCCAGGAGAGGGCTCCGGGGCCAGGCTGCCTCTTCCATCCTTGCTGGACCTCGATGGACAGATGCCAGCCAGAGCCCAGCCAAGCCTGCGTCCTGTGGGTAGAGCTGGCCATGCAAATTACAGCTTCCCTGCCTGCAAGGGCTCATTACAGTTTATTGAGCTAGGGAGGCTTCTCTGCTTTCTATTTTGGGCCAAGCTCCCCTTGTATTTATTTACAATCAGTAGAGCAGCTGGTAGCCACTGGAGTTGAAGAAAATTGCTGTGAAAAGCAGGAAATTGGCTTCTCACCTTATGAGGGGGGCTGAGCCTGGGGCCTGTGTCTGCCCTGAGGGACCCAGCCCTGTGCTCTGCCCCTTCCCCCAACCCCACGGCTTGTGCTGGTCCCTGTCACCAGGTTTCAGGTCTCACAGGTGTGCCTGAAGCACCCTCCAGGGCTGGCTTGAAGCAATGTGGCAGCAAATCTGCTTCAGGTGGTCGGTGTTGCATCTCATCCCAGGACGTGTTAGTAACCAACAGTGCTTGCTCATATGTGTCTTTGAAAGGTACCTAGCGGCTTTTAGCAGTGCACTTATCCTCAGGGATTCACTTTGGGAGGCTGAAAGCCTCCCCAGAGGCCTGTGAAGTGCACAGCCCCATGTTCTTTGTGTTCTGGGCTCTCCTGTGCTACCCACAGCCCACCCCTACCCAGGCATTGCAGCTCCTGAAGTCATCACCATTTCCAGGCTGGGAGATGAGAAAGCTGCTGTGTGCTGGTGTGGTAGCCCCCAAAAACACCTGCAGGCCCTCCAGCTTTGGGAATGAATCACTTGTCTGGCCTCTCCATGCCAGGGGTGCTGAGCCCTTCAGGAAAGCCTGGCTCTGAAAGCTCAGCATGGCTCTGGCTGTCCCCAGCCTATGCCAGTCCCTCAGAAGAGGAAAAACTGGTGAGTGCCTGTGCATCCTCTCTGCTTGGCCCCATGTAACCACCATGGCAGTGTCTGTAGGTGGTCTAACATATTAAAGTTCAAGCAGCAAGGGAAAGGATGACCTTTTGCATTTTTCCCAAGGCAGGCAAGGGGAATGTAATTATAATTTCATGTAATTCATCTCCTGACACTGTGTAATAGCTGAACTTCACTTGGTCAAGGCAGGGATGGAGAGAAGAAGGACAGGAGGAGGGGAGCACCCCAGCACCCAGATGGGACAGCCTTGCCTGGGCAGAGCCACAGGTTCTGCACCGCTCAGCTGCCACCATGAGGGTCCCCAGCCTGGCCTGAGTGCAGATGGAGCCTCTCCTCCTCGCAGGAGGCTGCTGGGGCCATTAGCTCAAAGCTGCTGTGATCACAGGCCAGCAGGTAAAACAACTTCCCAGCCCACAGGAACATCTGCTGTGGCTGGGGCCACGTGCTCTGCCAGCCTCAGTCTTCCCTTCCCTTCCCTTCCCTTCCCTTCCCTTCCCTTCCCTTCCCTTCCCTTCCCTTCCCTTCCCTTCCCTTCCCTTCCCTTCCCTTCCCTTCCCTTCCCTTCCCTTCCCTTCCCTTCCCTTCCCTTCGTGTTTTTTGGGTTGTGCTTTTGGGATCACACCATACCCAAAACCTCTCTCTGGCCGTGGGGGCAGGTGAGGGGTTGTGCCCCTCCAAATCCCAGAGCAGAGGATGGAACAAACCATCAAAACCCAGCCCCCGTGGTTTTACCCTCAAATAAAGCTTTTCTCCTGTCCAAACGTGCTGTACCGGAAGCCCACACAGTGCCAGCCTCCTGTTAATTAGTTCCTTGCTAATTTGCTCTGCTGTCCCCGGGTTGGAGCACTTCCCTGAGGTCATAGGGGAGGGAGAATGGACCAGCACACTCCCAGCCCCTCTGGATGGGCACCAAAGCACTCTGTGCCCACAGTGCATGGCCAGGACTGGCAGCTGGTGTCTGCAGGGTGCTCTATTAGCAGAGCAGGCACCGTGTTTGCAGAAACAGCATTACACCTATTTAAAAGCTGGTGCCACCTGAAATCTATTTCTCATCCCTAACTGATTAAATTCTGCTAGCTGGAAATTTTATCCCAGAGAAATCCTCCAGGAAGCTCTAATAGCAGAGTCAATCTTTATAACATCGAGAGCAATAAAACAAGAGCCCTCGTTTTGCCGGAGGTTTTATCTGCGGGTGCATGGCTCCCTGTGCCTACCAGCCCCATTATCATCCCTGCACCCAGTAGCAGTCATTAAATATTTATTTAAGAGGTTTTCTTTCCTGAATGGTGAAATAGAAACCAGCAATCATTAAATGGGTTTGTTAAGATAAACATTTTGGAGGAGAGAGCACAGCGTTGCATAGCCCAGGGGACTGGGCAGTGGGATGCAGGGGCTGGGGCTGGATGCTGTTTGCTTCTCTGCTGCTCCAGGGGAGATCCCAAAGCAGCATTGGATAAATTAACCATGGGGTTTAATTACTGGGTGATGTGGGTGATGCTGAGCCCGAGGGAGCTGTGACATGGGCACCTGGCACTCAGCACCTGCAGTCTCACAGCCATGGCTTGCCAGGGATGTTTGTGATGGCAAAAAGAAGCAGGGATACTGGTTAGGGAGCTTTTGTCATCAAATTTGTGGTGCTCTGGACTTTCAAAGCCCAGAAAAATGCCACAGCTACCACAATAGAAATCCCTTCATCAGCATGAGGGCTGCTTGGGCAGGGCTGCTCTCCACAAAGGCTCCAGCAATGAAAACAATCTCATCAGTATCAGCTCCAGCTCATATCCCACCTCACCCCATGTGCCTCCTGCGGGTCTGTCACAATGGTCATCCTGAAGCCCTCGGTACATGTATTTTCCTTATTAAAAATGACCCTGACCTCAGCTCAATGAGAGATTTGCCAGCATTTCCCACCCTGCGCATGCTCAGGGTTTGCCTTCCTGATGGCAGGGCAGGACCCCCCCATTTATGAGTTCTCCTGCATTAACAGGTCTTTCATGTTTTCACTACCACTTTAAAAAAGACCCTTCTGGGCTGCTCCTCCCCCAGCTGTCCTGTACCAGCAGACTGGGTGGGTGAAGTGGGCTGTGCCACAGCACTGGGGTTTGGCAGCTTGGGCACTGCTGAGGTAATTGGGTTTGCACAGGAGGTTGGGAAGTGGCAGCCCATCCTTTCTGCTGAGTTACACCCCATCTTACCGACCCACAGTAAAGGCTGGCTGGTGTTGAGGTGGGGACACCAGGAACCAGCCCCAGGCTGCTTGTACAGCCCGAGCTCTTTTAAATGCAAACCCAGAAATTCATGTTTCCCACCTTGCTGCTGAGCTGATTTGCCTTTCCAAATTTATTCCAACACCTATGGCTTTTATCAGGAATTTTTCTTCATTTGAGCAGGCTAAAGGTGAGAGCACAGTAATTGAAACAAGGTGGCCTTCCCACCCATGGGTGGATATTATACTTACCCTGGTATTTTGTAGCATTAAAAAGACAGTGTCTGACGCATTTTTGAAGCACAGAGTTTCCTGCGTGATGGAAGGGAAGGAGTTCTTTTGGTCAATGCAATTTAATTGTGCCACAAACCACCAAAGAGCCGAGCTGTCCTCCCCAGCCTCCCGCTGCCCCCGGCTCGCTGGGGAGGATGGGGCACAGCGGCCACTTTATCACCCTACAAACTCTGCCCTGCCCGAAGCTCTCCAGTTCCTTCCTTGCTGCATTTCAGAAAACAGTTTGCCAGTTACCCTTGATCTGCATCAAACTGAGAGCCTCTGTGTCCCACAGAGATGATCTGGTTCCCTGCGGGTGTTCGATCCCGGTTGTGGCCACCACAGCCACAGCAATTTAAGTGGCTGAGTCCCATCCAGGTGGGACTCCCCAGCTCCCTCCCCAGCTGATCCAAATGTCTCTCTGCTGTAGGAGCCTGGCCCCCTTGTCCCAGCAAAATGTTGTCCCAGCTGTCCTGGCCCATGGAAACCCCAAAGCCTGCTCAGCCTCCAGCAGGACCGGCAGTGCCGGCACGAGGGATGAGCCTGCTGGAATCAAAGGGCACTTTGAATGCCACAGAGCATTTACATTCAAAAGTCTCAGAAAGGTTTGGGATTTATCTCCATCCTGGGAGGGAGCCTTATTAGTGGCTTTTGGGTACACCGCTCCTGAATAATGAGGACAATCCTGTCTCAGGAAGATAAATCCCGGTATAATGATGCCATTGTCTTTCCTTATTATAACTCCCCGTCAGCCCCTCACTTAACTGCTGGTTTACCCAAAGATTGTGACTGGCCGGTTTAGCACAGGAAGATAATACAATGTTTTTTAATTACCACCCAGTCTAAAATTAGCCCTTTCTTCTTTGGCTAATGAGCCACAGCACAGCCCTTTGGGGACCATGGTTTGAGCAAGGCCAGCTCCAGCTCCTCATCCTCATGGCCATGCTGGATCTGCCACTGCTTCTCCCTGGCCTGCAGGACGTCACCTGACCCCCCAGAGCAGTGGATGCTCTGCTCCAGTCCCTCCTTTCCTCCACCTGCCCGCTTTGCCCAGGAACAGGAATCTTGGGGAAAGGTTTTTTCAGCTTTGCAAATTCTCCTACAATGATCACTTGAAAGAGAGTGGCTGAGAGAAACAACCTGAGGACAGAAATACTGCCTGGAAATAAATTTGGGAGAATATATTTCTGCTAGGACAGGTATGGGGAATGCCAGAGCTGGACTAAACAGGCACAAGGCTCGTGGGTCATTATGAGTTCGACTCAGTTACCAGGAGGACGCGAAGGCAGACGGAGATGGATGTACTGTAAGAAGGTTTTCTGGAGATGATTTGAGCAATTTCAACTCACTGCCATGGTTGGGATTGACTTGAAAGTTTCTTAATGAATTTCTTTGTCAGGAGGAAATTGGGCTGTTGAGTAGAGGAATGTGCAGAATAGAAAAGCAGGGCTCTTTCTGTTGAAAATCCACCGGTGAGAAATCCAGCTACAGCCAAAATTCCTGAACCTCTTGGTGTGGATGCTCTGGGAGCTGTAGTTTGTCACCTTTGTGCCTGTAACTCTCTTTGGGCACTCGAGGGAGCAGCAGGGGCATCCCTGCAGGGGAGGGGTGGGATGTGAGGGCAGAAACCTGCCCAGCTCAGAGCAGCAGCGTGGAGGGAGCAGGGTCTGGAAACTGCTGCCCTGCTGGGATGTGCAGGACACAGCCCACGCTTCCCTTCACCTGGGCAGCCCCGAGACCTTTATCCTTGGGACAACAGGCCCATGGCACACACAGACCGGGGCAGCAGCATCCTGAACTGGGGGCTCTTGGCTCACTGCAGCACTCAGCTCACGGCTGAAAAGCCGCATGTCCCTGAGGAAATTTTGGAGAGCAATTCCGTGGTATCAATTTTCCAGCAGTTTGCAATCCGAGGTCGGCAGAAGCCTCTGCCCTACAATGTGTCCCTGTGGGGCTGGCAGGGAGGAGCACACACAGATGCTGGACCAGTATCCAGAAAGGGTCCAAATGCTGGTTTCCTCCACCCTAATGTGCTGTGATGATTTAATTTGGGGTTTTCCCTAGAGGGTGGTGTTCCAATGGAGGAAAATCAGAGCTTGCAGAGATTCTCACCATTCCCGGGAGTGTGTCTTGAATCCATCAGCGAGGCACACCCCCAACAGCTGATGGTGGTGCTGAGGCTGTTGCTGTTATTTGTGTAACCCCCTGGTGTCACAGGAAGAAAAGGTCCCTCAACCATTACCCGGTTCTTGGTGTCCAAAACCTGCAGGCCCTTTAGGAGGGGTTGTGTGGGCTCTGTGTGCTTTGGACTGAGACAGAAGTTGGTTAAAGGAAGATTCCCTGGGATTCTGAGCTGCCTTTTGTATTTAGTGCAGCTTTAGTGCTTTCAAATCACTTCAAAAATTTCATTTTCCTGCTTGCGTCCCCATAATCCAAATGTAGCAGGGTTGGGTGATCAGCAAGGAGCCACGAGAGGTGCCACGTGCCTGGCACTGGCTGTGCTGTGGAGCTGCTCCTGGGGCGGGTGTTTGTGGCACCTCACTCCTACAGAGTCCCCCAAGTGCTGGAAATGCCAACCCCACAGGGAGTGGTGTGATCCCTGCTCAGGGTAACGGGGTGGGGATGCTGAGGGAGGGTCAGGAGCAGCCACCTCTCTGTGTCCCCGTGTCCCCATGTCCCTGTCTCTCTGTCCTGCAGGTTTTGCAGGAGCTGCCTTGCTGCAGGCACAGGCAGGATGAGGTCACGGTAAGGAGCTGGCAGCTTAGAGAAGTTTGTCCTCAGGATGCAGGAACAGCCCGGAGGCTCCTCCTGCCTCTTTTCCCCCGTAATGTGACACTCTATGAATATTGTAATGAATAGAGTTCTGCCCTGAAAAAAAAAGAAAACTCATTTATTTACGAGGTTATTTGATTTCCTCTGAAATGCCTCATCTAGCAGCCCCCTCCATTAGAAATCCTCTGAAGCCATGCAAGAAAAATACAAGGCTTATTATTTAATTTAATAAAGCAGCTGCAAATTTTTGCTGCATTTTAAAATATTACTACGGAAAATATTCTTCCATGGATCATTTTCCTGTGGTTTTCTTCCTGAATATTCTTAATTATGGCCACAATTAATTTTAACAAGTCATCCACCATCAATTCCATCGTAACTTGCAAGTGTCCTGCAGCTGACTTTAAAAAAAAATTCAAATCTTTGCCCTCCTCCGGCTGCGTCTGTAATGAAACCTGGGATTACTTAAGGAATTGGCACTTGGCCCCCGCGATGCAAAATTGCCTGGTCTCAGTCAGAGCTGCTGCTGTCCAGCCCGTGATGGATGGCATCATTCAGAGCTTTTATAGGCTCAGCAGAAGAGGCCAATCTTCCGAGCTGATAAATCTCAATCTTCTGTAATATTTCATGGTTCTACCAGACATAT